>NC_133617.1:684911249-685228249 GCF_048593235.1 Sminthopsis crassicaudata | reverse complement strand
TAGCATCTCTTTCAATTATAAATATAGAAAATAAAATGACTAAATTGTTAGTCAGTTGTTTCAGTCTTGTCTTACTCTTCATAACCACATTTGTGCTTTTCTTGGAAAAGATTTTGGGGTAGTTTGCCATTTCCTTCTCCAGCTCATTTTGCAGATGAGGAAACTGAGGCAAATTGGGTTAAGTGACTTGCTCAGAGTCAAATAGCTTTTAAGTATGTAAAGCTGGTTTTGAAATCAGGATTTTCTTATCCAGGACTCAGCACTCTATCCTTTGTGATAACACATTATTCTGCACAAGGTTTTCTTGCATAAGTTTCACCAGATTTTTAAATGGATCTACAAAAAAAACAAAAACAAAAAAAAAAGGATCACAATGTTGTGCCACAGTGGCCCTTTAATGTCCTGACCCAGTTTCCCTAATTGTCCTATTCAGTTACTCTGCTTCAGGTTATAACCATTCCCTCTTAATATTAGGATAAAGGTCAATTTAGACCTTAGGCTATAATCATTCCCTCTTAATGTTTGAGGGGATAAAGGTACCCATCCAGGTACCTCCCCCATTATGTCTTTGGTCTTGTAACACTATAAAAGAATCTTGTTATCGGATATTCTGGGCTGGATTCTTTGAGACAATAGTCTCCTTCAGCCCTGGGACCAATCATGGATCCATTTGGTCCCAGTAAATCTCTCCATTAAATAAATTGTTAAATTGTTCTCTAATCTCTATCTTGCTCAGATTTTCCAGCATTACAAAGAAGCCTTCATCTAGAGCTTTCATCTCTAAATTTACCTTCTGTCCACTCTCAATGTATCCTATATGTACTTATTTATTTATAAGGTGTCTCCATCATTAGAATATACAAGTTTTGAGAACAGGGCTTGTATTCACATTTTTTTGGTAACCCTAGAGTACAATGCCTGGCATATAAGTCCTTAATAAATGTGTGATGATTAATGGATGGGATAGCATAGCTATATGTACAAATACACACACACACACATACACACACACACACACACACACACACACACACACATATATATATATATATATATATATATATATATATATATATATATATATATATATATATATACACACATATGCATATACACATAAGATCCTGGGTAATTAGGTGGGGTAGCAGAGAAAGTCTGGATAAGATTATCCCCTGAGGCAAGCAAGGAAAGGCAATGATAAAGA
The DNA here is from genome assembly GCF_048593235.1 of Sminthopsis crassicaudata. Lineage (NCBI taxonomy): Eukaryota > Metazoa > Chordata > Mammalia > Dasyuromorphia > Dasyuridae > Sminthopsis > Sminthopsis crassicaudata. The sequence continues at coordinate 685,227,045 of NC_133617.1, read as the reverse complement.
TCAAATCAACCTTACAGTCCCCCCTGTGGAAATCTTGGGTAACCTCAATTTTTCATATTCCATCAGAAAACCAAATTATATCAAAACCCCAAAGTTAAATTTACCCATCTGTCCACAACCTATGCCATCTTTGCTGAATCCCTTTTGGATTAGCCTGCCACAGCATTCTGCTTCCTGGTATCTTTCTTCCCATCTATCCTCCCTTATATCTCATGGTATCTTTCTCTCTCCATACCTCATGGTATCCTTCTCCTCCTTTTAGCTAACTAACTCTTTTAAGATGCTAAATTCCTCTATGAAATTAGCAAGCCAGTATATGGCATATGCCTACTAGATGGAGTATTCTGTATCTCCTGTTTAATTGTAAGTTCCACTAGGGAATTTATCTTTTTCATTATTAATTATTCTTTGCTAACTATATGTTTTCCCAAATCTAATTCATATTTACCTTTCCTGGTGCCTGTCTTCATTTTGTCTATAACCTGTTCTCATAACTAAATATACTTTTTGGCAAAGAGAAAGGTCCATGTAAATTCTTTACATGTGAATTGCTATCTAGTCCATCATTTGGTACCTATACTTAATATATATAATTCATACATATATTGCATCTAATATATATATATATATATATATATATATATATATATAGAGAGAGAGAGAGAGAGAGAGAGAGAGAGAGAGAGAGAGAAATAACATATATATATTTATTAATATCAATTCAATAAGGATTAAGTTCTTTCTTAGTGCCAGGGAAGCTAGTGGCATTTTAGATAAAGCATGAGCCCTGAATCAGGAAGACCTGAGTTCAAATCTACTCTCAGATATTAAATAACTGTATGGCTCTGGGAAAGTCACTTAATCCTGTTAGCCTTAGTTTCCCTACCTATAGAGTGAGCTGAAGAAGAAAATGACAAATCATTCCAATATCTTTGCAGAGAAATTTGCAAATGCAGAGAGAGTTGGACAGAAGTAAAGCAATTCAACTAAAGTATTTTCCAGGAGATGCAACATTTTAAAATAATTCAGTACCTACCCTCAAGAAACTCACAGTCTAAGTGGGAGAAGACATAACACAAAAAGAAACTGAAAAGATGCTGAATGGAGCTTGAGAGTGCTGTGCTGGGGGGAAGAGTCCCTAGTATTCTATGGAGTTGAAATCAAGCAGAGATGCTGTTGGAAAATGGAAAGTTACCTTTATACTAATTTCATTATATTACTCATTAGGCTAAAATAAGTTCAAAGAATCAGAGAAGTAAAATCATCAAACAATATTGGTACTGGCACAAACCTACACAAAGAATCCCAAACAGAGAAGTAAAACAACTATGATAATAATAACTTGTCTTCTCCTTGCTCCCTCACTTGCTCTTTCCTTCTCTCTTCTTTCCTCCTCTCCCCACAATTTGGGTTTACTTCTAGTGATTATGATTCACAATATGTGGTAAATGGGTATTTTTTAAAAATCATCCCAGGGTTTCAATGCAGTGAGTAAAGCATTTACTAACCAAGCACAGTGAGATTGGAAATAAAACTGGCATTTCAAAAACCCAAAAATGCTGAACTAAAGCAATCTCAAAAAGCCTTGGCTTATGTAAAGTAAAAAAAAAAAAAAAAAAAAAAAAAAAAAAAGTTATGAAACTGTTGTTTCTAATCCTCTTAATTGTTCTTTAATGCCAAGAGCACTGGAATAGGAGGCAAGGGATCTGAATTAGAATCCCATCTCTACTGCTTAGTACCAGAATGGTGTTGTAAAACTCATTTAACTTCCTAAAGGCTCAGTTTCTTTTACTGTAAAATGAACAGATTGCACTAAGTGATCTCTAAGCACTAGCAGAGCTCTAAATGTAATTTCATGTGAGTTTTTCATTCAATATGTTTTCTAGTTTAAAAAAAAAAAAAACTTTTATCAGTTATGAAAACTCAAAACCTTCATATGTCATTTATAACTTTTTAGACTTGAAATAAGTCCAAAAAAACTTTGTTTCAAAATTAGCTTCTGAATTAGTACCATTAGCAGTATGCATTAAAAGTCACTTTAAAAGCTCTTCTTGCAAGAGCCCTCCCCTCTTTTTTGTTTAAAATGAAGATTTTTAGCTCTCTACAATAAGAATATAAGTTTAACTAATCAATATTTTATATGTCTTTTTTCTCTCACAAGAACATCTCCTCCTTCAGGCCAGCTTTCTCTCACTGGTGAGTTTCTTTTGAGGGACAATTCATGCTACCCAAGCTTTTATTTCCCAGCAGATTGTGCTTCTGATTATCTAGAATCTGTGGCTATACTAAATCAGGCTCAAGGTTGCCTCCCCAACTCTTACTGCTTTTCAATTATCTTCTTCCCTTAGAATGTAAGCTGTTGGAAGGCAGGGACTTTCTTTATGTATAAAATAAGATGGAGAAAGAAATAGCAAACAACTCCAATATCTTTGCCAAGAAAATCTCAAATGGGGTCATGATTGATAGAACTGAACAACAATAAAAGAAAATAGATTCATGGCACTTTCCCAAATTCAGCACTTAACAGCATCTAAGGCAGCTTCATATTCAAATTATACATATATAAAGATATATGTTGTTGTGGATATTGTTGGCAAGAGGGCATTTAGCACTTAGTTAGCGTCCAACAACTCACCTTGTAATTTCAAGGACAACACCGGGCCCAACCATGGAATTAGTGTAATATAATGAATAAAAGACCCATACTTTTTAAAAAGGTCTGCATATGAATGTTATCTCAGGCACTTAATGGTTGTGTGAACCAGAGCTGTTTCACTTTCCTCATCAGAAAGTTGAATATCTGTATATAATACAATAGCACCTTACCCTCACAGAATGACTGTATTTTAAATGAGAAAATGCATGTAAGTACAAAGCAAATGTTAAAGAGCTTTCACTATGAAACAAGCATGAAGGTGGTTTAAAGCTCTGAAAACCTTTCCATACTGAAAAGCTACTTAATATTTCACCACACCCTGTTGAATTGGAAATACTTCACTATGCAATTATCCAATGCCTTTTCATCTCCTAACTAATTTCAAAGCTTGAAACTCAATACCTCTTAAACACAAAAGGGAATGACTTCTCCTACATTTCTCCATATCCATCAAATTGTTTTCCACACCAATGCAGAAAACTTATGAGTCTCTGCATATTTACTTAGACTTATATTTCTCACATCTGAGTTACTCTCAAGGAGGGTAGTGGTTTATGAAGCAAAATGCCACCATCAGTAGTTTACTAACCAAAAGGAAAATGCTTTCTGGGCAATGAACCAAAACACTTTCATTACTGACATGATCACTCTTAAGTTAGAAATATAAAGTTAATAAAAGGAGAGCAGAGGATGGTCTAACCATAATGTTACCTTTAATCTGACTGGAATTTGTAAGTGATACTATAGTAAAGGCTGTCTTTCTGTTTCTGTTACTCATTCTAATTTGCAAGAATTTTATAACTCAGCTCTGAAAAATTTAATATGGGCTCAAAATGCCATAACAGGTATAATCCCTAGAGCAAGGTTTAAAATAGTTTTTGTCCTTTCTGTTTCTCTCTCTCTCTCTCTTTCTCTCTGTGTGTGTCTGTCTTTTTCTGTCTTCTGTCTCTGTCTCTGTTTTTGCCTCTCTCTGTCATAAGAAGAGAAAAATAAATTGCTGACTCTAATCCTTATCCTATCATCCTTGTTAAAAATATATTTATGTCTTAAAATATGAGCTGACATCTTGGATATATCATTCTAACTTTGCATTTCTATGAAATATGTGGTCCAGAGTCTCTGAATTTTTTCTTTTAAAATAATGGTTTAACATAACTAATAAACTTCCAAACAAATCTCTAAAAAAAATAAATCTCCTTTAAAATAAAAGAAGCTTTGAAGATAGAGAAGATAAAAAGTTGCATGAAATAGTATTGTAGCCCAATGTGTGAATGTATGAGTTCTAAATGCATATGTTAAAAAAAAAATTAGATGAGTAGTGCACAACCCTTGAGTAAAGTAAATCAATCCCAATATTAAAATTATTTTAGTTCCAACTAAAGCATGCCTTGATGAAATTATCCATCATATTTCCCATTCCAACTGTAGCTTAGTTGAGTAAACATGAGGGTAAACTATCCAGAAAAATTTACCAATTTGATCAATTTACTAGTAAAACCAGTGAGAAAATTAGCCAATACTACTAGTTTTCCATATGTCTGGGAAAGACAGTTCATCTAAAAGTCCCCACTGGTTTTGGATACTATATTCTTTATTTCCAGCTTTATGTGTCACAATTTTATTTACTTCAACTTATATTTTTATGATCAGCATTTAAATAGACAGAGATAAAAATGTACATTTATTTTCATAACTAAAATATATACTATATCCAAGTATAGGTATTAGATTATATATATTTCAATAAGCTTATTATAAGATTTTATAAGCTTTATAAACTTTATAGTTTAAATTATATTAAGACTTTTGGGATAACCTATATATATGCATCATGCATACATATATACCATACCAACATACATACACAAATGAATGAATGCATGCATTGATAAATGTGTGTGTGCATATATATATAATTTTTTTTCACTCAAAGCTCTTACAGATATTGACATATGGATACATTATATATATTTAATCTGTGATTGAGTCAATTGTAATGTCCAGGTTAGCTTTCTGAAGGTCCTCCGGAAGGACCTTGCTCTCAGCAGAATAGACACCACAAGAATGGACAAGAATAGAGTCCAAAGTCTTCATTTAATTTAAAAATGCAAGTGAAGGTGGATTAGCTATAACAGATCTAAAACTATATTATAAAGCAGCAGTCATCAAAACCTTTGGTACTGACTAAGAAATAGAATAGGTTAATTACACAGAACATAATAGTCATTGACTATAGTACTCTAGTGTTTGATAAACCCACAGACCTAGCTTCTGTGATAAGAACTCACTATTTGACCAAAATTTCTGGAAAAATTGGCAAATAGGTATTGAGCAACACCTACCACCTATACCAAGATTAGTTTGAAATGGATACATAATTTAGTCATAATATAAATTAAAAGAACAAAGGATAGTCTACCTCTCAGTTTGTAGAGAAGAAAGGAATTTATGATCAAAGAAGAACTAGAGTTCAGTATGAAATTCAAAATGTGTAAAATGTGTTTTGTACAAACAAAACCAATACAGGCAGGATAAAAAGTGAAGCAAAACCCTAGGAAAAAACTTTACATCTAAGGATTCTGTTCTAAAGATCTTATTTCTAAAATATATAGAGAACTGACTCAAATTTATAAGAATACAAGTCATTCTCTAATTGATATATAGTCAAAAGACATGAGCAAATAATTTTCAGATGAAAAAATTAAAACCATTTCTAGTCATATGAAAAAAAATGCTCTAAATCACTATGGATTAGAGAAATGATTAGAAAAATTAGAGAAATACCACCTCACTCCCCTGAAATTGACTAAGATGACAGGAAAAGATAATGATAAATATTGGATGGGATGTGAGAAAACTGGGATACTGATATATTGTTAGTGGAGTTGTAAAATGATCCAACCATTCTGGAGAGCAATTTGGAACTATGCTCAAAGGGCTATCAAACTGCTTATATCTTTGATCCATCTACTGGGCTTATATCCTAAAATATCATATCCTAATATATCATAAAAAAGGGAAAAGGACCCACATGTGCAAATATGTTTATAGTAGCCCTTTATATAGTGGCAAAGAATTATAAAGTGAGTGGATGACCATCAGTTGGAGAATGGCTGAATAAATTGTGGTATATGAATGTTATGGAATATTATTGTTCTTAAGAAACAACCAGCTGGATGATTTCAGAGAGGCTTGGAGGCAGACTTACATATGAAATGAGTAGAACCAGGAGATCATTGTATACAGTAGCAAAAAGATTATAGGATGATCAATTCTGATGAATGTGGCTCTTTTCAACAACGAGGTGATTCAGGTCAATTCCAATAGATGTGATGGAGAGAGCCATCTGCATCCAGAAAGAGAACTGTCAGGATTGAGTGTGAATCACAACAGAGTATTTTCACTGTTGTTATTGTTTGCTTGCTTATGTTTTGTTTTTTTTTTCCCCTTTTTGATATGCTTTTTTTTGTGCAGCATGATAAATGTGGAAATATGTATAGAAGAATTGCATGTTTAGTCTATATTGAATTACTTGCTGTCTAGAGGGATGTGTGGGAGAAGAAAGGGAAAATTTTGAAACACAACATTTTGCAAAAGTGAATGTTGAAACTATCTTTGCATAATTTAAAAAATAAATAGCTATTATTTAAACAAAATCATGGACTTTTATCTTAGCATGTCTCTCTGAATTGTGCAAAGCTAGGGATCTCTGTCACATAAAGTATGTGTACAGATACATTCATGTATCCTAACATAGGGATACATACTATAACTCCTCTAACATAAACCCAAAAGGAGGATAACTTCCACAACAGAACTTCCCAGTCACAACAAACCTCTAATTCCTCTAAGGTTCTTTGTTCATTCTTAATTTTTACATAAATCCACAGAATGGAACAGCAAACTTCTTTTAGGATCAACCAGAAGTGCCTCTTTTAATTAACTTAGTTATACTCAGAAGACATTGTATGACATGGAAAGAAGTGAATATTAGGTTTGGATTTAGGTAATCCAAGTTTTAAATCATGGCTCTGCCAGATCTAGTCTTAACCTCTCTGGACTTCATTTTTCTCATCTATGAAGTATAGATGAGAGGTATAGAGTGGATAACTTTCAAGGTCATTTCTAACTATAAATCTATAATCCAAAGTTCTCATGATCATAGCTACTGTCAGTAGCACAGGCAACTACCTTTTTATTCTCAGAGATGTATGGATATAGCATCATCTGAACTGATTCATATACCTTTACTTTTTTTTTTTTTAATAAATTTCACAATGAGCAAAATTTCTCCCTTATGTGACCATTAATTTCTTCTTCACTATAATAGCAATGATAATACCAGCTCAAGACTTTATTTTTTAAAAGTGCTTTGTAACTTTAAAAAGGAATGAGTATAGAGATAGAAATAGAGAATTTCACCAGTGTGGAAATACCCTCACTCAGAACTCACACAGTCAGTGTTTGTCTGAATCAGGATTTGAACAAAAATCTTTCTAGCATCAATGCCAATTTTCTCTGCAGTCCATGCTACTTCTCTGTAACACTGACTCCTAAATTTGCTATAGAAATCTTAAATTTAAGCTGTCATTATTATTACTGCTAACATTATATATTACTGACAGTTCCTACCCCAGTGAATTGGTTTATATGGTACCTATAATGGGACTCTTTAAAGACAATGGAAATTTGCTTTATGGTTCATGGTTGTGATAGTTTTCTTTTCATTCCTGAGGTATCTGTTCTTCTAGACAGTTTATTTCAGAAGAAGCTTCCTGATATTTTTAACTCTGAACAATATTATTAATTTCATAAATGTTAAATTGAACTCCTATTATTATACCATTTCACATAAATCTATTAAGCATTTTTTTTTCCTAAGTGGGGTGAGTAGGGGTTAATATAGCTTAGCAAAATGGAATTCAGCAAAAAATAATTTGATGTCAAAATGACACAGTGCAACAGGAAATGTACCCAAAAGTATATTTACCCAAGCTTTAGTGGATGTGTAGCTCAAAGACCACAACATGGAGAGAATGAGACCTTGGCTTCTCAGAGGCTATGTGAACACAATGGAAGCTCTGGCAAGAACTGCCAAACTGGATAGGCTCCAAGTACAGGCCTGGGTATAGATTGTGTGCCTGTTGTCCAAAAAACAGCCTAGTGATATTCAAAGGGACTTATCAGTAAGAGGCTGGCCCCCAGTTAATGCAGTTTTTTATTCAAAACACTCATAAAAACACATTTATCTTCTCTTTCCTATCCTTTTATTATTAAGGTCCTTTCTGACTAATGGATAAACTATTGACAAAGGCATGATGGAAATATCCTATTGGAAGAAATATTGCATTTATTGAAATAGTAAACAAATATTCACCCAAAAGAAATAAAAAGAGGAAGCATGATTGGGGGGAGCACTTAATCTGGACTCAGAGGACTTGGATTTATGTCACATCTATAATGATTTCCAGCGGTGTGACCTCGGGCAACTTCCTTATCCAATAAAGGTCTTAGTTTCCACATTTGTAATGAACTTTGATTTTATTTTCATTTCTATATCTGTGATCCTCTAAAAAAAGTAAACTAATCTCACAGAATTAATTAGCATTCAAAATGCAACAATTATTTGAAGACATTATATAAAAATATCATGCAATGTTTGGTTTGGGAAGTTGTTCATTTCTTTTTCCTGTTATGAATTTTCTTTAATGGCACATTATTGTTATAGCTGGATGAAGATGAATTCAGGGTGTGTGTTTGGGTGTATTTGCTTTTTTTTTTTTTTTTTTAAAGAATCCTTACCATTGTACCCAAGGAGTTATAAAACTGTGTATACCCTTTGACCTAGCAGTGTTTCTACTGGGTCTATATCTCAAAGAGATCTTAAAGGAGGGAAAGGGACCCAAATGTGCAAAAATGTTTGTGGCCCTTTTTGTAGCATCAAGATACTATAAATTGAGTGGATGCCCATCAACTGGAAAATAGCTGAATAGGTTATGGTATATATGGGTAATGGCGTATTTTTGTTCTGTAAGAAATGATCAATTAGATGATTTCAGAAAGGCCTGGAGAGGTTTATGTGAACTGATATTAAGTAAAGTGAGTTGAACCAAGAGAATATCATACACAACAACAAGATTATAGGATGATAGACTTGGCTCTTTTCAATAATGAGATGATTCAGGGAAATTCCAATAGACTTGTGATAAAGCCATCTAAATCCAAAAAGAGGTCTATGGGGACTGAAAGGTGACTCACAACATAATATTTTCACCTTTTTAGTTGTTGTTTACTTGTTTCTTTTTCTTTCTCATTTTTGTCCCTTTTTGATCTAATTATTCTAGTGCAGCATGATAAATGTGGAAATATGTTTAGAAGAATTGCACATATTTAATTTATATCAGATTACTTGCTGTCTAGGGGAAGGGAAGGGGGGGAAAGAAAGGAAATTTGGAACACAAAGTTTTGCAAGGGTGAATACTGAAAACTATCTTTGCATGTATTTTGAAAATAAAAAGCTAAACAACCTAAGACAAAAAAAAAAAAAAAAAAAAAATCCTTACCAAACAGAATTTGATCAAAAAATTCATGTTTCCAAATGATACTTTTTTCTAATACCAAAAAATGAGTATATTGATCCAAATATGCCCTAAAGAAAAGCCATTCAGGGCTAGCTAACTTTATAATTAAACACATACATACAGACATATACATACCAGGAAGCAAGCCAAAGTACTAAGTGAAATTCTCATAGGGACAGATAGACACAGCCTATTTTACAAATTAACAATTATAGATAGCCACTTTTTGCACCCCTTTTCTTGTGTTAGCTATCAGCTGAGCCTCTGGGTCACTACAGGAATCAAGAAAGTGTGAATAAAAACCCCAAGTGAAGCCTACTGCTCCTGGAAAACTAACTCATGTATAGAGGTACCTAGCATCCTAGGTACCATTGTGCCCCTCTATACAAAGGACAGTACACTTGAGATCCCTTATAAATGAGTGCTATGTGATTTCTATGGAAAGCAGATTAATTCAATGTGTGGTCTTGCTTTCTTAGTGTGTCTGTGCTAAATCATATCTTTCATAACTCAATGTTCTTAAATGTAAAATAGAAGGGAAAATGGTAACTTTTTTCCATTGTTAGACATAGCCAAAGAAGAAAGAGAATTAATTGATGAGCTGTAAAATACTATGCCTATAGTAATGAGTGTGACAAATTATCCTTCTAACTCCAAGTCTATGATGAGCTAGGCTAAGTAAATCGCAGTCAGAGAGCAAGTTGCTCCTGGGTATCATTTCATGCTTGAAAAGAGACAATTTACAAGTGGTTCCCTGAGGCTGGAGAAGAGTTGATTTCCATCTTGAGTTAGACAACTTTATTCCCTGAGGGCGATTTATTCACCCATTTTTCACAAAAGGACTATGATAATTATTTAGTCTCTGTGTCAGATGCAGTCCCAAATCTACCTAAACAGACTCCACCCTGGCCTTTCCTCCGGTGTTTTGCCCTTCCACTAGTGCACTTAACCTCCCTCCCTCCCTCACTACATAGATCAGATTGATACTTAACCTTGCCTAAGTGTTGCTTAATTTTGACCCAGTCTTCATTCACTGTCTAGTTTCTATGGAGCCTCAAGCATAAGTAATTGTCTTATATCACCCAGGTGAGTGAGCACAGAGCTCAATTAGGTGTTTAATAGAGGCTTGTTGATAATGGTCTTATGTTTCATAATTGATGCTGATTTTCTTTGGTAACTATCCTAGTTATTTAATATTTATTAATAAATAACTATCCTCTATTGCATATTAAATTATTCTCTCCCCACTTCACCATGTATCACTATTAATTGTTAATTAATTTGCTTAACTGATCAAGAAAATCTATGTAGTTTCCTACCTGTTCTAAGTACCAGTCCTAAAGACTTTTTCCAGTGTCCTCCAAAGCATACGGGAATTGACTATAAAAGCCTCACACTTTCCTAGTTTCAGCCCCCTTTGGATTAAATAAAAAAGGAAAAAAAGAAAAAAGAAATGGGGAAGTTTCCAGGTGGGTTTCAGGTTAACTTTTCATTGATGCTCAAACATTTTCCTATGGAAGATAATGGTAATGTGCCATCATTAATCTTATCAGGTCTCCCAGCTCTAATCCTTATAAGAGTTTATACATCCATTTGGCTGCAGGGCACATTATAACACTGTTTAAAATCTTTTTAAAATTGTGTCAGACTATTGGAGAATCACTAGGACCTTGTTTTCTTGATGTCAAAATGCAAAACACCCATGAAGACACTAATCACATTCATCACATTTATTCAAATTGATTCAAAATGATAGTAGAAAAAAATCCATAGTATAATAAACCAATAACAAGTCTGTCTCAGTATTTTCTCTTTGTCATAGAAACTTTGGGGTACTAGGTGGAAAGACAATGTAGTCATGTGATTTACTGGAATGTGGCTCAAATTTTAACTAAAATTTTTACTCAAATTTTTAACTCAAATTTTCCAATCTCTAATAAATTAAATAAATCACTGAAGCTCGTTGAGCCTCATTATCCTGATTTTTAAAAATCTAACATAGAAAAAACATCAAAAAAGGTAAAACACCTCATAGGAATAATATTGAGGAGCTTAAAACCCAAAAGTTCTCACCCAGGAAACACCTCCTAACTCAAACATGATGTAAGTGAAATCAAAACTAGTAACTTTTCAGGCTTGTATTTTAGGGCCCAGCTGTAGAAGTACTTACATGTCCCTTTCTGAGAACATTGACTCAATGTGAACCCTTCCAACAAATAAATATCACACTAATGGCACACTGATTCTGCTCAGTTATTCAAAAGAAAGAGAGATAAAATGGGAAGGGTAAAGGCAAGGCCAAAGAACAGAACAATGCAAAGGACAAACGTGAACTATCAAATGGAGCAGTTGACAAAGACAATGTTATTTTATACTGCAACAATACTGTTTTAAGAACAACTTTCAATGACCAAGTCATTTTTTTTTTTATTTTTATAAATACCTAAATTAATTACAAAGGACATAAAAAAGAAAACACTATGTACATACAGAGAAGGAACTGATAATTAGAAGTATTATATAGAATGATTTTATACACACACACACACACACACACACACACACACACACACACATACATTCCTAATAAGAACCATCTTTAGGGAGGGGAAAAGGATGAAAGAAAAAAGGAGGGAAAAAGAAAGCTGCATGATAACATTATATATTTAAAAGGAAGAACAACTTTTACATAATAGATTTGCAGTTTCATGAACAACCATCTTTTTTTTCTATTTGACTGTTGTAAAAAATATAACTATTGTTCTTAACTTCAGAGTAAGATAAATTAAAAACAACAAAAAAAAAAAAAAAAAAAAAGCTGAAGAAAATTCCACAATGGATTGTAAAGTTTTAATGAAAATACTAGAAATAAAATTTAATCAGATAGCTCAACTGTCGATGCAGATTTTTTTTAAAAAAAGAGTTAAACATACATTTTTACCATGTTTAACACATATTGGATTACTTGCCATCTAGGGAAGGGAATGGAAGAAGGGGTGGAATTGAAAATCAAAGGTTTGCAAGGGTCAATGTTGAAAAATTATCCATGCAAATGTTTTGAAAATTAAAAACTTTAATAAAAAAAATTGTTAAAAAACATAGTAGTCAATGTTAAAAATAAATAGATGCCCTAGAAGGGAAAATTACAGATTCAGAACACAAAAATCTCAAAGGAGTAGAGATACTGGTAAAAGAAAAGCAAAATTGAATAAGGTTAATTAAAAAGCATATTGATTTTATTTTATTTTATTTTTTATTTTAAAGGAATGACTTTGAATATAAGTTGTATAGAACAGAAGCCATTTGTCAGTGAAGTTTGACCCTTTGTGACTCCATTTGAAATTTTCTTAGCAGAAATTCTGGAATGGCTTTGTCATTTCTTTCTGTAGCTTATTTTTACAGATGAAAAAATGAAGGCAAACATGATTAAGTGACTTGCTCAGGATCACATAGCTATTCAATGTCTGAAGTCAGATTTGAGCTTAAGGAAATGAATCTTCCTAACTCCAACCTAATAAAATACCATTTAGATAATTTAATCTATGATTTTATAAATTAATATGAGGTCTGCAGGAATTTGTTTCAATTTTTTGATGCTAGTAGTATAGATATAATTTAAGGATGATATCTTTTTAGAAAAATATATGTTAAAAACATCCAAATTCTCTATTACCAGGAAAATATAAGCAAAACACCAAGAAACTAAATATAGACAATAAAGTATTGATCAAATAAATCTACAATTGGAACCATAGAAAAAATTTAAAATTTCAAGGAAAAATATATATTTTTTATTAAAGCTTTTTATTTACAAAGCATATGCATGGGTAATTTTTCCAACACTGACCCTTCCCTTAGTTGGCAGGTAGTCCAATACAGGTTAAATATGTTGAAATACACATTAGATCCAATATATGTAGGTATATATATATATATATACATATATATATATATATATATATATATATATATATATATATATATATGTATATATATATATATACATTTTATATATATACACATTATATATATATATATACATTTTATATATATACACATTATATATATATATATGTATATATATATATATATATATATATATATATGTATGTATACAGTTATCTTTCTGCACAAGAAAAATCAGATCAAGAAGGAAGAAAAAGAAAAACTGAGAAACAAAACAAAATGCCAGCAAATAACAACTAGAGAGAGTGAGAATGCTATGTTGTGTTCCATGCTCTGTTCCCACAGTTCTCTCTCTGGGTGTAGATGGCTCTTTTCACCACTGAACAAGTGGAATTGGTCTGAATCATCTCAATGTTGAAGAAAGCCGCGTCCATCAAAATTGATCATCGTATAGTCTTATTATTGCTGTGTATAAAGATCTCCTGGTTATGCTCATTTCACTCAGCATCAGTTCATGTAAGTCTCTCCAGGCCTCTCTGAAATCATCCTGCTGGTCATTTCTTACAGAACAATAATATTCTATAACATTCATATACCACAATTTATTCAGCCATTCCCCAATTGATGAGCATCCATTCAGTTTCCAGTTTCTTGCCACTAAAAAAAATGGCTGCCACAAATATTTTTGCACATGTAGGTCCCTTTCCCTCCTTTAAGATCTCTTTGGGATATAAGTCTAGTAGAAATACAGTTGGGTCAAAAGGAAATGCATAGTTTGATAACTTTTTGAGCATAATTCCAAACTGCTCTCCAAAATGGATGGAACCGTTCACAGTTCCACCAATATGTATCAGTGTCCCAGTTTTCCCACATTCCCTCCAACATTTATCCTTGTCTTCTCCTGTCATTATAGCCAATCTTACATCAGGTGTGTAGTGGTATCTCAGTTGTCTTAATTTGCATTACTCTGATTAATAGTGATTACAAATACTTTCAATTTTTTCATCTGAAAATTATCTGTTCATATCCTTTGACCATTTTTTCAATTGGAGAATGGCTTGAACTATTAGATATTTGAGGCAATTTTCTATATATCTTAGAAATGAGGCATATATCAGATCCTTTGGGTTTAAATATGTTTTCCTAGTGTGTTGCTTCCCTTCTAATTTTAATTTTAATTTTAATTTTAATTTTAATTTTTAATTTTCTATTTTTTTCTAATTTTCTAAAACTTTTTAACTTAATATAATCAAAATTATCTATTTTGTAATCAATAATGATCTCTAGTTCTTCTTTGGTCACAAATTCCTTTCTCTTACACAAATCTGAGAGGTAAACTCTCCTATGTTCTTCTAATTCATTTATAATCTCATTCTTTATGTCTGGCTCATGAACCTATTTCAATTTTATCTTGATATATGATGTTATATATGAGTCAATGCCTACTTTCTGCCATACTATTTTCCAATTTTCCCAGAACTTTTTGTCAAATAGTGAATTCTTATCCCAAAAGGTGGGGCCTTTGTGTTTGTCAAATACTAGATTGTTATAATCATTGCTATTTTGTTCTCTGAACCTAACCTATTCCACTGATCAACTTCTCTATTTCTTAGCCAATACCAAATGGTTTTGATGACCACTACTTTATAATATATTTTTAGATCTGGTACAGTTAGGCCACTTTCATTAGCTTTTCTCTTCATTAATTCCTTTGAAATTATTGACCTTTTGCTCTTCCAGATGAATTTTGTTGTTATTTTTTCTAGGTCAATAAAATAGTTTCTTGGAGGTTTGATTGGTATAGCACTAAATAAATAGATTAGTTTAGAGAGTATTGTCATCTTTATTATATTCACTCATCCTATCCACAAATACTTGATATTTTTCCAATTGCTTAGATCTGACTTTATTTATGTGGAAAGTGTTTTGCAGTTTTGCTTATATAATTCCTCACTTTCCCTTATTAGATAAATTCCCAAATATTTTATATTATCAATGGGTATTTTAAATGGAATTTCTCTTTTTATCTCTTGCTATTGGATTTTGTTAGTGATGTATAAGAATGATGATGGTTTATATGGATTTTTTTGTATACTGCAACTTTACTAAATTTGTGAATTATTTCTAGTAGCTTTTTTAGTTGATTCTCTAAGTATGCCACCATTTCATCTGCAAAGAGTAATAATTTGGTTTCTTCATTATCTACTCTAATTCCTTTAATCTCTCTCTTTTTTTTTCTCTTATTGCCAAGGCTAGCATTTCTACTATAATATTGAATAGCAATGATGATAGTGGGCAACCTTATTTCATCCCTGATGTTATTGGGAATGATTCTAATTTATACCTATTATAAATGATGCTTGATAATGGTTTTAAATAGATGAAACTGACTAGAAAATAAAATTTTACTCTTCTAATGATAAACAACAATCTTGCAACCAGCAAGGAAAATGATCTTCAACTATGAAATAAAACAAATTTGAATTACTTAAGATTACCTTGTAGCCACCAGATAATAGAGGGGGTAATGGAATAGTAGGTATTCTAAAGAGAAAAAAACAACAACAACAAAGGAGCTTAAACTATAAAAAATAAAAACCAAGATCACCTACAACCATGTGAGACATAAATTAATGTCATGATAATCATAAATGAGATGAATAAATACCTCTACCTAAAAAAGATATATTCAATGCCTTCCTATCTTTAAAAAAAAAAGAATCAGTGACTAGAATATTTGTCTCATATTCATGACAAATTAAATAAACATTAGAAGGTAAATATGCACCACATTCAAGGAATGAGAAATTTAAAATAATCATTTAATTGTTGCAGTTTATTATTATTTAAATAAAAAGAAAATGAACTAAGGATAAAAGAGAATGAAAAGAGAGATAATAAAGGAACAAAATATTTAAGGGAAACTTAAATACTATAGAAAAGAAGAACAAGAAAGTACTGGGATAATAAGCCATGGATGAATGTCATTGTCCTCCTGTGAATGAATCAATGTATTTTATGAAAGAGATAACATGGGATAGTTTCAAATGGGAAGTTCAAAAAGGAATCAGTGACATATATCTAACCATAACCATTTCTAGGTGAGCAAAGAAGAGATTAATATATTTTTTTAAGTAATAGCTTTTTATTTTACAAATATATGCAAAGATAATTTTCACCAATCAGCCTTGCAAAATTTCACCTTCCAAATTTTTCTCCCTTCCTTCTCCCACCCCTTCCTGTACACATGTAACCCAAAGTATGTTAAACATGTACAACTCTTCTATACATATTTCCACAATTATCATACTGCACAAGGAAAATCAGATCAAAAAGTAAAATATATATATATATATATATATGTATATATATATATATATATATATATATGAAAGAAAATAAAAAGCATGCAAACAACAATAAAAAGGTGAAAATTCTATGTTGTGACAAACATTCAGCGTTCACCCCTTCCCCCCGCAGGCTTTTCTCTGGATACACATAGCTTTCTCCAACACATCTATTAAAATTGGCCTAAATCACCTCATTGTTGAAAAGAGCTCCATCCATCCAAATTGATCAGAGGATTATTAATTTCTTCTAAGTCAAATGTTATATCATCAAATACTAGAAGTTTGTCTTTGCAAACGATTATTTCTTTATCTTATTACTATTTCTACTGTTTAGAATTAAATCAAATAACAATAGGTAATGATCATAATGAAAGATCAAACTAAAAAAGTTGATAGCAATGTCATTCCATTCTTACTTTGAACTCCAAATTACCATCCAGGTAACTCTATACAAACAATTACAATAATAAAACGAAGTACTTACACAATATGCTTTCATATCCATTTTTTTCTCCTCAAAATCACCCTATGACCCAGCACTTTCAATGATTCCATTTAGTATATCATAGAGTCATTGGGTTTAGTCATGGAACAGTTCTGGGAGTTCATTTATCAATTAATCAAGAAATTAAGACAGACCTCCTATGTATGAGGGGTTGCACTAATCACTGGGAATACAAACATAATTAAATAATTCCTACTCTCAAGGTGTTTACATTTTAACAAGAGAAGCCTGGTTCAAGTCACTCATTTCACAGGTAAGAAAGATAAGGAGCAAAGCAGGTAAATGATTTGCCAAAAGCCAATAGTCTTCAAACCCTGGTATTTTGCTTTTAGGTAAAGTGCTTGTTCTGCTCCAGCCTCTCTACTATTTGCCACTTTGACTCTTACTTAGATTCATGAGTTTCACAAACTATATGCCTTTCATCTCTTTCTTATCCAAATTTTCTTTCATCCTACTGTTGGGGGAAAAATATACATTGTGCCTCCCCACACACATACACATACGCACATATATACATAAATACATAAAGAGTAACAATACATAAGAATTAGTTCACTTTTCAACATGACTGTTCATTTAAATGGTATTGAATAATCACATGAAAAAGTATTATTTATCTTTACAATCTTTTTTAATCTAGCATAGTGCATGGTTGTATCAAAGTAGGAAGACTATTGCATATTCAGTTGTGTTCAATGGCATCTATAATTTGATGATTTGACTTATATAGGAATCCCAATGTGCAAAGAGTTTCATACCCCCACCTTCCCTTGATAATCCTCAAAAATACTCAAAATCAAAATGTATTGAGACATCCAGGAAAGTCCAGGTAAATTAAGCTTATTTTATAGTTAATATAATTTCCTTTCCATGGGTAATAATAGTTTATATGTAGCTTTGTATGGCTTATGAAACATTTGTCATACATCTCATTTGATCTTCAGTTTGAGAGATGGAAAGCAGAAGTGTTATTTATTCCCTTTATAAAAAGAGGAAACTGAGTTTCAGGTAAAGTGATTTGCCCAAATTCACATAGCTAGAAAATGGAAAATGGAAAAATTGAGACTGGAACATAGATCTTCTAAACCAGATCCATCACTCTTTCAACTAGACTTCCACCATTTAGATAATAGCTCTTAGGAAGACATGATTTGTAGGTGTTCAATTTCTAGTGAATGTTGATTCCAAAGATAGAGGGAACTGAGAGGATGCAAGTCTTTATTACATCAAAGTCCTATTCAGAAAACTATGGAAAGGAAGAATTCTTACTCATTATTTTCTTCCGTTTCTCACACTAAGTTGTGAGAAAACATCAAACATTTCAATCTCAAACAGAAAAAATATTAATTCTGAAGTTACAGGATTATAATTTGAATCTTGGCTCTGTTAAATAATATCGATTTGAATTTCAATAAGACTCTCCTTTCCGGGACTCAGTTTCCTCAATTTTTAGATAATCCAATTTAAATCTATGATTCTGATTCTCAAGTTCCAAATTTACATTTCCTACACTCTGTAGTATATCTACCCTTGGCTATCATGTTAATCCCTCAAACTCTATGTGTCCCAAACTTGTTATCCCTATGACTTGGCAATTTTTCTTGGGTGTATCCATTGCAGTTGTCTAATGTCTAAAGGAATTATTCTGGCATTCAAAGTCCCTCACAATCTGATTTCAGTTTTCTGGTAATATTCACCTCCTCTTTGCATGCTTGTCATATTAAACTACTTGCCACTTTGAAAATTTATACCATACTTTTTCCCCCTCCTTTGTACCTTTGAAGGTATCCTTTATATGTGAAATATCTTCCCTATGAACAAGCCTGTTAAAATCCTATTTAATTTTCTTCTAAATTTTGCTCAAATTCTCCTCTTTTTAGTTTAATCTCTTTAACCAAAAAATATTTTGTTTTATAGCACTTTTTGATCCTGTTAACACAATTAGCATATTTTGCTTTGTATCCTAATTACTTATGTGCCTTTCTTCTTCCACAATTGTTTTATTCAGACATCTTATCATACTAGAGATGCAACTCTGCATTCTCAAAGATTATGTCAGTGATGTTCAGTCTTTGGTATGCCCAACCAAGCAGAGGTTTCTTGTATAGGTCTAGTGATAGGAAATACAACAACTGGTGAATTTAAGTTTGTTGACCAGTTTTATTTGTTTGTTTTAGTCATCAGAAAATTAATAACGATGTGCAGGTTTTGCCTAAGGGAACATAATGGGGGTGCATGATAGCAATTCATGAAAACTATTTATTTAGGTGTAGAGTTATTGGAACTTTCATTGCTGGAGGGAGTCTACACACAGTTTCAATAGGCAGAGGTTTTGCTAATCTCTTGATTTTCACAACAATCCTGTTAGAAAGATATATACATTTTAGAGAAGAAAACTAAGACTCAGAGAGTTAAATAATTAAGATAATATAATTAATTAGCACATTTTTGAAGTAGGATTCCGAACCAAATTTCCTTTAATCCAAGTCCAGAATACCTATTCCCTATGACATGCTATCTTTAAATATTGCCTGAATGAATCAGCTAAATGACATAGGATATATATATATATATATATATATATATATATATATATGACATAGTATATTAGTCCTACAATGAGGAAAAACTTAATTCAAATCCAACTTCAGACACTATTTGTGAAACTGGGAAAATTATTTAATCTCTTAGGTTTCCTCAACTGTAAAATAAGAGTGATAATAATAGAACTTCAAAGATTATTCTGTAGAACATAGGATATAAAATTTGTAAAGCACTTAGCACAGAGTCTGGCACATAGTAGATACTTAATAAATGTTTGCTTTCTTTCTTAGAGATTGAATTTAATTTGCAAGGAAAATATGTATTATCCCATCAGTAACCCTCCCTATTAAACACGTTCTTTCTTAAAGCCTCTTAGCACATTTTAGTGAATGCTCACTTTCCTAGATCTTTTGAAAAATATTATGTTTTAAAAACTGCTGGGAAAACTGGAAATTAGTATGGTAGAAATTAGACATGGACTCACACTTAACACTACACCAAGATAAGATCAAAATGGGTCCATGACTTAGGCATAAAGAATGAGATTATAAATAAATTAGAGGAACAGAGAATAGTCTACCTCTCAGACTTGTGGAGGAGGAAGGAATTTGTGACCAAAGGAGAACTAGAGATCATTATTGATCACAAAATAGAAAATTTTGATTACATCAAATTAAAAAGCCTTTGTACAAACAAAACTAATACAAACATGATTAGAAGGGAAGCAACAAATTGGGAAAACATTTTTACAGTGAAAGGTTCTTATAAAGGCCTCATTTCCAAAATATATAGAGAATTGATTCTAATTTATAAGAAATCAAGTCATTCTCCAATTGATAAATGGTCAAAGGATATGAATAGACAATTCTCAGATGATGAAATTGAAATTACTTCCACTCATATGAAAGAGTATTCCAAATCAATACTGATTAGAGAAATGCAAAGTAAGAAACCTCTGAGATAGCACTACACACCTGTCAAATTGACTAAGATGACAGGAACAAATAACGATGAATGTTGGAGGGGATGTGGGAAAACTGGGACACTGATGCATTGTTGGTGGAGTTGTGAACAAATCCAAACATTCTGGAGAACAATCTGGAATTATGCTTAAAATGTTATGAATCTGTGCATACTCTTTGATCCAGCATTGCTGCTAGTAGGCTTATATCCCAAAGAAATACTAAAGAAGGGAAAGGGACCTGTATGTGCAAGAATGTTTGTGGCAACCCTTTTTTTGGTGTCTAGAAACTGGAAAATGAATGGATGCCCATCAATTGGAGAATGGTTGGGTAAATTATGGTATATGAATGTTATGGAATATTATTGTTCTGTGAGAAATGACCAACAGGAGGATTTCAGAAAGGTCTGGAGAGACTTACATGAACTGATGCTGAGTGAAATGAGCAGGACCAGGAGATCACTATATACTCAACAAGGATAGTGTATGAAGATATATTCTGATAGAAGTGGATATCTTCAACAAAGAGAAGATCTAACTCAGATCCGATTGATCAATGATGGACAGAATCAGCTACACCCAGAGAAGGAACACTGGGAAATTAATGTAAACTGTTTGCATTTTTGTTATTCTTTTCAGGTTATTTTTACCTTCTGAATCCAATTCTTCCTGTGCAACAAGAGAACTGTACAGTTCTGCACACATATATTGTATCTAGGATATATTATAACATATTTAACATGTATAAGACTGCCTGCCATCTAGGGGAGGGGGTAAATAGAGGGAGGGAAGGGAAAAGTTGGAACAGAATTGAGTGCAAGGGATAATGTTGTAAAAAAATTACCCATGCATATGTACTGTCAATAAAAAGTTATTTTAAAAAAAGAAAAAAAATGTTTTTGTTTTTGTTTGGGTTTTTTTGCTGTTTCTTGGTAATATTGGATTTTTCAATATATATCTGCAAGAAAATGTGAACTTCTAAGTCACAATAGATGATGCAGTCAACCAACATTAAGTAACTATGCATTAGAATCAGAAAGAATGCAAAAAAAAATAATCCCATTGGGAAGCTTTGCAAAGTGAATGATGATACATGTCCCCCATATACCTTTCTACCAACAGTTAACTGGAATGGAAATATTGATCCAATATTATTGACCTTCCTGCAGCCAAAAACCACCAAGTGTGTGTGTATATATACACACACACACACACATCTTCATTGAATTCCCATGTCTTTTTATTTATTTTCTGGTGGCTTACTTGGCGAATTCCAATTATTGCACTATTTTTGTCATCCCTGAGTTCTCCTCTTCTGTATTGAACAAGAGGGAGCAAACTAGATGTGTACAGCTCATACATGAACTCAAATCAACAAGCATTTACTTAGCATTGGTAACAGGCCACTCGTGCTGGCTCATAGTATATGTGCTGTTAACATAATAGCTACATCTGATAATCATATAGTACTTTAAGTTTTGAAAAAGTACTATATTCTCTAATTTGATTTTCAAAACAACAACTCTTAAGTTAGGTACTACTATTATTATAATTTTAAAGATCAGGAAACAGAATGAAACAGATTAATGATTTGCCCAGGGCCATACAATTAATGTCTAAATAAGGATAAAAAACAAAAACAAAAAAGAAAATAATTTGTTTTAGATTAACTGGGGGAAAATATTAAATAAATTAATCAAATATTAAAAAAAAAAGAAAATGTTTAAAGAGGATTCAAACTCAATTCTTCTTGATTCTAAAATCTAGCTATTATGCATCTAGCTACACTGATTAATGTTGCAAAGAGCAGTTAGAATATGAAACGTTATGAATGTGGCTTAGGGTTGCTTTTAATGAAAGTTGTCTTTAAAATATTAAAATGAGTGGGAATACCCTATTGTACATGCCCAAATGACTTTAATATTATGGCCTTGGCATCGAACAATTGTTCTCATCTGTGACCTTTGCAAGCCTTCATAGACTTTTACCATGTTTTTGTCACAAGTTTGCCAGTCTTAATGTTTACATGTTCTGTTTCCACTGAATTTATTTGCATTTTTTTTCCTAATTCCATCATTTTGGACTTTGGTCCCTGGCTATTGGTCTTTGAGTGTTATCCCCAATCCAAACCTTCATTACATCTTGCCCTATCTTTATTCAGTTAGCAAAGTAGTCATTATTGGGGTTTTTTTTGGCAGTTTAGTGGTGCAGAAAATGTCAATACTAATGACTGGTCCAATAACTATGATTCTAAATCTGCAAGACTTCTGAAACTCTCCATTGGTTTCTATAATAATTATTAAAATCATTTAACTCTTCAATTCCTAATTTCCAAATATTGATACTGGCACTAGACTACCAATGAATATCTGCTGAAAAAATAAATAATTCAGGGTACTAAAAATAGTCTTATCTGAGTACAATTTTGTTAACATATGTTAGCTATTATCTCAGAAAATATTTTGCATTTGTCTTTAATAAAAACTAATCTTAACTGCATGTTATCAATTAACATCTTTATTTGTTAAGAAAACAATGGTCTGCCTATGTGAACTTCTATTTTTTAAAAAAGGTATTAGTCTCTGAAATGGCCCCAGGTGGTAAAAATCATAAGCAATCCTTGCAAACCTATTCTAGGAAGCATAAGCACCATCTAGTGGTAAAATAAGCCTTACTATAATCTATAGATGTCTTAATTCCTGGATTTAAACATTTTATAAGAAAAGTAAAAGCAATATGCTCTATAAAGTGGTACCTATATGGCACAGCATAAATTCATATTGTTTTTAAAAAACTAGTTACCAAGAATTATGTTTTGATAATTATAAGTTATATGCCAGAAATAGAAAATATCATTATTTATTCAAAACCCCTTTTATATTGATGAGGAAATTGAGGTCGAGAATTGAAGCTATTTTTCCCAAAACCACATAGCAGACTGGTGACAGCAGATGAGAGTCTTTACATTCTATCCTCCATTTTTGTTCCAATTTGCCACATTGTCTCTTGGTTTCCTAAGTCTGTTTCTCTGTCAAACAATAATTTAGGAGAAAAGAAGGAAGGAAGGAAGGAAGGAAGGAAGGAAGGAAGGAAGGAAGGAAGGAAGGAAGGAAGGAAGGAAGGAAGGAAGGAAGGAAGGAAGGAAGGAAGGAAGGAAGGAAGGAAGGAAGGAAGGAAGGAAGGAAGGAAGAGAGGGAAGGAAGAGAGGGAAAGAAGACTAGGACCATTTCAAAATAAATACTATGATTGCTTTCTATAACTTTCAAATTAAACCCCAAATCCATTCTACTCTTGTTCATGAAGATCTGGCCCACAGCAAGAACTCATAAGGAATCAAAGAACCTATACAAAATTATAGATTCTTAGTTGTAAGGGTTACCTACAGAGGTCACCTAATCCAACCCTGATTGAACAAAATTCCCTCTACAAAATCTCCACCAAATACAAATAAACTTTCTGCTTGAAGATCTCCAAGGGGGAAAAAAAGAGCTCATCACTGTTTGGAAATGACCCTTTTATTTAAGGAATCACTCTCATTTTGAGAAATTTTTCTTCTATCCCCATATAATCTCCCCCTTCTCACACAATTCAAATTGAGAAGGGAAATTGTAAATCATCTCAGATACAAGACAACTACCCACATTATCTCATGAGGCTAGGGAATGGGGGGAAAAAAGCATGCACACAAGGGAAAGGAAATCTAAAATTGTCTATTGAACTGCTTCACAAAGCTATACTTTTCTCTAACATGATTAGTAGAATACTAGATTAATCATAAAATTCACTTCTTAATCATGAAAATAATGTGATTTGGCCAAAGTTCTCCATGAAAATCTTCTCTGATGCACACATTGTTCAAGTGACCATTAATTTTCGAAGGTTCAACAACTTTTTTTAGTGGCTTTGCAAAAGCATTACCTAGTCATCAATTTATAATAAACTGAAACTCCCAGACTATTTTCACATACATTGTTGAATATCAACATATCAACCCTTTTAATAACCTTTAACGTTCTTCATTTAAACATGACAAGTAGCTATACAATTAAATTAATCATATTATGCATTTTTTTCGAGAAATTACTATACGATTATAATCTAGAGCTGGAAGGGACTACAGATGTAATATAGATCAAACCCCTATGTTACAATCGAAAAAACTGTGTCCAAATAACTAATATGCCTAAAGTCACTCAGGTGGTAAACATAAGAGATAGGGTTTTAGACCCAGTTCCTCTGACCCTATAGCCAAGTCTCAGTTCACTGTACCATCAGTAGTAGAGATATAGCAAACTTAAGGATGGAAAGAATCAAAAGTATACAACTAAAAAAGGAAAAAGAGATATTGAGTGATTACAGGAAGAAGGACAGCACGTATATTCCTTTCTTCCAAAAGTAAAGGTATAAAGGTCTAGAACTAAGCAGATGCAAGGTAACCTGGCGCGTGAGGCTAATTACCAATTGGACAATTCTCTACTAAAATGTTTGGAGGATGACCCTACTTAACTATTCTGTGCTGGCTGGATCAGTGGGTGTGGACAAAGAAGGGAAAGTGATATCAGTGGGTGGAGTAGGAGGGGGAGTGTCATTCTTTGGTGGTAGAGGGAGAGAGGTAGGAGGTGTGGAAATTCCTAGCTGTAATCCCCCTGAGAGTGACCCCAAAAAACAAGAATAAAGATTTTTGCTTATCCTGACTCTGGCTGATTCTAAGATAAAAAGGGTCTCAACACAAAGGTAAAAGCATATAAGCTCTTTACTCTCAATCATAACACAATATCTGGTCACAGTAAGCCTTTTGAACTTCAAGATAAAACAATAACAAAATTCAACTCATTAACTGTTCTTTACATAGAAAATGAGAAAAAAGTTAAATGATGAATGGGGATCATCTCTCAGTAACAACTACATGGTGAAAATTCTTGCTCTTCTATTGTAAAGAAATGTTTTGTTTTTAACTCATCCATCTTCATTTATTTAAAACCTACTAGGTGCTAAGCAGGTAGTTGGTAATTAAACTCTATTTGACTTTTGGAGGGGTTTTATTTAATAATGCTTTGACTCTTTTATGGAGGAAATTTATAAAATACTGAACCATTTATCAGAGAGAGATTGGACTAAGAAAGAATTAGGAACACATGGAAAAAGACACACAAACCTTCAGTACAAATGGTAGCTTAGAAACTGTGTCATTTTTATCTTATCTTGCTAATGCATTTTTGTTTGGTTGGGACTAGACCTGTGATTTCATCAGGGTAAAAAGTTCAAAGTGAAGAACGTCTCCAGTGTACATCAGGAACACTTTTTACCACTTAGGATCTCTTAGAATTAGATGGCTTTTGTTATTTCCAGTCATATCTAAATCTTTATGACCCCATTTGGGGTTTTCTGGGCCAAAAAAAAAAAAAAAAAAAAAAAAAAAAGGTGTATTTGCCATTTCTTTTTCCAGCTCATTTTACAGATGAGGAAATGGAGGCAAATAGATCCTAGCCCAAGTCTCATTTGATCTTTTGGGGGGCCCTGAAGGCTCTGAGTAAATATAAATGTAAATGAAATAAGAAATAACTATTTCTTCTGCTTTGGTCAGAAACCTTGAGAGTCTTCCCCTCACAGACTGATTATTTTTTGTTTGTTTGTTTTTTTGGTTGTTGTTGTTAGCTTTTTTTTTTCTTTTTTCTTTCTTTTTTTTTTTTTTTTTTGACTAGGTAAAAGAGATCATTATTTACCTCATTTCTTCTTACCCAGTTTTAATCATTGAGTGGGTGTTGCTTCAGACAAACTGAATCCTGAGAAAAAGATTAATTTTAAAAATTTAAGTTCTTCCACTGCATCAGGAACCATATCCAGTTATTCTGTTCTATATCTTGCCTCTTGATTCTGATAGCTTTAATGAAGAAAGGTGAGACTAGTGACTTTGCACATTCCCATTTCATTTAAATCCAATTCCCCTGCAAATCATGACATCACTTTCCTGATGTCATGATCCTCTGAGAACAAAGGATAAACATCAATCTGTGATTAGGTTGCCTGGGGAGCCAATTGACCAGTTCTAATTACACAAAGCATCTCCTTCCTTCTTCCTTTCCCTCCTTCCTCCCTTCCTCCCTTCCTTCCTTTAATTCCATATTCTATATTTTTCTGTTATACTTTTTTGTTCTCCCTGACTAGAGAACTTGCTAACCTCTACCTCTAATTAGTTTTATTCAATATTCAGCTTAAAGGTTACCTTAAGGTTTTTCTTTCATCTGGGAAGTGGGCACAATCTGGTCATGCTTCCTTCCTCTCCAGGCTATGGCTTCTGACTGTCTGGAATATCTCCCTGTGATACAAGTTCATTCTATGATCCACCTTTTTTTCAACTTGTTTTTATGTATTTTTTCCCCATTAGATTTTAACCTAGTTAGAGTCAGAGACTGTCTTTCTAATATTTCTATTTGTATCCTCAGTATTTAGCACAGTGTCTGGCACTAAGTGCTTAATAAATGCACCTTCCCTGCCTGCCTGTGACACAAACTATAAGGCTCTTTATACTACCTTAAATTCATGACTGTTTAAAAAGTTACAGATCTAGGATTACATTCTTTTACTTTCGACTCCAAATCCAGTGCTCTTTTCACTTTTCTCCCACTGAAATAATATTATAATGTGACATTTAGCACTTGGACTTTAATTATTTACCAGCTGAGAGTAATCTAAGACAGGCACTGTCAAAGATGTTTAGTGAAAAAAAAAAAAAGGCCAGGATAGTCTATGGACAGAAATAGGAAAAATCTAACAACTACTTATGAATGGAGATAAATCAGAAAGAAAAAAAATATTTATTAATATACAAGCAGAGAAAAGCAGTGATACAAAATTCCAGGCATGGTAAACTGATATGCTAAACTGATGCTAAACTGATATGAAGGATAGATTTTTGGTGGTTGTTGCTATCCAGACAAAGCCATTATTATTTTTTATTTTTTCAAGGACATTGAGCAACTGAGTCACTATCTTCCTCTCCTCTGTCTTCATACCATCAGATTTCAACATTTATAATGTTCCCTCAATCTCTCCATTCCTTTTTCTACTTAAATCACCTAACTTTCCCTTAATCTTAGAGACACATATGAGGATTGTCATACTCTGGATTTTGTCAATGAAAATGAGACTTCCACTTTCAAAAATAATCACTTGGACATTTTTCATTCTGACTAAAACCACTTATTCTCACACTTTTCCCTAATTACTTTGGCAGTTTAATCCTATTCTTACACTTCTCCCTATGCTTCACCCTTCATAATCCAATTTTTTACCCACATAAATACCTCTAATCTGTCCAAAATACTTTTTCAGACTGCTCAATCCTTCAGCAAGCATTTATTAACTTCTTGGTGTGTATCAGGCACACCCAGAATGTGTGTGGCAAGGATGGAGAATATAAGAAAGAGTAAAAGCATAATCCCTCCTCTCAAGCAGTATATTTTATAATGAGAGAGACAACATGAAAACAATACTAAGTATACTAGGTAGATATTCATGCAAATATATGATGCAAATTAAAAGTAATCTCATAGGGAAGGCACTAGCAGTGAAGGAAGGAGAGAATAGAGGTTTTAGCACATTTAGAAAATGTGATTTAAGATGAATTTTGAAGGATATTAGACTAACCAAGAAACAGGTGGGGAAGGAAAGCTTTCCCAGCATGAGAAAGTGAGTATACAGTAAGAGAATTGAGGAATGAGGAACAAAAACTCTAGTATTGGTGCATTGTAGCAGGCAAAAAAGGATAATATAAGAAGAATGGAAAGGTAGGAAACAGGCAGTTTATTAAGTGCTTTAAAAGATTTTATATTTTACTCTGATTGTTATAGGGAGCCTCAAGTATGTCAAGGGAAGGGGAAAAGTTCAGATATGCACTTTAAACAATTACTCTGGCAGTTTAATGGAAAATAGACTTAAGTAAGAAGAGGCTTGAAACAAGGAGACTAACAGGACTATTGCAATAATTCAGATATGCTTGCTCTCAGAAGGACCACTCTATGAATAGAAAGAAAAATTATACACAAGAAATGTTATAAAATAATGTGGAAATAGTTGTTGAGAGATTGGATATGTAGAATAACTGTCCAAAGTCAAGAATACCATTGAGATTGTGAACTTGACTGACTGGCATGACAGTGATAATCTTGACAGTAATAGAGATATTGGGACAAAGGTAAAATTGTTTGATGGAGTTTTGTCTTGGAAATGCTGAGTACAAGATGTCTATGAGATATACAGTTTATTTGCAACAACAACAACAACAACAAAATTCAGTTCTGCACATATATATTGTACCTAGGATATACTATAAGATATTTAATATGTGTGGGAATGCCTGCCATCTAGGGGAGGGTGTGGAGGGAAGCCAGGGAAAAATTTGGAACAGAAGGGAGTACAAGGGATAATGTTGTAAAAAAAAATTACCTATGAATATGTACTATCAAAGAAAATGTTATAATTATAAAAATTAATAAAAAAATTTAAAAAAGGAGACATACAGTTTAGTTTTGTGATATTTGAGGTAAGTAAAGATGCTTAGAGCTAGATAGAGCTGAAAATGATTTACTTTGAGATCATACTTTGATCTATGGGAATTCATGAAATCACCAAGAGAGAAAGAAAAGAAG
This sequence comes from Sminthopsis crassicaudata, assembly GCF_048593235.1. Taxonomy (NCBI): domain Eukaryota; kingdom Metazoa; phylum Chordata; class Mammalia; order Dasyuromorphia; family Dasyuridae; genus Sminthopsis; species Sminthopsis crassicaudata. Next base: position 685,197,894 of record NC_133617.1, on the reverse strand, counting down.
AGAAACAGACATTTGAGGGACACATATGGTTAGTGGACATAACCTAAAAAAGATTCAATAAATGTGATGACTGAAATTGCCTAAGATTCATTGAGTACTCGATGGAAGTTATATAACATAAATGTATGGTGAATCCAGTCAGCCCTCCTTTGACCTCCTTTCTCAATTTCAAATCTAGTTTACCAATTCATCTGTCATCTAAGCTCATACCTTTAATACTTTATCCTATTGTTATTCTTGAAAATGTTATTCATTTTCCAAACTCCTGTGATGGAATCATTTTTTTTTTTAAAGTTCACAAGCAAATGAACACAAGGTAGTCACACCATCTTGTAGGCTTGGTATAATATGAGTCCATGTTATTCAAAGAGATCCAGCTTTGTACAAGGCACGCCTTTTATTTCTCTCTAACCTATTTGTTATCCTGTACTAATAGAACTTATTCCATATCATCTCAAGTTGCTTATCTTTCACTTTTCTATTCTCAGCTAAAGAATTTTCTTCTAACTTGACTGAAAAAATGGAATTTTGCTGTAAACTCTCTTCTATTTTTCTTCGACCCAAGATCCATTCACATTATTTTCCAATGTAACTGAGCTTCCAACCAAGCCTAAGAAATTTTGACTTAAAATAGAGCCATCCTCACAAAAACTTATGTGTCATTATTATATTCACTTTATAGATAAAGAAATTAAGTCTGGGAATTTCCCATGGTCACAATTTGTAAGCATGAGATCAAATTAATATTACTTCAATTTCTGCTCTATTGATTCTACAATATTACTGATTTTATGCTGTAGTGATTTTTTTATAATTGAATCGGCATCTGACTAAAGCCTATTTTCTATATCTCTGAGTTGAGCTCAGGAATTTAGCTTTTCTTCTGAGTCAAAGCTTGTATTTTAAAAAGTAAATATCTTTCATACTAGTCCCAGAATATTTCCAGCTTTATAAGTTATTTTGGCATGACTCCTGTTATCTGTCTGCTTCTCTTTATGCAATTGGGGGAGATTATATCTTTTCAAGGAGACACTAAGGCTGATACTTTTGATCACCTAAGAAAAATTATAAGCTGCACTTGAGCCCTGTAAACCAATTAAGTTTAACTAGGTGCATGATGATCTTCACATGAATGATAGGTCAACATTTTTTAGCATTTATTGTTGTGTTTATCATTAAATTGTGTCCAACTCTTTGAGACCCTAAGCTAATGCTTTCTAAGAGATTTTCTTGGCAAAACTACTAGAGTATTTGCCATTTCTTCTCTAAGGGTTTGAGACAAACAAAGGTTAAATGCTTTTCCCAGGATTGCACAGATAGTACAATTCTAAAGACTTATTTGAATTAAGTCAAATCTTCCTATCTCTAGTACCAGCATTCTATCCACTGAACCATCTAGTTTCATCCTTTGTTAGTATAACTCATCAGGATATTCAATGTCCACCAAAACCCCTTCTTTGTTATATTTCAATAAAGAAGGTCCTCTCCTTCTCATTGGGGTCACTGAGATTGACAGTCTGACCCATTTGTTAACTGTTAGATGTTTCATTATTAATAAACTGTTCTTCCTTGTTATAACTTACTTCATCTTACCTATTTTATTTTATTTGCTACTGTTTCTGAAATAAAAATTAAACTCATGTTTTTCTTACTGTAAACCTAGCCTTTGATCCACTGTCCTGCCTAGTGAAAATTTGATTGAAATAAATCACCTAAATTAATATAGCTGGCAAACTAGTAAAGATGTGGTCAGACTTATTTTTTTTTTATTCCCAGCTTAATGGGCACTGATCACTAAACCATGCACAAGTTTAAATGTAATTTTGAAAGGAATTATTATAACACACCTGGATAAATAACCTAACAAATTGAGAAAACGATTTAGCTAACTTCATAATCTGAATATTAAGAGGATCTTGATTTGATTACTTCTGTGACTGAGTTCATGTTATTTCTGGGACCTCATTTCCCTAGACTGTAAAATAAGGAGTTGAGCTAGAGGACTTTAGAAGTTCCTTCCACTTATAAATCTCTTATTTACAATTCTTTTGGAATCTACAGAGTTCATAATCTGTGCCTATCTACAACGTGGAGATCAGTCATCCTTTGAGTTTAGTCAAGTAATCCTTAGAAGGGAAACTTATTGAGCACCAAATGTCAGTAGGCACATAGGATTTATAATTGAAAGAGATTTTAGGGATCACATAGGTATCTAAGTCCATCATTTTGAGATAAGAACTTATTGTTAAGTATTAGAGGGGAGGAAAAAAATAACCGCAAAATGCAGGGACAGTTAAATGGAAAAAAAAATAGAAAAGTCAAAAGAAAACTGCATATTCCAGATCATTTAAAGTAAAGCAATGTGAGCTTTCAATTGTCTATCACAGAAACAAATTTAATATCTTCTGAGGAAAGCATCTTTTATAATTTCACAAATGATTACATATCTCATATCCCATGGACCCAGTGCATGACTAGAATACTTTCATGAAAAGCATTCTATGTCTCAATAAATTGGCTTCACATAATTATATTTCAAGGGGATAACAAAGTCCAATATGAGGGAGCACTTTTTTTTCTAGTGCTCCTGAGACTTGATAGTTATTTCTATTTTTTTTTTTTTTAGCTGTTTATAACTATCTGACTCCTTGGGGTAAGTTAAGTAGAAAAGGCAAAATTTGGTTAGCAAGGAAAGGATGCTGAATTTGAATAAATAAAGGCAACATGTGGCTTAGATTCTTCATTTGTAAGAGGAGGATAAAAATGACACCTAGTTTCCAGTGTTTCTATGAGGATAAAATGAGATTTCAAAAACCTTAAAATTCAAGTGTTGTTCTTGTTATTATAATTAGATAAAGCAGAACCCTTGATGTCAAGAAAGCTTTAGTTCAAATTCTGCCTTTAAAACTTACAAGTTGTATGACTCTCAAGGCATTTAATGTTTCTAAAGCATGATAATTTATATTCAGATGGGATAAAACATCTACATATGCGAGAAAATGATATGAATTGAAATGACTTGGTGGTATGCCTGGGTAAAGGTTTTTTATTTATCAGGAATTCTCTACCCTGATGATATCACAGATCTTAACTCACCCCTCAAAACAATTATTCTAACATCGATCAATACAAACGAATCAAAGAGAATGACTGGCAGGCTTAGGTACTTTGGAATGCACATTCATAATTTCAGATATTCATTTAGTGTTTGCTTTTAACTGCTTATTGGCTAGATCACCATTCCTTTGTTCCCAATGTGTAATTAAAAAAAAAAAAAAACACTTCGTTCACTTTGTTAAATACATATTTCATTTCATTAAATATTTCCCCAATCCATGGCAAAAATTTAGCATTTGTTTTTGAGATTCTTGAATTCCAAATTCCAGTCATCTCTTACCATTCTTTTATCCTTGAGAAGACAAGCAATTTGTTATCAGTTATAAATGTAATGTCACACAAAATATTTCTACATTGACCATGTATCAAAAGAAAAACAAAACAAGAAAAATAAAGAAAATTATATGTAATTTGTATTCAGATTTCATTAGTTCTCTCCTGTACGTGGATAGAATTTTAATCAGAAAAACCGAGAAGGAGAGAAGATTCTGAAAGGAGGGCAGAGTAGGTCAGAAAACTTTCAGCTCTCCAAATTTCCTTTATAAAAAAGACAGAACATCACTCAGAGAAGCAGAAAGAAACACAGAGTAAAGCATCTGTCCTTCCCCCAAGAAACACCCAAATTCCAGGGGTGGAGGTTTTGTCTGAGAGAAGTACAACAACTCCAGGCCAAATCTTCAAAATCAGCAAAGCACAAAACCTGGGCTTGTAGCTGGGTTGAGAAGCAACCTCAGTCTTAGACAGGGGGATTTGATGATTGAGTAGAAGAACATTGAAGGACGTCCAGTGCTGAGAGGTGTCAGCTATAACTGTGCTGGCTGGAATGTAGTTGTAGGGAGAAGAATTACTTGTACACATGTTGAATTCAGTAGTGATTGGTCAGGGCCCAACTGACTGTGGGCTCATGTAGGACAGCAGAATCTCTTGTTTCAGTTCCAGGACAGAGAGGACAGTTTACAGCAAACCAAGAAACTGCAGAGAACAAAATAATTTGTGAAATGATGTGGTTGGGAGCTCTGGTCATGATTTGTTAACAATGAGAAGAGCCTGAATTAGGTCCCAAGACAAAGCCCAAAAAATAATAGTAGGAAGGACCTGGAACTTTGGGCACCATTCCTCATACCTGGTAGATAGAATGTGATTACATTAGTAGCTGTTAAACACATAATAAAACAAAAAATAAATTAATAAAAATGACTAAGAAAAAGGGAAGGAACCCAACCATAGATAGGAACTATGGGGATAGAAAAGATCTTGGGTTTATGTTCAGAGGAAGAAAATAGAGCCAAAAAAAAAAAAAAAAAAAAAAACCCTACTCCTTTTATAATGAGACATATCAAATGGCCCCAGCACAAAAAAAAAAGTGTTCTTGGAAGATTTAAAAAAAAAAAAAAAAACCTTTAAAAATCAAATCATATAGATTGAGGAAAAATTAGGAGAAAAAAGAGCAACCCAAGAAAATCCAGAAAATTATGGGGGGAAATGTCAACAAACTTGAAATATAGAATCAAACGCTTTAGGTAGAAAATAATTCATTAAAAACTAGAACTGGGTGAAGCCAAGTTAACAACATTTTGATACCAAAAAAATTTTTTTTTAAATTAAAAGAATGAAAAAGAGAAGAGAAAATGAAACATATCCAAAAAAAAAAAAAAAAAAAAAGTGACCTGGAGAAAAAGATCAAGGAGAAATGATGTAAGAATTGCGTGACTATCTGAAAATATGATTTAAAATAATATTACTACAAGAAATTATCAAATAAAATTTCCTTAAATTATAAACTAAGAAATAGGAAAAAAATTATCTGAATTTTTACCATGTGAATTACTATCTGAAGAGATCTCAGACCAGGAGGAAAACTAATGAATATTAAAGCCAAGTTTCAAAGCTCCCAGGTTAAGAAGAAAATATTGGAAACCAGAAGTAAAAAAAAAAAAAAAAAAAAAAAAATTAAAGATCATGGTGCTATTAAAAGGATTACACAAAACCTGATTGCTATTACTTTGAATGACTATAGGTCTTGCAATGCTATATTCCATAGAGCAAAAGAGTTGAAGTTATGACCAAGAATAACTTCCCAACAAAATTAATTATAATGCTAAATGAAAAAAAATGGACATTTAACAAACTGAAAAATTTTTCAAGTTTTTTTGTGACAAAATCCCAGAAGTTAAGAGAAAATTTAGCATATAACAACCAGGAAAAATATAAGGTAAACATTAAAGGCCAAATATAAAGGGCTCAATCAGGTCAAATATGTGACAGTATTATGAATTCTTTTATGATTGTCATTTATGTTTGGATAATTTGAAAGGAAGTCTTGGGTTGAATGGAGTATGATAGGGTCCTTCTTAAAAAAAAATTCACAGGGAGAAATAAAAAGAAGTGATTATCACATACAAATGAGGCATAAAAAAGGAAATATTGATACAGAAGGACCCAGTAGGAGGCAGAACCAAGATGTCCTCCTAGTGTCTCTCAGATCAATACCAGATCAAGCCTCTGAACTAGTTTTGGAGTGACAGAACCCACAAATTCCCAGCAGGAGATATTTTGGAAGAACTTCATAGGTCTATTTCAATTGGGCAGGATAGGAGCTGACCAAGCACAGATGCATCACAGGGAGCTAAAGCCACTGGGTTCTGTGCACCAAGGAATCTCCTGGGAGCCTCTTGGGCTACTCTGTCCTGGGTACAAGCCAATGGTTCAACAGATCAGCTATGAGATATGAGAAGCAAATACAAAAGGCACCCCAAGAAAACAGGAGACCTGGCCATGCCCACCCAGCACCAGAAGTCAGTCAGCAGACCAGCCCCAAGTCAACCTAAAGTGGTTGTTGCCCCTTTTCCCTAAGAGCAGACCTTTAAAAATTAGTAAAAAAATAAAAAAATAATAATAGATAGCTTTTATGGAAAAAGAGAAGAACAGACCTCAAACTCTGAGGATCCTAAAGATAAATTATATCTAGATGAAGCCCTAAAGGGTGAAATGAGTTGGTCTCCATCTCACAAGGCTCATTTGGAAGAATTCAAAAAGGATCTTAAAAGGGAGTAGAAAAATGAGGAAAAGAATTGCAAGAGAGTTTGGAAGAGGAAAAAGAGAAATTTTCTGGAAAAAAAAACTCCTTAAAATAGATTTGATGAAATGGAAAATGGATATAATTCCTTATAAAATAGATAAGAAAAAAGAAACCAATTCATTGAAAAACAAAATTTTTGAAATGGAAAAAGAAATGCAATGTACAAAATACCTCATGTAAAAAGTTCAATCGGCCACATGTAAAAAAAAATAAAAAAGCTAACTGAAAAAATATTTCACTAAAAATTGAAATTGAAAAATGGAAGTGAGTGACTCAATGATACTTCAAGAATCAAAGAAAACCAAAAAAAGATGAAAAAAATAGAAGAAAATGTAAAATACCTCATTGGAAAAACAACTGACTTGGAAAACAGATCTAGGAGAGACAATCTAAGAATTATTGGACTGCTGAAAGCCATAATGAAAAATGTAGCCTAGACATCCTCTTTCAAGAAATCATCAAAGAAAACTGCCTGGATGTCCTAAAACCAAATGGGTAACATAGCCATTGCAAGAATTAAATGATCACCTCCTAAAAGAGACCCCAAAATGAAAACTTCAAGAAATATTATAGCTAAATTTCAAGAATTATAAAATCAAGGCAAAAATATTGCAAGCAGCCAGAAGAAAACAATTCAAATATCAAGGAGGCACAATTAGGATTAACCAGGTCATTAAAGGTCATGAAGTCTGGTATTACAAAAAACAAAGGAAGTTGAATAGCAGCCAAGAATCAACTATCCAGCAAAACTGACATTATCTTTCAGGGAAAAAGATGGACATTAAATAAAACAGGTGAGTTTCATTTATTAATAATAAAAAGAACAGAGCTGAATAAAAATTTGATCTTCAAAGATCAAATTCAAGAGACTCATAAAAATAATGAAAAAAACAATTATCTTTTAAAAATTAAAAAGCTTATATAAAATGATATGTTTAACTCTTGCAATCTGTAACTCTGTTATGTGTATACTTAGGGGGGTACAAATATAATTTGATTCTCTTGTGATGATATAAAAAAGAAACTAGAGGATGAAAGGTGATTCTACAGGAAGAAGAGAAAATGAGTTAAAATGGGGTAAATGGCATCTCATGAAGAGCAAAAAAAAAAAAGATTTATTGCAATTGAGGGAAAGAAGGTAGGAAAATAAACATTGTTTGAATTTTACTCTCATTCAAATTTGGCTCAAAGAGAGAATATCAGACATATTTGGTTTCACAGAGAACTTTGTCTCACTTAATAGAGAAGTGGGAGGGAAAGGGGAGAAATAGAAGAGGAAACAAGTATTAGGGGGAAGGTATAAAAAAGGGGGCTCTAAAGGGGAAGGGATGTATGAAGGAGGTGGTCATTAAAATCAAAATACTGGGGAGGAGGGAAAGGGGAAAGGAAAGACAAAAGCATAATGTTGGGTAAATAAGATGACGGGAAATATACAGTTAGTCATTTTAACTGTGAATGTGAATGGAATGAACTCTCCCATAAAACAGAAATGGATAGCAGACTTGATTAAAAGCCAAAATCCTAGAATATGTTGTTTACAAGAAACTGATTTAAAGCAGACTCATATATTTAGAGTAAAAGTATGTATATTAGTGGGGGATCTCTCTCAGAACTAGATAAATCGAACCACAAAATAAATAAGAAAGAAGTTAAGGAGGTAAATAGAATTCTAGTAAAGTTAGGTATGATAGACCATTGGAGAAAAGTGAATTAAGACAGAAAGGAATATACTTTTCCTTGGCAGTACGTGGAACCTATACAACAATTGATCATGTGTTAGAGCATAAAAACCTCAAAATCAAAGGTAGAAAAGCAGAAATAGTAAATGCAGATCATAATGCAATAAAAATTACATGCAATAAAAGTCCAGGGGAAAATAGACCAATATTAATTGGAAACTAAATAATCTAATCCTAAAATATCTAAAGTAAGTAAATTCAGCAATAGCACACCCTAAGCAGCATTATAAGGAAGAGAATTATTGAGGTATAAAATGGTCATTTAGTTCATTTTAAAGTAAATTTTTCTTGCACAAATAAAACTTATATAGCCAGCAATAGAAGGAATACAGAAAATTAGAAAGGGGGGCATGACAAAGATCTTTCATAGACAATTGCCCAGATAGGATATGAATAGGTAGGAATACTATGGTTCTGTACAAAAAGATAAGCTGATGGATTTAGAAAAAATATGAAAAAACTTGGACCTACGAAGGAAGACACTATCTACCTTCAGAGAAACAGATAATAGAAGGAAATAAGCATAATGTGGTCTCACATATATGTGTATGAATATATATGTATATATATATATATATATGTGTGTGTGTATACATATATTTGTTTATAGATATCTATGCATATATATGTATACAAATTTATTTATTTATTTATTTGTTTATTTTTAAGCTTCTTTAGGCAGGCAAGAGGAAGACAGGGGGAAAAGTAAAAAATACAGAACAGAGAACAAAAAGCCAATGAGGAAGTAAAAAAAAAAAGTTGAATTTGGGCAGCTTTTAAAATAATATATAGTACTTAGTATACAGGGTTTCTTGAATGGAAATGTGTTGTTTCATTTTGAATACCCTCCTGTGGCCTGCTATGTACATGTGAATGTTTATTTTTTTTTTTGTTTCTCATTTTGCAAGTTTAAAGTAAAAAATATATATTACAAAAAGTAAAACATCATTCTTGAGAACATAAAGGTATCTTCAGATATTTACTAATTAATCAATAAACATTTATTAAGTACCTACAGTATTCTAGGCACTCTATCAAGCATACAAATACTGCTCAAAGTAACAATGGAGAAATAGGTATGAACACAAAAAGCTCATTTTAAAAATTATTTTTCCCCTCTTGCTCATGGGGTACCATGATGAAAAGATTAGTTCTCAAAATATCTGAATTCTTAATGATGAGCCTTTTCCTATTTAACTTAGCTTGTCCTTGGAAAGCAAATACAATCTGTGATTGACTATAGTATAAAGCTTTTGCAACATGATAGAATATACAAGAGCTTGCATTTTACTGCATTTTGAACAACAAATGGTATGACCAGGGAATATTGTTTGTTTCCTTCTCTCTATTGAATCTATGAGAGGATTTTGACAGGAATCTATCCATGATGAACAAATATGGACGCTTCCCTGTAATAAATATCTACAGAAGAATTTGTGTATTTAGCTTAGTATCTATTACAATCCTTTCCCCTCTAAAAGATAGGAAAACAAAAAGAAAATGCTACATAGATACAATCTTTTCATACTATTGAGATAAGTAGAGGGTACATTAAATAGAACAAATTAGAGTCAAAAAGAAAAGAACTAAATTTGAATCCTGCTTTAGTAACTTACTATATGACATAAAGAAAGACATTTAGCCTCTCAACTTTATTTTCTTCAAAATGTAAAAGGGGGCAAATACAAAGAGGGTTAATAGAGATAAAGAATATTTTGTAAATCTTACATTTATATGTAAATTATGAGTATTACAATTATTATTACATCTAAAATATCAGATGGTCAAACCATTTGTTGTTCAAAATGCAGTAAAATGGGTATTTTCTTAGATTTCAAAAGTTTTGTTGATATATTTCTGGTCTCTTCAGGCAGTTTACTTTGCAACATTATGATAACATATGATGAATTTGTTTTAATTATCATTATCATAACTAACATTTATATAGCACATTATGTGGCAGATATTGTGCTAAATTCTTTACAGATATTTCCTTTTAAACTCACAACAAAATAAGGAATTAGATGCCATTTTTATCTTCTTTTTCAGATAAGAAAACTGGGGTAAACAGAAATTAAATGACTTGTCCAGGGTCATATAACTAGTAAGTGTCTGAGGTAGTATTTGAACTCAAATAGTCTTGGCTCAAGGCCTAACTGCCACCTGACTACCCTAATCACCTGAATATGTGCTATTGGAGCAATGGTTGGAGGAATGGGTTATAAGTAGTGTTCAAACTAGAACAATGACATGAAGCAAAGAGTAACCCATTCCCTTCAACACAAACTAGTCCTATACTTTCTAACAACAAATTTTGTCAGAGGAAAATAATAATACAGTACCAGGAAACCTCTTCCACTGTGTTTGTTCCTATAATTAAATCTGATGAACAAAATCTAGACACAGGAATTTACACTGTGTATGTAATTTCTGTAGATAATGTTTTGCCAGACATGAGGAAAGATCCTGGTGTCATATTATAAAGGGACTTTTCCTCCTGTGAGTGGGTTCCAAAAAACTTCATAAAATGGGTATTCATCCTGGGAATCCCAGTCTTTCAAAGTATACACACACACACACACACACACACACACACACACACACACACACACTTTTTATTCTCTTCCCAACTGAACCTAAGCTTGTTTCATGCAATTTTCTAACAAACTATTTTTTTCTAAAGATTATTTTTATTGCTCTTCTCTGTCTGATCTCTACATACTTCCTCTTGATTACAGAAAACAGATTACCAGAGATTTAGACAAAATAAGATCACTAAATATGATATAAGAAAATTATCATTTGAGCATCTAACTACTGAAAAACAATAAGGTAAAAATTATATATATATAATAGATTTGCTGTTCTCTGTTGTTGGAGGGAATTTCCCCATTGGAAGCTCCATATACCTAAGAAGCCAATGATCCATATCCAAAATAATTATTTAAAAAATAAAACATATTGCTTACATCATAGGGTAGTTATAAGCATACAACAACAAAAAAGCATTTACAAACCACTTTGCAAACTATGTAGTGTTGTAGTAATGCTATTTATTACTATATTACTACATATTGAGATATTGAGAAATAAGTGCTGACAAAATGCTCTATATGAAGTCAGGAAGAACTGAATTTAAATCTGCACCAGATATTTATTAGTTGTGAGATCTTATACAAATAATTTATCGTCTTTCAACCCCACTTTCTTCTTCTGCAAAAAAGTCTTTGTGGAGATAACTAAGATAATATGTGAAGTGTTTTGCAAAGTGTAAAGTGCTATGTAAATGCTAGATATTATTATTGTTATTATTTCAATAATATAAAATGTGCAGGCTTAGTGCTGCACTGGTATCTGGGTATTGGTTTTATATTCTTTGGAAAATTTAATAAAGGATATAGGCCAGAAAAAATGTAGGTTGAAGTATAGATGGGTTATGATCTGAATTGATTCTTTAAGCTCCCACAGAATCAATGAAATATGAAATTAATAGTTTCACTATATTATAGACAGCTCTATTTTTAGCTAGTGTGGATTAACTGACTTTACTGGGAGCTAGTTCTTTTAAAAATAATAATATACTGATACTTTATCACCACTTTTGCATAGCAAGTGACTTCCTCCCTATTTAGACTCCTAGATGCTCAGCAAGCAGCTCTGCCCATGAAGGACAATATTGGAGGTCCCTCTCCCCATAAGATTTTTGAATCCTAAGACTTGTGTCTCCACAATAATTGAGTGATAATTTAGCATCTTTCCCTATCGGCAATTGAATGTGTCTAAAAATTAAAATGAAGGCAAGTTGGGCCAGGTTTTTGGAGGGAATCTTGTCCCTGGGCTAAATTTTCTTGTTAGGTCTCTGAAAGTCCCTTTCACCACCAGCTTAAAGTAACAAAATTCTTCGGGATCATTAGCAGTGCATCAATAGCTTCTTTACTATAGAATTAGTTATTTTTACAATGTTTATGCTAGCAGAAAAGCAATTAAAATCTTTTGTGTGGTACGCCTCTGTATAAAAATCTACAAAGCACTCTTATAAGGAGTGATGATAACTGCCAAATGCAATGATAATTATCATAGTAACTAAGAATAGACAAAGAAAAATGTCTTTAGAATAAAGTCTGTAACTGTTACTTTTCTGAATTCCTCTTCAGTTAATAATACATTCTAATTAGCTTCATCTTATACATATATTGTACACAAACAATAATTAATAAGCTTTATGAAGAGGAAAAAACAAAATAATGAAAACCTACTTTAAAAATGCTTTTCTTTCTTAAAATTCTATAATGAATTTGTATAAATATGATTCATGCACTAGTTAATCACTAAATAAAAAAGCCTTTTTTCAGAAAAGCTCACTTAATAAATGATTGAAAAATATAAATGATCATATTCAACTCTGCAATGTCACCAACTAAAAGTACATTCAGACTTTGAAATCCAAATTAATATTTTTAAAAGAATGGAAAATTATCCAAGTTCATTGACAATAGGATATTGTATAAAACTCAATTAACTTCAAAGTAACTAAGAATATAGTAAGTCTAAAATTCCATGTTTAAGCCAAAAGGGGTTTGTTTTAATGCTTTAAGAAAATGACAAGATAAACAATGCTTGCTATAGTCTTATTGTGCAGCATGTTTTCATGCTTTGCAAGCCAAAAAAAAAAGTAAATATTCATATTAACTTCTAGAATGTTATGATGTTAATAGCTATAATTATGTTTCCCATTAAATAACATATCTCCTCTTGCTTCTTAGGAGATTGTTATGTAAAGAGGCAAAATCAACAAATATTTATTAGGCATATACTATAAGCAAAACACTGAGATATAAAGAAGTCCCTATGTGCTAAACAGATATATAAAACAAATGTATGAAATTAGGTCATTAGTGATTGAAGTGATAGGATCCAGTGTTCCCTTTGGCTAAAATGAGAGAGGCTTCTGAAATAAAATATGTCAACCAAAGTTATTTTATTCACTTGAATTCTAGTAAAGAATAATTCCAATTAAAAGGAGTATGTGGTGTAAAGGTATTACACCCTGGATCTGTTATATTCCTCCCATCAATCTATCATTAACAACTGGTCTTCATTTCAACACAGCCATCAATTTGATTTTAATAAAATTATTATGTAAGGCCAAAGGGTTAAAGTTAAAGAAATCTTGACAGTCACATAGTTCAAATATTTCATTTTACAAATAAGAAAATTAAGGCCAAAAAAGCTTAAGTAACTTTCTCTTAACTAGTAAGATGCAGAGTTGGAAATTTAGTCTTTGGTTCTGAATGAAATCCTTTCCCTATCCCATGATCTCTTTTATAAATTGCATTTCTCTGATGTGCCCATTTTCATTTTTTATGACACATGAAAATGGAAATTATCATTTCCATTTGAAACAAAATCCAGCTAAATAATATGTGTGAGGCTTCTGTTCACTTCCCATGGAATGCTTAGGATGAGCTATAATCATTATATCAGACACATATACTTTGTACAGGTAAGGAAGTCCCAGACCTATTTTTACTCAGGCTGACCATGTAACATTGTATCTTAAAGTTTAAAAAACTCTTTCCTCACATTCACTCTGTGTAATCCATAATGAAAGTGTGATTCTGTAAGTTCTAGTTGTCCTTATTCAAACTCCTATTCACACTGATGAGTAGAGTCCCCAATATATTGATTAGCTTCATTAGGGCGTTTCCTCTGTCATTAGTTTGACCCTCTCCCCCATTTTGGTGTGCCTCCATATCAATCATTAGTTCTGGTTTGTCCTTGATTGTCCTAGTGAATAGTATCCTGATATAATTTAATTATTAACATATAACTTTATAATTTATATATATATGTAGAACCAGTTAATGCAGTTTAGTGAATTTCTCTGTTTTTGTTCATTCACACAAGTGTAACCAGTCAAAGCCCTGATTATGCACTTAATCTATGTGATTCTCAGTTTACTCATTCATAAAATAGTATGCTACTAGTTGAACTCTTAAGTTCTTTTCCATCTCAATTTATTATCTTATGAAAAAATTACAAAAATGTAAAAAGAAAAAGAGAGTAAAAATAACATTCTCTAATGTCCCTCACCTGGAACAGACAAATTAACTCAGAGAGAAAATAGACTTAAGGGAGTAATAGTACAAGAGGGAAAAAAGAGATGAACAGAATGTTGAAAGAATCTAGAAAGTAAACTTAGTTTTTAATTCTTCACAGAACTTTTATTTTAAAAATTGCTATAATTCACAAAAACATAAATAAAAGAAGGAAAATTTAAACATGTGATTTAAAGCCTCAATAAAAAAGCAAATATAAAAACTGCATAACTCAATGAACATTTATAAAAGGTAACCACAAAAAAATTCATCAGAAAAATAGAAACAATAAAAATTTAGCAATAATGAAAATATCCATAAAGAAGAATAAAAATTAAGGGAAATAGTGAAATTAAGTAACAAAGAAATGCAAATGTCATCACAGATCCCAAATCATATTGCAAATAAGAATTAAAGTTAAAAAACCTATAAAGCTAGAAATTAGTAATAGAGTCAAAAAATTATAAGCAAACTCATTTAGCAATCTAATTTTCTTATAAAAAATAATGTTTTTGAAATTCTTTACTTTCCTCCTGTGATTCCCCTTCATAGGAAAGTCATCTTATATAATATGGGAGGGGAGATAAAAGAAGGAAAAAGTGAGAAAAATCAATAAAACTGGAGCACAAACTTAGAAAACTTAATGCTAGACAAGATCAAGAAGGGTTTGTGTGTGTGTGTGTGTATATATACCACACATACATGCATATATGTAATTATATCTAGATGTTCAAAATAATTGAAGCAATATATTGCTTCAAGAACAGTAAACAGGCATGCTTTCCAACATTCCTACCAAACATGAGTATTTCCAAATTGTACATGTCCTGTTATTGTGATCTGTTTTATTCCTCAGAGTTGTTTTGATTTGATTTTTCTCATTAACAGAAGTTTTGAAACATGTTTACAGATTGTTGATAAATTCCACATCTCTCTTAGAAAATGACCTGCTCATTTCCTTTGATCAATTATCTATTGGGTAATGACTCAATTACATTTATGTTAATTTCCTATAGTCAAATGTATTATTATATTATGAAAGATTAGAACCTTATAGCGTCCAGGACTCATCCTGAAATCTAATTTCATGTCAAAGGCTGATCAATTTCTTTAAAGTTTTAATCTACTCTAAAAACATGGAAGTTATTACTTTGCATAAGACATAGATGATATTTTAGATACTACAATTAATATATTTATATTAATTTCTACCAGGTTGTCTTATTTTTATCAAATCCTGTTTAATTTAGTTGAATTATATATATCCTCTGAGTAAAAACAGGATGAGAATTATAGTTTCTAAAGAGATTATATAGCTTCAAAAATGTTATTGATATGTTTCTACATCCTCTACTGTTAATTATTTTACAATTCCCCTTACAAATAAAAAAAAAGTTCTTAAATAACAAAGGCTTATGTTTTATTTTTAGTTTGCTGTCTTACACTGATTATTTTCAATTGAATATGATTAGATAACTGATATTTTTACAGAGACTACATGTTAACCAAGGACGCACATATATGAGCATACCTTAATTTCTCATTATAGGATTGATTTTCTTTGAAGATACAGCATTATCTAAATAAACCCCCTTACCCTTTATCATTAAAGATATTTAAATTAAAATTAAAAAGACAAATAATGATTAAATGTGCATTACATGTCAAACAATGTACAAGACATTAGAGAGGGAAAGGCAATGAATGAAGCAATACCTTCTTTAAAAGAGATTGTATTCTAGCAGGAGAGATAACAAGAAGGTATATTAGTATATACAGGCTGAATATAAAATAACTTCATATTTATCTACCTAGTATAATGTTTCCCTATCTCTATTGATTCATATATTTGTACCTTTGAACATAAAAACATGAATAGGTCTGACATATTAGTATGCATAGAGAAAAACATCCCTTCAAGATTACACCTACATATCCAATAGTCCCTTAAAGTGACTATATGATCACTTCTGGCAGAGAAAGCTTGACTTATAATCATGGAATGTATTGCATTATTTAAGATATGTGCTTTGATTCATGACCAAGCTTGCATTAGCAGCATGAGAGCAAGTAGAAAAGTAAAGACAAAATAACGATAATATCTCTCCTTCATATAGTATTTTGTAGTTAACAAAATTATTTCCTCATAAAAATCAAAGTGGAAAGGAACGTTATATATAATCTAGCCCAATCTTCACCCAAAGCATAAACAGCTTTTAGAGCTTCCCAAGAATGTAGCATGATGATTGAATACTTCCTTTGACTTTTAGCAGAAGGAAGAATAACAATACTAGAGAAGTATAGGGAAATTTCTACTTGAACCCAGCAACCCTGGATATTTCTGACCAAAAATGTCCAGAGCACCTAAGTAGTAGCTATGGAAAAATGAAGCCAGAAAAATCTAAGTTCAACAACAGGCAGTTACTAGCTATGGGACTTTAAATTCTCAATCTCAGTTTCCTCATCTGAAAAATGAGGCAAATAATAGTACCTATTCCTCAGTTTCATGAGGATCAAATGAGATAACATAAGTACAGCTCATTGCAAATCTTAAATCACTGTGGAAATGCTAGGTTATTATTCCAAGTCAAGTCCATGAATTTCAGAGCCAAAAAACAGATCAACTAATTTTCTAGTAAACTCATCCCATATGTTTTATGAAGAATCCTTAGGTTACCTCCTAATCATTGTTTTTAAAGGGTTTGTTCCTAGGGAATGTGTGAAAGGATAGAAACATAGAGATTAATGGCCTCATCTGTTCTAGGGATAATTCCTTTTGAGTTGTACCATAAAGCTCAGTTAAGTTTATTGATAAAGACTGTGCTATTCCAGGGAAATGCTGCTAGCTTTTTTCAGGGAGACTTAATCAGCTGAGCAAGGTAATTTAAAATTGACATTTTGCTGGTTGGAAGAGTTAAATGCTGCAGCAATCTGTCTATCTTAGCAAAGGGATCTCTCTGTTAATCTAGATCAGAGTTATGCATTAAAAAGCTGTTCAAAAACCAAGGAACCAGGCAATATAAAAAAGCTTTAGGGCTTTCTATTACAAAGGCATTTTTCAAAGACATTTCAGCTGTGCTTCCAGAAATTTCAAGCTAACTTCAATGATTAAGAAATTTTACATGGGCGTATGCCAATGATATTCTCAAATAAGAAAGAGAAAATGGAATGTATTGCGTTATTTAAGATATGTGCTTTGATTCATGGCCAAACTTGCATTAGCAGCATGAGAGCAAGTAGAAAAGTAAAGACAAAATAACAATAATATTTCTCCTTCATAAAGTATTTTGTGGTTAACAAAATTATATCCTCATAAAAATCCTTTGGGGATAAATAGCTTGAGTATTATTAGTTCCATTATGTAGATGAAAAGCTAAATGAGAAATTAAGTGATTTGCCCAAAGTCACTAAGCTAAAAAGTGTAAGAGTTTAGAGTGGAGTCCAGGTTTTCTAAATTCAAGCCCAATCTCACTACTACTTCAATGGACAATGTCATTGTTGTTGTTATTGTTCAATTGTTTCTTAATGTCCTACTTTTCACCTTGGACAAAGAACAAAGCTTATTTAGTTCTTTCAGGTATTAAAATGAAAATAATAGATTGCTTAAAGACATTCAATAATGGAATGGGAGAAAGAAAAGGAAGAAAATAAAAATGTATATAGTGCTTACTATACACCAAGCACTATACCAAGCACTTTTAAAATAAACATTAGCTTATTTCAGATATTTTATATACGATTTGAAGTATCTTGTTTCATAACTTCATCATTAAATACAAATGGAGTCATATATATACATATATATATA
The DNA here is from genome assembly GCF_048593235.1 of Sminthopsis crassicaudata. Lineage (NCBI taxonomy): Eukaryota > Metazoa > Chordata > Mammalia > Dasyuromorphia > Dasyuridae > Sminthopsis > Sminthopsis crassicaudata. Next base: position 685,180,053 of record NC_133617.1, on the reverse strand, counting down.
TTTACTTTGAAAAAGTTCCTCATCTCTCAGTATAGTATTTAATGTTTTGAATCTTTCCGTTCACCATGTTATTTAAAATACTAAAAATCACTAGCCATTTATTTGAATATATGTGGTGGGTTGAATCTAGCATTAGACTTAAAGTCAAAAGACCATGGTTTAAGTCCCTGCTCATTAACTTACAAACTGTGTAATTATGGTAGGGACTTCAAAGTCAGAGAAATGTGAGTTCATACTAGTCATTTGACAACTTAAATTTTCAGTGTCTAAACAACTATAACTAAATTGAGGTGCTTATCTGAATGGTTTGAGGTAATTCCATAATGGGAGTTCCCCCACATTGTCAAAATCATAACTCTGGAACATTAGTTTGTTTTAAAACCATTAATTTTCTAACATTATATGTAGATTGATATAGATAGATATGAGTATTTATATCTATATCAATATCAATATCTATATCTATCTAACATTAGTTTATCTCTATCAAACAATAACCATGCCCTTCAAATACTTAATCTAAGAGTAATGGCAGTAAAAACACCATTCATTGTGAAATGTTTCACTCCAGCAAAAGAAAATTTACATTAGAGCAGAAATATGTTTACCTAAGACTTTTTAGACCTTTGTCATATAAGAAAATAGACACCCTCAAATATTTTACTAGAAATAAAAATGCAAGAAGAAAAATTATTATGTAAAATTTTCTTTGAGTCAGTATGTTACAAATATTTCCATGTTGAACATTTTTAGTTTATAATTACAAAGTCTTCTAGGATTTCGTAAGATACTAAATAATATAGTTTTGAGGACCAATAATATAATGAAGTTATATCTTGACCTGTGTGTGAATTGAAGTAAGGCAGATTTTTAAGCGAAGTTGACAGATTCATTCTTTTCCAGTCATCAAAGTCCACTGGCAAGACAAAAGTCAAGATGACTGGTAATGGCCCAGAAGGCAGAGGATGACCTCGGCATCTTTGATGTCTGACCAAGCTCTAAGAACTCCACACTGCCTGTTTCATCCACCTTTATGACTAGTGGAACAAATAGTTATTATTCTGCCAAACAGGTTTGAAACTTGACAGCTATCCTCAACCTGGTTGAGCCCATCTGCCAAGATGTTTTTACCAGAATGTGGCCACTACACATACTACAGCTTTGTGGAGTCACAGGTAAAAGTTGAATGCCAGGTAGATACAAGCAGGATAAACAGCCCTTAAAAAGAGCTAACCCCTCACCCAAGATCTCCTTGACCATCTCCCCTTCTCCCCCCCAAAACACTTCAAAAATTACCCTGAAGGTTTCAGATCAGCAATGCTTGAAGGATTCAAACATGAGATAAGGAAGTGGAATAAATAATTTAATTCTTAACTCCAAAATTCTGGATATACACATATATACATATATAACGTATGTTTGGATCTAATAATATACATATGTGTATATGAACTCAAGAATGTATATGTATACATAGATCTTTTATACATATGTATATATACACTATACACATGTATATAGTGTATATATGAGAATATATCTGTCTCATGTCAGATTTAAATGAGAAATGACTACTGATGTAGAATAAAAAGGGGGTAGGTACTTTCAGGTCCATTTTTAGAATTTTCATTTTATTGTTCTTTATAATTCAAGATCTGTTTTCTCATATTCCCTCTCCAACCCATCCCCAAACTGAGAACACAAGAAAAACAAAATTTATTACAAACGTATATTTAATCAAAATAAATTTCCATAATGATCAGGTTTAAAAATATTTGTTTCATTCTACACTCTGAGTTCATCATCTCTGTTGAGAAGTTGGTAACATGTTTCATTGTTAGTCAGCTGGAATTCTGATTGGTCATGACACTTTAAAGCACATTGTAAAGAGGAAAATATGCAGCACAGGAGATACTCAGTGGTTTATCACAGATAGTTGTCAGAGCAAAGGCTAGAGGTCATGCTCCTAGCTCAAAGGCAGAACACATCATTTATCAGTAGATTATGAAGTATCATCCCCAATGATGGTCCTTTGAAACTTTTCTGAGGAGTTTGGTATTTTCATTTCATTCTTTACTCCTGTAACATATATCTCACTTAACTCTGGTAACATATTTAAATGGGCTCAATACAACAGATAATGAATCCATTAAATATTTTCCTTACCAAAAGATTAGGCAGAAACCACAAGTCAAAAAGCAAAGTATTGAATTAAAATAGAATAACAAAGTAAATAGCAAGAAAACCACCCAGTGTGGTTAGTCTCCTTAAACAAATGAGAATAATCTTTCACTAACTCAAATATTTTGAAAAATAGTGGATCACCATAAAATTGGCACTCATATCCACCATATATCTCTATATATCCAACTTGTCATGTCTGGGAAAACGCATCCTACCTGTTTTCAGTTTTGTCCCAGAACAATTAGCTATTAAAACCACCAATTTTTGGGAAGGACTTTGAGCTCCTTTCCTTGTTCCACTCTATTTTCTTCTTTGCAGCTGTCATTCATTTGGGCTTTTACTTTTGCCATTCCACTCTCACAATTGTTATTTGTGGCTTCTCTGCCATGTTGTTGCTATTACAATTTATATTTTTTCCTAACATCAGTCAGTTAAAAGCTATTTATTAAATAACTACTATTTATCACCAGTGTCCTAAGTTTTGGGATACAAAGAAAAGTAAAACAAAGCTAAACAAACAAACCAATAACAAAACCCAGACACATCTGTCAAGGAGCTTGTCACTATTAGTTAAGGAAAGTGATATCCTTTTAGAGTGAAACTCACCTTCTACTCAACACATCCTCTACTATGGTAATTGTCATTTCCACAGCTCTCCTCTGGCACACACACAAAAAAATTTCTGTCATCTTTTCACTACTTCATAGAGTGTGAGCAGTGAGTGTATCTTGATGAATTTTTCTGATGTTTTACATAAATTCATACAAACTCTTATATGTACATTTTCAATTTTCATCATGTTTCCCCACAGTTCAGGGCCTGATCAAGCTCTATGTACTCCACAGCTCCTGTTTCAGCTGCTATTATGGCCAGTTATGTTCTTGCTGATTTTATTGAAATTCATGTAACACTCAAGAAAATATTAAACATACTGGAAGAGAGGGTGGCAAAAATTTTGTGCCTTTTCTGGAATTCCAGCTGTAATAAAGAGTCCCATTCTATATCTTCACTTTGATACTTTAAGAAAATAACATTTTTTTCAGTGTGACACTTTTATTATTTCACAGTAAAGTTGAACTACAGTTCAGCAAATAATTGTGGAGAATATATGTAGCCCAAATAGTATAGTAATAAATCTCTGCAAATATAGGTGGGTTGGTGTTCATACAATAGTAATACAATATTTTGTCAGATTATCAGTTCCTTCCTCAGAAACTTAAATATTTTGAAGTCTACTTTATTGTCCTTTTCATTTCTAATGTTATCATGTATACAAAATTAATATTTATGGCTTATTGTTGCTTTGCTATTTTAAAATAGAATATTACAGATAAATAAATAAAAATGTTGAATATAAATGTACATACATTGTCTATAAACTACATAGTTTTTGCACTTTGTTTCTATTTGGTTTTTTTGTTTTCTATTAAAAGCTTTTTTAATATTAAAAACATATGCATTGATAATTTTTCAACATTAATCCTTGCAAAACCTTGTGTTCAAATTTTCCCTTCCTTCTCCTCATCCCTTCCCCTAGATAACAAGTAATCTAATATATGTGAAACATGGTAAAAATACATGCTAAATTCAATATATGCATACATATTTATACAATTATTTTGTTACACAGGAAAAATCTAATCAAAAAGGAAAAAATGAGAAAGAAACTAAAATGCAAGCAAACACCACCAAAAGAATAAAAATGCGATTTTGTGATCCACACTCAGTTTGCACAGACTTCTCTCTGGGTGTTGATGGCTCTATCATTGGAATTAGCCTGGATCATCTCATTGTTGAAAAGAGCCACGTCCATTAGAATGGTAGAATTTTGTTGTTGCCATGTACAATAATCTTCTGGTTCTACTCACTTCACTTAGCATCAGTTTATGTAAGTCTCTACAGGCTCTCTGAAAACATCCTGCTGGTTGTTTCTTAGAACAATAACATTTATATACTTATTGTATATTACATATATATATATATGTATTCTATAACATTTATATACTTATTCAGCCATTCCCCAAATGATGGATATCCACTCAGTTTCCAGTTTTTTGTCACTACAAAAAGGGCTGCCACAAACATTTTCGCATATGTGGATCCCTTTCTCTCCTTTAAGATTTCCTGGGATGTAAACCCAGTAGAAACACTACTGGATAAAAGGATATTCACATTTGATAGCTCTTTGGATGTAGTGTCAAATTGCTCTTCAGAATATTTGGATCAGTTCACAACTCCACCAACAATGTATTAGTGTCCCAGTTTGCCCACATCCTCCCTAACATTTATCATTATTTTTTCCTGTCATTTTAGCCAGTCTGAGAGGTGTGTAGAGGTACCGCAGAGTTGTTTAAATTTGCATTTTTCTGATTTAGAGCACCTTTTCATAAGACAAGAAATGGTTTCAATTTGATTTAATTTTGACCATTTATCAATTGGAGGATAGCTTGAATTTTTATAAATTTGAGTCTATTGTCTATATATTTTTAGAAATGAGGCCTTTATCAGAACCTTTGAATATAAAAATGTTTTTTCCAGTTTATTGTTCCCTTTCTAATCTTGTCTGAATTAGTTTTGTTTGTGCAAAAAAATTTTTAACTTAACATAATTGAAATTATTTTTTTATTCAATAATGAGCTCCAGTTCTTCTTTGAACACACATATTCCTTCCTTCTCCACAGAGCTAGAGGTAAACTATCCCATGTTATTTTAGTTTGGTATGTTGTCTCATTGTCTCATTATTTTGAATGAAATTATTGGTTGTTTCTATGATTTCTTGTTTCACCCACTCATTCTTTAGAATTAGATTATTTAGTTTCCAATTACTTGTTGATTTAATTTCCCCTGACCTTTTATTGCATCATGATCCCCCAAAAATTGCATTTACTATTTCTGCCTTTCTGCATTTGATTTTGAGGTTTTTATGCCATAATACCTAGTCACTTTTTGTATAGGTTCCATGTATTGCTGAGAAAAATCTATATTCCTTTCTTTCTCCATTCAATTTTCTCCAACAGTCTATCATCTCTAACTTTGCTAGGATTCTATTGGGTGAAACAAGTTTTTCTGTGAAGCAAAATGTGTCTTATCTTCTCTCTTTTAGCCAAATCTGATGAGAGTAAGAATTGCACCAATGCTCATCCACCTCTGTTCCTTAACTCATTTGCTATACGTCTTTTTTGCATTCTCATGAAATGTAACTAACCCCATTTTGACTCCATTTTCCTCTTCTTCCAGTAGAATTCTCTTTCTTCTTCAAGTTACTTTTTTAAATCATTACAATAAATTCAGACTAGAACTGCACCCTCTAAGTATACCCAGAAGAGATACAGATATCAAAAGTTAAGCATATCATATTTCATATAGGTATATAAGCTTTTTAATTTCTAAAAGAAAGTTATTTTTCTTTCCTTTTAACCTTTTTATTCTTCTCTTGAATTCTGTATTTAAAGATCAATTTTTTTTGTTCAGCTCTGGTCTTTTGATCATAAATAAATGAAATTCACTTGTTTCACTGAACGTTCATCTTATTCCCTGAAATATAATGTTCAAATTGGCTGTAATCCAAGTTCTTTGCCTTTTAGAATATGAGATTATATGTCCTTGAATCTTTTAAAGTAGAAGCTGGATAGTCCTGATTGTGGCTCCTTGATTTTTAATTGTTTCTTTTTGGTTCTTTTCAATATTTTCTCTTTGATTTAATAATTCTGAAATTTAGCTATGATGTTCCTTTGAATTTTCATTTTGGGGTCTCTTTCAGGAGGTGAATTCTTTCAATGGCTCTATTATCCTGTGGTTCTAGGACATCTGGGCAATTTTCCTTGATGATTTCCTGAAAGATGATGTCTAGGCTCTTTTTTTCATTATGGTTTTCAAGAAGTCCAATGATTACTAGATTGTCTCTCCTAAATCTATTTTCCAGGTCAGTTGTTTTTCCAATGAGTTATTTTACATTCTTTGTTTTTCTTTTGTTTGACTGATTTCTTGAAGTCTCAGTGAATCATTCATTTTCATTTGTTCAAGTCTAATTTTTTAATGAATTATTTTCTTCAGTTAGCTTTTTTATCTCTTTTTCCATTTGGCCAGATGAACTTTTATATGAAGTGTTTTGTTCATTATATATTTTTTCCATTTCACAGATTTTGTTTTTCAATGAATTGGTTTCTTTTTCATATCTATTTTGTAAGGAGTTATATGCTTTTTTTCATTTCAAGTCTATTTTAAAGGAGTTTTCTTCAAATAATTTCTGGTTTTCTTTTTCCATACCCTTTTGCAAAGATCTCATTTCCTTTCCCCATTTTTCTTTTAACTCTCTTTTAATATCTTTTTGGGGGCAGCTAGGTGGCACAGTAGATAGAACAACAGTCCTGAAGTCAGGAAGACCTGAATTCAAATGTGGTCTCAGACACTTAACATTTCCTAGCTGTGTGACCCTGAACAAGTCACTTAACCTCAATTGCCTCAGGAAAAAAGAAGATCCTGTTTAAATTCTTCCAAGAGAGTCTTGTGAAATGGGGACCAATACATATCATACTTTGGGGCTTCATCTGGAGTTGATTTGCCTTTAGGATCCTCAGGGTTTGAGGTCTATTGATCTCTTTCTCCAAAAAACCTATCTATGATCAGAGTTTATTTTGTATTTTTATTCATTTTTTTTAAAAGATTGAGGTATATCCTTAAGGTAAAGGAATAATAGGCACTTCAGGGTTTTTTTTGTTTTTTTTTTTTTTTTTTTCCTGGAGCTGGTACTACTGACTGACTTCCAGTGCTGGGTAAGTGTTACCAGGTCCTGTGTTTTTCCTGGACTCAGTGACTCACAATTTGCCTTTTGTATTTGTTTTTAAGTGTCTCACAGCAAATCTGCTGAACCACTGTCTTGCAACCAGGATAGAGTAATCTTAGAGCCTCACAATAGATTCCCTAGTGTAAGGATGCTGCAGTGCCCTGGCTCCCTGCCCCAACTCCTTACCCAAGGCTTCTTGTGTTGTAGTCTGGGCTCTGCAGCCTCTCCCTCTACTTAATTGAAACAGACCTATTGTTAAGTTCTTCCAAAGTATCTTCTTCTGGAAATTTGTTATACTCCAAATATTTGTGGTTCTGTCACTCCAAAACCAGTCCAGAGGCTTAATCTGCTGTTAATTTGAGGGAAACTCAGAGGAGATCAGTTAGATACATGTTTGCTCTCTGCCACTTTGGATCCATCCCCTTGCCCTTCAATTTTGCATGGAATAGTGGCATCCTGGAATGTTCCATTGACTTGTGTGCAAATTTGCATTTAAATGAGGCAGGTTTAAATAAAGTTTTCAGAATCATTTTCTTTTCCAAAGTTATCAAAACTAGTGGCAAAAAAGTAAGTATTTCTTGCCAATGGGCAAGGATCCAGTAAATAATCTTGGCATCTTCAATGTCTGCTCAAGCTTTGCCCTCCACTGCATCTGTTTCAGCTGTCTTCATGGACATCGAAAAAATTTGTTCTTATGTGCCATTCTACTAGAGGAAGTCTTCAGACAATTTTGGATAGACATCCCCCCAACTCTCCAGTGAATTTGAGACTTATGGTTACTTTTCATTTGATTTAGCCCATCTGCAAAGAATATTACCAGAGCATGCTATTGCTTCTTGGAGCCATAGATGGGAGTTGGGTGAAAGTGGACCCCAAAGATGAGTGAGATGAATGATTTTAGACAATCTACGAGATCATTTTATTAATTCAGTAAATCTCATAATCTGTATTTCTCCTTTTCCTTTATACTCTTTATCTTACAAATGCACAGGTTGTTTTAATAGATAAACTATATTCTGTAAGTGAGTCGTGTTGACTAACCTCATGTTTTAGGCCCAACATTATGTGTGAAAACCATAGTTCTTGGCCAACTGACAGCTATATAATGTATAATCATTAAAATGTGCTATAAATTTAAACTATTTTCTTTTGTTGAGTCTATAATAGTATTAGTGTAAACCACTTACTATCCAGAGCCTCAAGCAGTTTCATTTGATTTACACTGTTCATTTTTATGTGCTATGGCAACACTATGTGTGACATGAACACAATACCCCATAATGACTTCACTTTCATATCCCTGTTCAGCAGACTCAAATACATAAAACATAGTAAAATGTTTTGTTATTTTTGGCCAGTGAAAATATCCATTTAACATCTTTTGTTTTCCAAAGTATCCAAGACAGCAGAACACATTATTATGAAGCTTATAAAACATCAATATTTCTTTTTAAGCTGTTAAAATTATGGAAAAGCTTAAGGCTTTAAGTCTGCCTGAAGCTATAATCCTCAAATTAACTTTGACTTTTCCCAGTTAATGAAGGGCCCCATGATTATTTTTATTAAATTTATTTTTAAAAGTTTGTGGTTGTTTTTGTTATACAACATTGCTTATTTGATTGTTTGTTAGATATAAGAATATTTCAGAGCACTGGAATTAAATATGCCTATGATAAAAACAGAAATTCCTAAAGGATAGGATGACAAACTCTTTGAATAAAAGATTAATAAGTTAAGACTCTTGTAGCTGCAAATACTAAGATATTGCATGGCTTTCAACAGAGAAGGATCAAGGAGAAAGCTCTTCTATCCACTCATATTCTATGCAACTGTCTCCATAGTTCCTATGAAATATGAAGCTGGATGGAAAACAATTTGGTTTTGTCTAGGAAGTCCTAACCTTCAACCATGTGCTTGATGAGCAATAAACCAGAAAACTACAATGTAAGAATATCTTTACAGTGAAGCAACAAGCCCTCTAATAGATTCCTTAATAGAATTGACCCATAATTCTTGATAAATTTTGTGGATTGTAGTAGGATAATAAAGGGAGAATAATTTGAGGTATGATGTTGGTTTGTCTTTTGAGACTGAGGAACATCTCATTGGTCATGAATTAAGTTGTGTTTCTATCGAGGAATTTTTGTTGGTGTTAGACACTTGTTTTTAGTCATGGTCAACTCTTTGTGACCTCATTTGAGAATTTCTTTGAAGAAATGCTAAGAGTTTTCCATTTTCTTCCCCAGTTCATTTTACAAATGACAAAACTGGGACAAGTAGAGTTAAGTGACTTGTCCAAGGTCACATAGCTAGTAAGTGTCTGAGGACAGATTAGAATTCATGAAGATCAGTCTTTCTGACTTCAGGCCCAGCATCCTGCAGTGCCACCTAACTGTCCCCATACAGAAATATGGTTTGATAAATAAAGCCTCTCTTCTGTATTGGTTCATTAGGTTATACTAGCCTATATCTTCTAGGTATTCTTTAAATTGGTCCATCACAATAAAAAACCTCCAGGAAATTGCTTTTGTCATTTCCTCCTGAAGAGTCCCTCTTTTGCCAATCCCTATGCCCAAGTTAGAACAAATGACTGATATTCAATATCTCAGGCTATTTCCTCAAAATATTCAAGAAGCCTTAACATTTATTAGTGTATATGATTGCCTTATAGATAAGATATGTCCCAACAGATTCCTGACCTCATCATTTAGTTGATGGACCCACGGTGCAGATGGATGTAAAATAAGCTAAAAACAAAAACAAACAAAAACAATGACAAAAACTTAACTCATAATAAACCAAAAGACCCACAGTTTAACTGAAGAAGTCTTCAGGGACCCTTGCTGAGCTGATCAACCATCCCCATAAGGTGTTGAGTTTGTCTTGCTTTTTATTCATATTTTAAAGATAGGGTTTTTTTGCATCATTTAAATTGATCCTGTATTCCTCCTTTATGTACTCTGTCAAACAGCCACACTTTATACTGAATTATTTTTCAAAAGAAAAAACCCCAGCAAAACTAAATACGTTAAAAATATATATTCAATGCCCCACATCTATATATCAATCAACCTCCTCCTCTCCCATCTGAGACCTCTATAAAGGAATGAAAAGTGTTGTTTTTTATATCTCTTCTTTGGAGTTAAGTTTGTTCTTCAAAATTTTACAGTATTTATTATCTACTATTTTGTAATTGATGTTCTTTCCATTTATTTAGCATTAGCTATCATGTATATTATTTTTACTCGTTTTCTTCTCTTCACTTTGCATCTATTCATACAAAATTTTTCATTGTCTATACTACACTTTCAACCTCCTTTATCTTCTCTTTGGTAAATTTTCTTCATATGTTCCACTGACATTCTTTTCTTTTTTCCTTTTTTTTTTTTTTGGCATTGCTATGCCTAGCCCTATTATCTCCCCATATTACCACCTTCCCAAATAATTTTTGTTTGGTTTTCAGTTAAGCATGATCTATATGAAGAATAATCCTCCATCCCCTTTCTAGAAGTGTCATGTTTTCATTCAGAGTACGACCCACATCCTGGAGTGGGGTAATATTCTCGGCCTGTATTTTTCATCCTCACAACTGTAGGATCATTACCATTCTTTAAATTTTTTATTAATTTTTATAATTGTAACATTTTCTTTGACAGTACATATTCATAGGTAATTTTTTTTACAACATTATCCGTTGTACTCCCTTCTGTTCCAAATTTTTCCCCTCCTTCCCTCCACCCCCTCCCCTAGATGGCAGGCATTCCCATACATATTAAATATCTTATAGTATATCCTAAGTACAATATATATGTGCAGAACCAAATTTTGTTGTTGTTGTTGTTGCAAAGAAAGAATTGTATTTGGAAGCTAAAAATAATCTGGGAAGAAAACAAAACAAAACAAAACAGTGGTCACAGTTTATACTCATTTCCCAGTGTTCCTTTTCTGGATGTAGCTGATTCTGTCCATCATTGATCAATTGGAATTGGATTAGCTCTTCTCTATGTTGAAGATATCCACTTCCATCAGAATACATCCTCATACAGTATTGTTGTTTAAGTGTATAATGATCTCCTGGTTCTGCTCGTTTCACTCAGCATCAGTTGATATAAGTCTCTCCAGGCCTCTCTGTATTCCTCCTGTTGGTCATTTCTTACAGAACAATAATATTCCATAACATTCACATACCATAATTTACCCAACCATTCTCCAATTGATGGACATCCATTCATTTTCCAGTTTCTAGCCACTATGAAAAGGGCTGCCTCAAAAATTTTGGCACATACAGGTCCCTTTCCCTTCTTTAGTATTTCCTTGGGATATAAGCCCAGGAGTAGCACTGCTGGGTCAAAGGGTATGCACATTTTGATAACTTTTTGGGCATAATTCCAGATTGCTCTCCAGAATGGTTGGATTCTTTCACAACTCCACCAACAATGTATTAGTGTCCCAGTTTTCCTACATCCCTTCCAACATTCATCATTATTTGTTCCTGTCATCTTAGCCAATCTGACAGGTATGTAGGATCATTACCATTAATGAAAGGATCAATCAATGGGCATTTATTAAGCACTTATATGTTCTAATCACTATTACGTATAATGGGGAAATAATAATTAAAAGAGCTCTTGCCTTCATAGATGTTTCATTCTATTGTAGAGACAACATTGAAGAATGAATGGATGAAAGATATACATTTATTAAATATTTGAATTGTGTCAGATATTGTGTAAAGCAAAGGGGATACAAATAAAAATAAAAGTTAGTCCTTTCCCTCAAGAAACTTACATTCTAGTAGTGGGAGACAATCTATATAGAAGAGTAGTAACCAAGAAAGAAATGACGTCACAGACATACTGACTAGAACCACAGGATTCCCCCTTCAGAATTGTCACATTGATTTAATTACTGTTTCCAAAGCAAGAAATGGTAGAGAGAGCAAAGGGAAGCACGATGAAAAATGACAGAAATGATCCATTGAGCAGCTGGCCACTAACAAGATGTGGTGATGGGAATTAGAAATAGCATTAGAATATGCACTGCTATGGATAGGTGCAGCATATCAGGGATGAATACATGGTCAATTTAGTGTGGGCCAGCTACATGTACCATTAGCTTACCAAACAGCACCATTACATGGAAGAAGTTGATAACCATCTTTTGAAGAGTCTGCAATGGATCAACAAGACCTAAAGGCAACAGGGCTAAAGAGAGGAAAGGTATGTACATACTTTCTGCCATGTATCCCCCTAACAATTTTCCTAACTCTCATTCTGGGAGAATGCTGACTGCTGAGATCTTACCATTGCAAATAAAATAAAGAGAAATGACACAATATAACCCAACAAGTAGTAGATAGAGACTGAATTGCAACTTCACCTGAAACCCCGAGCTGTGGAATCTATATCTAACAATACAGATCAGTATTTTTCCTGCACATCATAGACTTGGATTTTTGCCTAGAATGCTGAAAGTTTAAGCAAATTGCCTGGAATAAAATAGACAGAGGAAGGTCTTGAACTAAAATGTTCCTAACTTTCAGTCTATTACATTATGCATTTTTTGGTTCAGCCAAAGGAAAGAAAAAAGGGAAGAAAATGGAAAAAAAAACACTAGTAGCTGAGTGAAGCAGTAAATGCTTACTATAGAAGCCAATGTTTGAGCCCAGTTTTGAAAGGCTGCCACTTAATACTTGGCTGGGGAACATGTTCTCTCCAAATCCACTCTCTTTGAAGCCAGGTCAGGACCCATCAGGGACTTCAGCTTCATGAATTCTAAGGCTTTGACCCTGGGAGAGAATAAGAGAAAAGTTTTCACATCATTCTGATGCAGGTCCTAAATAAGGGAGTAAACCTCAGGAGGTAGAGAATGAAGAAATATTGTTTTTATCTGAAGCATAAATCAGTATCAATAGGTAGAATTACCAATAGAGAAGGAAAGTATTTGAAGAGAAGCCCAGATGAAGTGCAGGGATATGAACAAGTACAAACAAAATAGTAGAGTGTGAAGTCCATGCGTTCAAGAAATGAAAAATAAGAGTACTTAATGAGTAAAAGCATATTAAATTAGAATCCCATGATTTTAATGCAAATGAGATTCTAGTCTGTTCATACACCATTAGGCAACCCTCTCTGGATTCTCTGTTGCTATTTTCATTAACTTTCATAGTAATAATATTTACACATTAGTAGACAGTGGACAGCTCCATAGCTTTCTTCCAATGTGGTAGTCAGGGGAGACTTAGAGGGGAAAGAGGTAGAAATTTTACCTCAAGATAAAAAGTCTCTGAAGAATTTGAGCTTTTCAAAAATGCAATACATATTTTTTGATATAGTTAGAAATTTTTTGAGAGAAGTTAAGAAGAGGGGAGGATTTGATGAGAATCCTGATTTCACTTATGGACCAAGGCTTCTGACTAAATTTTTAATGGAGTTATGATATGGAAGAAGTTACTCATTGTAGTTTCTATTAGATTCATTTTTAGCACAGTGTCAGATATATAATAGACATTTAATGGATATTTACTAAATTATTTATGCATATTTTAGGATTTGAATGGCAGCCAGGTAATCTACTTTGTATTCAGGAAGACATTTTAGCATTGAGTCCTTGACTTTTTCAATGGTTCCATAAAGATCTTTCATGTGCTCCACAAATGAAAATTTCTCCCTCTTTATCTCTACTTCCTAGATATCTTAGCCTCCTTTAAGACTCATTTCAAAGCCCACCTTCCTTTTACCAAAAAAAAATCTTTTTAAATCTTTCCAGTTGCCAGAAACTTTTTTTTTCTGAAATAATATTTATATGTATATATATATATATATATATATATATATATATATATGTGTGTGTGTGTGTGTGTGTGTGTGTGTGTGTGCACAAATGTATGTAATATATGCATATTCTGATATGAACATTATTTTTATATGTGTTTTATGTGGATATGTATACATATATGTGCATATACATATATCTATTAGCATAAAATGTCAGGCATAAATGAATGCATTTGACAGGCTGATATGGGACCATAAATTGTAGAATATTTGCAGTTTTTACCTTAAAGCACTGTTTAGGGCTCAAGTAGGACAATCTGTGTAAAGTGTTTTATAAAATTAAAATATTATATATATTGTTATTGTTGTGTTAAATTAAAATTTTCCCCTACTAGATGACAATTACTTTTTTTCTTTTTTTATGCAGTACTCATAACGAATAAGATAATTTTCTTTGAATAATTGCTTAAAGCATATTTGTTTATAAAATCCTTGGTTCTAATTTTATAATTTATACTTAACACTGAAAGATTAATGATTTTCTGGATCTTAAATATACTATCAACTTTTCAAAGGCCAATGCATTGTTGAAGTTAGCTGTCAAGATCTGCCCGTGCTCTCCAACTCTAAATTGTGTCCACCAGCTACAATAACTGAAATGCAATTTACACCTGAGAAAGACCAGATATTTGATGACAAAGCAAGAATTCTACAGGTCACATACAAGACATCAAATATAATTACACATCTGCATGGTGAAAACTTGGCCTTTTACCCTTACCAAAATGTATAATCTATATTTAAAGTATATTATAATATCAGAACACACCTCTGATCTCCCTTTAAAAACAAAAAAGAAATCATCCAATCTGTTAGTATTTACAGCAACCTTCTCTGTAAATGGGTGTGAACTTGACTAAATTAGTTTGACCTTTCACAAATATAAAAAGGAAAAAGATTTGCATTTAATCTTTCTTCTTGTAAAGCTAAAGGTGAAATGAAACCTCTTGAGCAATTGACATTTTAGCTATAGGTCTGAACAGTAGCCTTTAATATACTTGTGATTTCACCCATACCTGTCTGAAAAAAAGATAGACAAATAGAAGGGCCACGCCTGAGAGTAGTCAAAGCTATTTTTGTATCACTAGGAGTATCAAAAGCTCCATTGATAAAAATGGCATTTTTCCATCTTAAGCCCTAAATAATTATAGCTATTTCTTCATTCTTCTATGTTAATGTGAATTATGCCGAGAAATAATTGCTATCTCATACCTACAATACACAATCTCACATATGGCTAGAAAATATATCTCAATCTTGTATAAAGAGTGGGGAAAATGAAGGCAAAGATAAAACCATTCATTGATTTTTACTATGTGGTAGATTCATAATCTCATCAGTGTGGAATCTGTAATAATTATAGATAGATAGATAGATAGATAGATAGATAGATAGATAGATAGATATAGATATAGATATAGATATATCAACCAAACCTTCTCATCCTGGACAATTCTTACTTATGATTTTGCATAGGCTTCCTACAAAGCAACCTATGCAAAATTGTAGAACATAGTCTTCCTACAAAGCAACCTATGCAAAATTGTAGAAACCTTCATTAAGGGATTTTTACATTTGTATAGGCCAGGAAAGGATTTATGCAAAATTTTGGCTAACTTTTTTCTTTTGCTATATGACTACCCTATCCATTTTTAAAAACACACACATATCATTATATGCTTCAACAACAATATTATATGATGATCAGTTTTGATGAACGTGGCTCTCTTCAACAATGAAATGAACCAAATCAGTTCCATTTCTTCAATAATGAATAGAACCAGCTACACCCAGTGAAAGAACTCTGGGAAATGAGTGTGAACCACTACATAGCATTTCCAATCCCTCTATTTTTGTCTACTTGCATTTTTTATTTCCTTCACAGGTTAAGTGTACATTATTTCAAAATCTGATTCTTCTTGTGCAGCAAAATAAATGTATGGATATGTATACATATATTGTATTTAATATATACTTTAACATATTTAACATGCATTGGTCTACCCGCCATCTGGGGGAGAGGGTGAGTTAAAGGAGGGGAAAAAATTGGAACAAAAGGTTTTGCAATTGTCAAGGCTGAAAAATTAGCCATGTATATATCTTGTAAATAAAAAAGATGTAATAAAAAATAAATAGAAACAAACACATATTTGATAATATCATCTTTGCAATATCTCTTGAGGTACTCTTTATAATAGTAATAAAAATAGCTAGTATTTATATAGTTCATACTGTCTGCTAGGTACTGTGCTAAACACTTAACAAATATTAGTTCATTTTTTTCTTCACAAAAACCTTAGGAATTAGAATTAGCCTTATTTTATGTCTGAGGAAATAGAGGCAATCAGAGGTTAAGTGATTTGTCCAAGATCCCACAAGTAGTAAGTAGCTGAGGTTGGATTTGAACTAAGGTTTTCCTGGCTCTGGAGCCAGCTCTCTATATATTGTACCTCCTACTTTTCACTTTATTAGCAACATGTTACAACCTACTCATTTCATTCTATGCATTATCCCATTCATCCTTTTGCTGACTTTCCATCTTAACTCTTCCCAGAAAATGGTATTTCAAGACTTTCAATTATTCAGCATATTGATATATTTTTAAATGTTGGAGTTTTCTAGGAGCACTAATACAATAATATTAGGGCTGTAAACTAGTCCAACTATTCTGGAAAATATTTTGGAATTATTTGAAGGGTAGAAGGGGGCATATATGATAAATGTTATGAAAATAAATTCAATAGGCTTTAGGAACAGACTGGTGATGGATGGTGAGTAATGTTTTAATTAAGGAAGATACTGATATAGTAAATTGGATGGAGGGTTTTTGGTAATTAGTAAATTAGGAGATATGGAGGATTTAAGAGGAAATATAATGAACTTTGGAGTCATTTAGTTTTGGACATACTGAATTAAAATATCTATGAGATACTTAGATTAAGCTATCCAC
The DNA here is from genome assembly GCF_048593235.1 of Sminthopsis crassicaudata. NCBI lineage: Eukaryota > Metazoa > Chordata > Mammalia > Dasyuromorphia > Dasyuridae > Sminthopsis > Sminthopsis crassicaudata. The sequence continues at coordinate 685,163,300 of NC_133617.1, read as the reverse complement.
TAGGGAGTTGGAGATGTGAGATTAGAGTTAGAGTAGTAAGTCTTGAAAGTCTTTGGAGAGAGAAGGATTAAGAAATGGAGAACTTTTGCTTTACGACACTATTAGTACTATAAAATGTAAGTGTATTGCTTGGTCTTACTAAACTGCTTTCCACCACATCCCATTTCTTTTTAAATTATGTTTTAAGGAATGGTTCTCTGATTAGGGATTAGGAGAGAATATTGCTCCAGAAATAAATAACAAAAAGGAAAATTGATCAGTAACATTAAGTATTAAGTACTTAGCACAATATAATGGTTAAAAATCATTAATGGATTTTTCAATTATACCTTAATAAAATTGAAAATCTAATTTCAAAATAAAAAAAAATCTGTAGGACTTCACCCTCTCTTTGGATGATGAACTCTGGAGGTGTGTTTACATTTGAGGAAAGAATGGTTAAGAGAATGTGTGATGTGCCTCTGTTCACCTAGCTAATAAATATCAGAGGCTGGGCAGATCTCTCTTGATTCCAAGTCTTTTATTCATTTAATTAAACCATATTGCTTATCTAATTATTGTATATTATGCTTTGGAAATATTAAAGATAATTGGCTGATTACTGGATCATTTACTTTAGCCTCTCAACTCACAAAACCTAAAGCAAGAAGCCTTTGCTTTGGAAAGGAGTAGTCAGTGTTGGCATAGTCCCATAAGTTAAAATTTAAAGCATGAGAGGAATGCAACCTTTGTAAATCTTGCCAAACTGAACCCTCCTTACCATTAGCCTTTGTTAGGAGGTGGCACACAGATCCCATATTGCCACATAGACTTTCAGAGTCTCTGCATACTGTTTATCAAATACAGTTGACATTTTACCTTCAGGATTTGGTTCTATTCCTACTTATCTCTTGGCCAGACTTCCAACCCTGGAAAATCCATTTCACTCTTTCAAATGCTCAAATGGCTCTGTAATCACATTAATCAGAAGTTCCCTTTAAAGAAAGTTTCCTTCCCTCCTTCCATTAATCCTCCTTCTTTTTTCCTTTCTTCCTTCCTTTTTTTTCCCCATACTACATGTGGAGGATAGTACTTTCAATATATAGATCTTACTAGATGTGGGGCCTTGCCACATTTGTATTTATATCATATAGGAAAATTTTTGAAATAAAAGTCAGGGTTCCAAATCACTATTGATCAGAGAAATGCAAATTAAGACAACTCTGAGATATCATTACACACCTGTCAGATTGGCTAAGATGACAGGAACAAATAACAATGAATGTTGGAGGGGCTGTGGGAAAACTGGGACACTGATGCATTGTTGGTGGAGTTGTGAAAGAATCCAACCATTCTGGAGAGCAATCTGGAATTATGCCCCAAAAGTTATCAAAATGTGCATACCCTTTGACCCAGCCATACTACTACTGGGCTTATATCCCAAGGAAATACTAAAGAAGGGAAAGGGACCTGTATGTGCCAAAATGTTTGTGGCAGCCCTTTTCATAGTGGCTAGAAGCTGGAAGATGAATGGATGTCCATCAATTGGAGAATGGTTGGGTAAATTATGGTATATGAATGTTATGGAATATTATTGTTCTGTAAGAAATGACCAACAGGAGAAATACAGAGAGGCTTGGAGAGACTTACATCAACTGATGCTAAGTGAAACGAGTAGAACCAGGAGATCATTATACACTTCAACAATACTATATGAGGATATATTCTGATGGAAGTGGATATCTTCAACATAGAGAAGAGCTAATCCAATTCCAATTGATCAATGATGGACAGAACCAGCTACATCCAGAAAAGGAACACTGGGAAATGAGTGTAAACTCTTATTTTTACCTTCTGAATCCAATTCTTCATGTGCAACAAGAAATTCGGTTCTACACACATATACTGTATCTAGAATATATTGTAATATATTTAACATGTATAAGACTGCCTGCCATCTGGGGGAGGGGGTTGGGGGAGGAAGGGAAAATGTCTGAACAGAAGTAAGTGCAAGGGATAATGTTGTAAAAAATTACCCATGCATATGTACTGTCAAAAAAAAAACAAGTTATAATTATAAAATTAAATAAAAAAGAAGAAGAAATAAAAGTCAGGGGATGAAGTGACATCATAAAGGAATTTCTTGTAAAGAAAAAAAATTGGGTTGGTCATATGGCAAGTGCTGAAATTAAAGGAATATAGTTAGAATGCTCCAAAGTCACGAGTGCAATATCAGTAAAAATCAAGAAAGGTGCCCAGAATGTTGGAAGAATCCCTTGTGGAGAAGCTTTTCAGGATCATATCTAAAATCACAAAAACATGGTCAGTGTTGAAGTAGTTGAGGATTTTATCTTCGGAAGGAACTTATGAATCAATGTGAAAAGGAAGGAACAAAGGATAGAAGGAAGGAAGGACTGGATGGATGATAGAAGGGAAGAAGACAAACTTGTAAACTAAATCTCAATGGTATCTCTTAAATATATCCCCATCTTTCTATTCACATAACTATTCTATTTCAAATCTTTATTTCTTCTTGCCCACAATATTGCAATAAGCAATTGGCCTCTGTGTCTCAAGTCTATCTCCTCCCCAGTATATATTCCTTCTAATTTCTAAAGTGATTTTCTTAACGTGCAAGGATAACCATATTTTTCCTTGTTCAGTGAACTCATATTGTTGCCTATTATCTGTAAGATGAAATGTAAACTCCTCTGTTTAATATTTAAAGCCTTTCATGATATAAATGCAATCAGACTAACCTTGTTTTCCTTTAGAGGCAACTAAATGGCTCAGGGGATAGAGGGTTAGGCCTGGATCAAAAAGACCTGAGTTTCAATCCAACCTCAGATAGTTAATAACTGTGATTTTAGATGATTCATCTGTCTACCTCAGTTTTCTTAATTGTAAAAATAGAATAAAAATAGCACCTCCTTCATTTTTTGAAGTGCAAATGAAATATTTGTAAAATACCTAGTGATGTACTTTGTATATAGAAGATGCATAATAAAAACTAGTTTCCTTTATTATTTCTTCATAGTTATATTGTACAATTATAAATTGTTGTCTTTATATACTCTTCCATCCAACTAAATTGATTTTCTTCTTATTTCTTACACAGACAGCTTCAGGTGCCTTTGAATAATGTCGTTCATACCTGAATGTACTCTCTCCTCGCTTCTACATTTTTGAATTCCCAGTTTTTTTCAAAGTTCAACTAAGGTATCTTTTTTTACATTAGCTTTTTCTCATTCAATTCAACTCCAATTTCCTTCTCTAATAATTATCTATTTCTTTTCTATATGTCTTGTGTGGAAACATACTGAATATCTCCATTTGAGTTTCTCTAGAAATATTAATAAATAGATGGTTCTCAACTAAGGGGACTTTAATTTGAAGGAAGGAACAGTTTCACTTTTATAATTATTTCCTGAGTGACAATTATAATATCTTGCATGATCATAGATTTAGAATTGGGAGAGACTCCATAGGCCATGTAGTCTAACCCTCCAATTTTACATATGTAAAATGTGAAATATAGAGAGGTTAAGCTGATTATACAAGGCCACAAAAGTAATAAGTAGTTGAGTCATTATTCAACTCCAGGAATTACAATTCTAAATCAGTTGCCCTATCCATTACATCTCACTGCTTTCCAGGTAGATGTTCAATAAATGCCTGGGATTTGAATGATTGTTTGGGTTAATTCTTGCTATTTCCTAACTGGTATAGATTCTAGCTGACCTATTGTAACATGTTTTCATCTGGATTGATTATTTCCAATATGCACTTACTATTGGGACAGTTGCTTCTAGACTTTCCTCCTGAACTTCAAATCAATCAGCAAGTATTTAAGTGAAGAACTATGAGTAGTTACTTAAATATTATAAGAATTATTTCGTGTGCACAAATTATTATATAACTGAGGGGAAAAATTAACACACTGAAAATGACAGAGTAATTAAATGTTAAATGATATGTCCAGAGTATTAAGTCGAATATAGTATTACAGGAAAACACAAGATTATAGTGGAATGAAATAACCTAGAAAAATTAGTAGTTTGTAGGCAAAAGGGTGAAAAGGGAGAGGGTCAAAAATTATGTGTTTATACATATAAATGTCTAGGGTCCTTCAAACTTTGAGTGTAAGCATTCTATGTGGTCTGACATAGAAACATGTGAGATTAGGAAATTACATATAAGGTTTTGTCAGTGATAGAATGGTCATTCACCTAGTGACAGAAATTCATTATAGGCAAAGTCATTTGTTATTCTTGGTCCAGGTTTCCAAGACCATAGCCAGATTAGCAGTTCATTCCACATCAGAGGATTTATATATAGATATCCAAGGAAGACAAAAGCTGATGCCTAAGAATACCAACAATCTGGTGTAGTAGAAATATTGTTGGATTAGTAGTTAGAGTACCCACTTAGACATGATATCTGATATTCCTTTCAATTCTATATATCTATGCACTGGTCTAACATAATAAGATTCCACCTTGTTCTCTCTTGTTAGTTTGAGAACAAATCCTATAATAACATAATTAAAACATAAACAAAGATACCCTACTTCTAGTCTAAAAATACTGTCAGCAGAAATTCCCAACATGACAAAGAGATTGGTACACTTAGAGCTATTGGAAGTAATCATTGCTTCCTTTTTCCACAACTAAACCCATGAGAATGTTTATCAAAGATAAAAGTTTATAGATTCTTTAGTGAAAATTATGCAAAGGTACAGATTATAACCTACATCTTCCTTTTCAATTGTTATTGTTTTTTTATTACTGCATATGTGTTTGGAATGTGTAATATTTTGAAGGGAGTTGGTCTAGACTTAGAATTTGCTGACTTTGGGGAATTTGCAGGGTGGAAACATGGAGATATCTGCTACCAGAAATAAGCAAGCTGTCTGCAATTTATTATGGTTTTGGAAAGTTATCTCTGTTACTGAAAGGTTAAGTGATTTTCCTACAGTTAGGAGTAAGAGACAAGACCAAATGAGATGTTCCTAACGCTTTCATTTCATAGATTTCCTAACTCTTCATAGAGTACACTTCCTCAAAAATAAGAAATATACTCCATTTATTTAAGTATCCTTAAACAAAGTTACTTCAAAGATGTTTATATATATACATATATATATGTATACACACACACACACACACATATATATATATATATATATATACATATATATATATAAATAATTAAGCATAAGAATGTTGAAAATATTCTAAATGTTGTATTTGTGACTCAATTGCCTGAAAGATTTTTTTTAATCTTTTCTGAATACATGTCTTATTTATCTCTGTTTTAAATGAAAGTCCTTTACTCAGGGACCATATCTAATTCAGCAGTTTGCACAGTGCCCAGAGCATTATTGGTTTTCAAAGATATGCTAAATACCCTCCTCATAAAAGTGATTCAAAGTTGCTTTTTCAGAGGGCTATTTGTATTTAACAGAATATCTATTATATTTTTCTGATACACAAACACTTATTTTTCTCAATTCATTAAAAATTAAACCATTGCCCACAGGCCTTCTGGTTATGTGTTTCAACGAGATCTAGAAGTTAAATGTCCTGTGAAAATAAAAATGAACTACACAAACAGAAAAGTTCAGAACATATGAATTCAACAAAACACATTTCACAACACATCTCCTGGAAGTTGACCAGCCTTTGGAAAGTAAAAAAAAAAAGTTCAAAAATTATTTTTATATGAATAAATTTCCTTCTATTATTCAAGTTTTAAAAGAAAGAAGAAAGTAACAGAAGAAAATAAAGCAGTCATCTAAAGTGGAAGCTTTCCAAATTGTTTCTAATGCAAAAAAAAAATATGGGGGGGGGCTTTCCACTATGTGCCAGTATTATGTAGATATCATTGCTGCATATGTATTTGATTCTTTTTTACTAGGGAAAGCATTTGCTTGTTGAAGTCATATAATACTTCTCCTGTTTTCCACAATGTTTCCAAAATCATTAAAAATGGTTCAGAAATTACATTCTCCAATTGTGTTTGTTTGACTTTCTCCAGCACTCTAAGATGGAGTTCATCTGAGCTTGTCACTTAAACTTATTGATAGCAGCAGGCAATCTTTATCTCCTTTTATTTATATTGGGTTTTACTTTGCTATTGGCCACTTGAGTTCTATTTTATCTAGTTCAAGGGTTATCATCTTTTACAAAGAAAATGAAAGCAAAATAAGAGGTACTTATTTCTGTTTATTTTCCATCTTCCTTTGTCATTGTACCATTTAAGCCACCCAAAGATTTTAAAAAGTCTTCATTACTCTTCTCTCCAGGATTATTTAAAGTAAACATACAAAAATAATTTGTGTTATTTTTAGCATTCAGGACTCATATCAATTCATTATCAACATTAACATTCATGATAATATTTTACATGACTTTTCCATTCCTTAGTATTCATCTTGTTGTCTGTGCTTTTATAAACAAAATTGGTTGATGAGTTACTTACATTGCCATATTATCCTCTTTAAATATCTCCGCTTTTTTCTCACTAGAATTGTTTTCATCTGTGTTTTTAGAATTTTGTTAGTGAAAGTTGGTCAGAGGTTTGATATTGAGTTATTAAGAATTTTTTATGTGACTGGAATTATGAAAATTTTAGACTCAAGTCAGGTGAAAACACTTCCTCAGGGAACTTAAATAATACATATAAGATATTTAGACAGTCACCAAGCAATTATTAACACCTTCTGTATGTGTGACTAATCACTAGAAATACAAACACAAATCCTTTCTCTAAAGGAGCTTAGATTCTAATGGAGGAATACAACATGCAGACAACAATTTACAAGCAACAAATTGGAGAATAAATTGGAGATAATCAGGAAAGAGAAGACATTAACATTAAGGGAGTACAGAAATGCTTTCTTTAGAAGATGGGATTTTACCTAAGATAGGAAGGAAGCTAGGAGACAGAAATGATAAGAGATCATTTCAGGCATAGATAAAAGCCAGTTATTAAGGTGTTATTAAGATTTAAGAAGTTTGAAAGTAGAATAAGGCTGGGTTATGAAAGACTTCCAGACAAACAGGACTTTGCATATGATTCTGGATGGAAAATAATTAGAGGGGAAGGTACTTGCAGCTGAAGGCACTTAGAAAGCTCTGTATGTGGATTTGAGCTAAGACTTGAAATAAACCAGGGAAAGTGAGACAGAAATGAGGTTAGAGGGTGTTCTGAGCATGGGAAATAGTCACTGCAAAAGTAGAAGGAGAGGAAATGGAGTGTATTGTTCATAGAACAATAAGGCTAGTGCTGCTAGACCATAGAGTAAGTGGAATGGAAAATAAAATGACTTAAAAAGATAGTAAAGCCCCATATTATATAAAACTGATTAGTTTAGATGTCAAACAGATTAATTTATACATTTTATTGTAGATTCACTAATAAACCACTGGTCTTTATTAACTGATGAGTAGAAGTAGGGTGACATGATCAGAATTTTACTGAAATTACCTTGACAGTTTAGTGGATGGATTAGAGAAGGGGGAGATGATTCTGGAAGACCTAGTAAAACATTCTCCCCAAAGTTCAGAGAGATTATGAGCCAGAAAGAAGGTAGTATGTACTTTGTGTTTAAAACCTCTGTAGAATGTTAGGGCAAAGAATTCTACTAATTTTTACACTGGATTCCTTGAAAACTCTCATTGAAATCTAAGGTGCATATCCAACAATGATTAACCTTGCTTTTCTTATTTGTCAAAAAAAATGATAGAATGGAGTAGTAATTTCTCTCTACTAATCCTACTATTGTTACCTTAGTAATCAGTCATTCTATTTTGATCAGAATAATATCCAAAATAGTGCATTTCCTCTCCCTTGCTCAGTCTTTTAAAGGCTGGAATTACCTATCAGTAATATAAAAGGAGAGCTATTTAGTTGCTTCACTTTTTTATTTTTTATTTTTTGGTATAAAAAACACTTCTGGCTCTGAATCAGCTGAAGTCTTTACCTATACAAGATTTCTATAGGGACACATAGGGCACACAGAAGCAGAGATCCAGAAGGAAAACTTTTGAAGAACAAAAACTTCTAGAGTTGTCCCATTCAACTTCATAGTTTCATTTGGCTCATTCAGAATTCCATAACAAACAGCTTTGCAAGAGTTTTAGGAATAGATCAAGTTAACAACCACAACCCCAGGAGTTCTGGCTACCCTGCTTATCTCTGCTTTCTGCAGATGTCCTCAGAAAGAGAGAGAGAATAATGTAGTCTTCAGAGTTATTACCCACAACTGCTGCTGGCTGCTTTCACCTCAGCTCAGCTGCCCTGACTTCCTTAGTGTGGCAGCCACAGGATATTCAAGCTTGGGAAAGAAGATGGGGCTAAAACTATATAATTCAGAGTTTTCTATATAGAGACAATCTCTGAAGTTATTTAAGAGCTCAAGTTTCAGCTTCTTCATAAAGTCTTGCCTGATCACTTTAATTATTAGTGCCTTTCAACTTCCTTTCTAAATTATGAATTCAGTAAATATTTTATATGAAACAATATATATGTATATACATGTATATGTAAATGTATTCATTAATATATTATCTATCATATATTCATATCTATGACATACTATGTAGAAAGACGAAGTATAACTGGCAAGTTGACATTGGGAAGCAGAGTAATCAAAATGGCTTAGAGCATAGAGTACGTAGAATAATATAAGACAATGATGAAAAAAGTAGTACCAAACGGAGGGCCTTGAATGACATGCAAAGAGATTTGGAAACATCAAAGGTCATTAACAACCATAAGTAATATTCAAGAAAATTGTTTCAATAGACTATACCATGTTGGAAATTACAATTATTACTTAGATTGACTTAAAAAATCTTACTAAGTGGCTGTTTAGAAAGTATATTGTTATTAAGAGGAAGAAAGAAATGAAGGTTAGCTGGAAAGTTTAAGTTGAGGTGATAACAGTCCATGAGTATGATTTGACAGAAGTGGAATAGTAGGAGTTAATAATATCACTCACTGGCTCATACTTTCAATAATACAACATGTCAACGTTATGACAGTCATTTCATCCCTCAAAAGTGAAATGATGTGATTTCAGGTGTCATGTTTTGGGTATTTGAACTTTAATTCCATTATTAATCACCCACAATAAATGGGTTCATTATAGGTATTAATTTGCAGCAGTAGCACAATAAACTGATTCATTATAGGTATTAATTTGATCCTGTCACTTACTGTCAGATTATTAATGCCACTAGCATAAAGTAGCTCATTAAAGAATCTGTTCTCTGTTACAAATTTCTATAAAATTTTTGGAGATTTAAACTATTAGGTGAAAATAAGTTGAATATAATGAACAATAAAAACAATTAATTTGAAAATTTGGAAACTTGAACATTAAGACAATTTACAGTTCTTCATTTAATAAGGGCAGAACTACAATGTAGGGATGAATAATGCAGTTGCTTGAAGTTTTCCAAACTTAGAAGCTAGTTTGGCACATTAGGTAATAAGATTTCACTGATGAAGTAAGATACTTCATCAAAAATACTCTGGGAGGATTTTATCCCAGTCATTATGGGATTTGTAACAAAATAGGAATGCAGACCTTATTGTTATCATTGTCATCATCATCATTTTCCTCCTCCTTCTTCTCTTTCTCCTCCACTTCTTCTCCCTCCTTCTCCACCTTCTTCTCTTACTCCCATTACTCTTCTTTATCTTGCTCCCTGTTTCTCCTCCTCCTTTTATTCCTTGTCCTCCTCTTCCTTTTCTTCTTCTCCTTCTCCTTCTCCTTCTCCTTCTTCTTCTCCTCCTCCTCCTTCTCCTTCTCCTTCTCCTTCTCCTTCTCCTTCTCCTTCTCCTTCTCCTTCTCCTTCTCCTTCTCCTTCTCCTCCTTCTCCTTTTCCTTATCCTTCTCCTCCTTCTCCTTCTTCTTCTCCTTCTCCTGCTGCTGCTGTTGCAGCAGTGGCAGTGGCAACTTCTGCTTATTCCTCTTTTTCTCTTTCTCCTATTTCTGTTTTTTCTTCTTGTTTTCCTTCTTTGCTTCTCCTCCTACTACTGTTGCTGTTGCTTCTGCTTCATAATGTTCATAATCATCACTAGCATGTATATAGCACTTTTAAGTTTGCAAAAAATTTTACAAATATTATCTAATTTTGTCCTCACAAGAGACCTAGAAGGGAGATGCTATTTTATTTTCGAGGTGAAGAAACTAAGACAGATTAAATGATTAAACTAGTAAATATCTGAAATCAGATGTCTACAAAATTTGATGTTTGTAAGTTTCTCGAGTACAAAAACTATTATTTGATTTTATTTGTATCTGTCTTTAGTTCCTACTATGATATCTTGCATATAGTAGTCTCAATAAATATTTTTGAGTCAAGTTGACTAAGGGAAATAGCTACATTAGAGATGATTACATATCTGATATTAGGATAATTTAGTCTGAAGTATATTATTTATTCTCTGTTTTTTTTATAATTTGTTTTAAATAAATTTTCTTTATATTATTTTGAACCTCTCAAATACCAGCAAGGAAAAAACATTCTTCCATATGCAAAGAAAGAAACATACATTGTACACAAACCTATAAATCTCTATTATACATGGCTTTTAAAAATTGAATAAATATTAATAATATGAGTTTTAAAGTTGTATTGATTGCTTTTATAGGCCTCTCGACCTCCTACAAATTATGTACACTTTAAGTACATCACTGATGTTCTTAGTCCTTTTTCCTTTCAATTTTTAATTTTTGGCATTGATATCACTATTCTCTTTCCCTTTTCAATTATTTTTCTGTGAGGCAAAAGTTCATTTGTAAAAAAAACAAAAACAAAACACACACACATCAGGAAGCAAAGTAATACATCGTTCATGTCCAAGAAAAGATGTCTCATTCTGTACCCTAATTTATTATTTTTCTTTCAAAAGGTACTGAACATGTTTCATTATTTGTTCTCTATAGTCATAGATGGCTATGAAAAATCAGTTCTTAACTCTTTCAAAATTGCTGCAATTCAAAATTTTGTAGTAATTTTATAAATTATTCTCCTTTTCTCTACTCACTTCATTTTTCATCAATTCATGCAAGTTCCCCCATATTTCTTTGAATCCATACCTTTCAGTAATTTTTTGTCCCAAGAGCTTAACACAGTATTTGGACATAACAGATGCTTTAAAATGTTTATTGGCTTTTTTTTTAAAGCTTATTGATTGATTGGCTATGATATTCCATTACATTCACATCGCATAAGTTGTGACTTGCCCTCAGTTTCTAGTTGCTTATTTTAAGAAAATGTTGATAAAGAAGATCCAACTCACTTCCAGTTGATCAATGATGGACAGATATAGCTACACCCAGAGAAGAAACACTGGGAGGGGAATGTAAATTGTTAGCACTAATATCTGTCTGCCCAGGTTGCATGTACCTTCGGATTCTAATGTTTATTGTGCAACAAGAAAATGATATTCACACACATGTATTGTACCTAGACTATATTGTAACACATGTAAAATGTATGGTATTGCCTGTCGTCGGGGGGAGGGAATAGAGGGAGGGGGGGTAATTTGGAAAAATGAATACAAGGGATAATATTATAAAATATATATAATAATAAAAAAAAATTAAAAAAAATAAAAAAAAAGAAAATGTTGAAATATAAATATTTGAACATAATGTGTTTTTCTTCTTTTTGAACTCATTGGGATATAAATTAAGAGTGATATCATTGAGCTTAGAGTATGTACAATTTAGGGACTAAGTATATAGTTCCATATTCTTCCCCTGAATAGCTCCAATCATTCTCAAATTCGTGAATAATACATATCATATCAATATAACAGATGCCATTTTCCTTTTTTGACATATTGAGGTAGAGACTATGTCATTTTAAATTTATTTCCTTAGTAATGGATTAAGATATTTTCTTTCATATAGCTATGGGGTGTGTCTGTGACTATATACTGATATATCTATCTGGATCCTCCCATTTTCAATCTTGGACATCAATTATTTATCAGAAAAAACTTTCTGTGCCTAGGTTGACCATTTTCATTTGGTTTTAACTGCACTATTTTTCTTTATAAAAAATTTTAAATTTTTATTTAATCAAACATGTCCATTTTATTTCCTATTACCCTTAAGGTTCCTTGTTTTATCAAAAAAGTCTTAAATTGTTGTAGTTGAGAAGGCTGTCGTGTCCCCTACTATTCTTATTTGTTATTGATGTTATTTTTTTATATATAGGTAGTTTATCTTTGTGATACTTATTGTGGTATATTTTATAAGATATTGATTTAAACATTTTTGCCCAACTACTCTCCAGTTTTCTCATCTGGTTTTACTGTATATTGATTTTGTACACAAATAGTTGGAATCTTTGGCTTTATCCAAAACTATAGCTATATATATATTTTATTAATCAATCTCATTTTCTAAGCAAATTTTCTATCTTCTCAGTCAGGACCAAACTGCTTTGATAATTATTACTTTATATTATAATCTGAAATCTGATACTACTAAGTCACTTTCCTTCTTACTTTTAAAAGTTATTTCTGACAAGATTTTTTTTAAATTTATCATGTAGAGGAATTTTGATATTTTTAGACTTATAAGGTAATGCTTTAGTATTTTGGTATTGGATTGAATAAATAAATTTAGGTAACATTGTTATTTTATAATCTTAATGGCTTAGCGCAGCTGTAAGTAATTAGTTTCTCCAATTATTTTAGTTTCTATGTAAATAGTATTTTGTAGTTATATTCATAGAATTCTTATGTGTTTCTTATTAGGGAAATGTCAAATTTTCTCTAGATTCCAAAATTATTTTGAATATATTCCTTACTATATTTGCCACCTCAGTTTTATTGATAATATAGAAGGCTGGTGGTGTGGATTTATTTTATATATTATTTCTTTGATTAAATTAATTTTAGTTAAATCTCAAGGTTTCTTTCTGTAGATCATCTTATTATTTAGTAATTTTTTTCTTATTGCCCATTCTTTTTGCCTCTACTCCTTTTTTCTTATTTTATTAATATAAGAAACATCTCTAGAATAATATAGCATATTAGTAGGGATAATGAACATCATATATTTACTCCTGATATGAATAAACAAGTCTCTAACATTTTTCCTTTTTTTATTACAGCTTTTTATTTACAAGATATATGCATGGGTAATTTTTCAGCATTGATAGTTTAAAAAACTTTTGTTCCAATTTTTCCCCTCCTTTCCCCCATCCCCTCCTCCAGATAGCAGGTAGACCAATACATGTTAAATATGGTAAAATATATGTTAAATACAATACATGCATACATGTCCATACAGTTATTTTGCTGCACAAGAAAAATCGGAATTTGATATAGTCTACAATTAACTTGTGAAGAAAATAAAAAATGCAGGCTGACAAAATAGAGGGATGGGGAATTCTATGTAATGATTTATAGTCATCTCCCAGAGTTCTTTCGCTGGGTGTAACTGGTTCAGTTCATTACTGCTCTATTGGAACTGATTTGGCTCATCTCATTGTTGAAGAGAGCCACGTCCATCAGAATTGATCATCATATAGTATTGTTGTTCTGGCCACTACAAAGAGAGCTACCATGACTTGGAGCATCTTTTCATATGGCTAGAAATAGTTTCAATTTCTTCATCTGAGAATTGTCTGTTCATATCCTTTGACCATTTATCAATTGGAAAATGGCTAGATTTCTTATAAATTAGAGTCAATTGTATGTATATATATATATGTATATATATTTTAGAAATGAGGCCTTTATCAGAACCTTTGACTGTAAAAAATGTTTTCCCAGGTTATTGTTTCCTTTCTAATCTTATCTGCATTAGCTTTATTTATATAAAACCTTTTCAATTTGATATAATCAAAATTTTCTATTTTTGTGATCAATAATTATCTCTAGTTCTTCTTTGGTAATAAATTCCTTCCTCCTTCACAGGTCTGAGAGATAAACTATTCTATGTTCTTCTAATTTATTTATAATCTTGTTCTTTATGCCTAGGTGATTAACCCATTTTGACCTTATCTTGGTGTATGGTGTTAAGTGTGGGTCAATACCTCGTTTCTCCCATACTAATTTCCAATTTTCCTAGCAGTTTTTGTCAAATAGTGAATTCTTCTCCCAACAGCTGAGGTCTTTGGGTTTGTCAAACACTAGATTATTAAAGTTATTGACTATTTTGTCCTTTGAACCTAATCTATTCCCCATTTTTTTATTTTACTCTTGGTTTCATACAGATATCAAGGAAAGATATAGATCATATTGCTTTATTTTTAAATATGTTTAGCAGAATTGGGTGTTTAGTTTTGTTAAAAGGTTTTTTTTTTTAATCTACTTATATCATTATGAGATTTAATGTCATTTACATGGTTTGTTGTGTTTATAGATCCCATAATACTGAACCAAAATTACATTACTGATATAAATATAAATGGGTCATAGAGTATATTTTCTATATGTTACCATGGCATTTTCCTTATTTTTATTTAAATATTTACATTGATACCCATTAGAGTATCATTTCTCTTTAAATACTTGAAAACATCAAAACAATCAAATTGTCCATGAATTCAGTTGATAAATTTAGAATGAAATTAATCTTCTTCCAAAATGTTCTGTTGTGGGGATGAATTCAATGCTTTTTTATTGTTGAAATTTGGAAACCTAAAGAAAAAAATAAATTTCTCGGCACAAAGCAAGTTACTTCAAATCTTGAAGTATGTAGGAAGATTGGAACTAGAGCAGCCCCAGCTAAAAAAATGCTGACAAAGATATAAGAGGGATTTCTTTGCTTAAGAATTTTGATATTAGCTGATTATCTGCAACAAGATTAATTTATGTTGGTTTCTTTTTAAGCTATTTGTAACATTCCAATTCTTATTCTTAAGCTTCAGTAATAGTAAGATTCTTCTGCTATTCATATACAGATGATAGAACTAAAAAAGAGTTTATTTTGTTTTTACCCAGTTTATTAGAGAATTCAATATATTAATTCAATGGAGCCATTTTGAAGGGCATAGATAAAAACATGTTCTACATTTGACAGTGACTAGATCTGAAGGCAAGGTTAGAAATAGAGGTTAAAGAATAAGTTTTGGGGGGAGGGCAAGCATATTTTTATAGCTGCTTTTCTATTTGGCAAACAGATGGTTGGAGTCTTAGATGACTGCCAGAAAGAAACAGCTGGCAAATCAAAAGATCCTGAAAGCAGTTAGAAGTGCTTATGAGCATTTAGAAGAAACAACATCTTTGAAAATGGGCAAAAAGTTCAAGCCATACTTAAAATGCATTTAAAAAAATAGATGCTTGGGGCAAGGGAAAGATGCTTAAACCAATATAATTAGAAAGAGGTTTGACTCTAGCCAAATACTAATGATCAGGTGTATCCCCAATCTTCTGAACCCCCTTCCTCCAAAAAAAAAGAGGTTGAGCATAATTGCACTGAGTAAATAGAGTGTATTAAAAAGAAGTCGTCAGAATAAGAGAAACAGAGAAGGGATAAAGATCTGTGATGTGATTCCCTTTTCTTTATGCTATTTTGTGTTCTTCCTAAAACCTAGCCTTCTCTCCTTAATTTTATATGCCATTTAATGACTCCCTATTAAATTTTAAAATAAAATACTTGGTGCGCTGAACCTTCCTTTCTCTGTGAACATAAAAAGGATAAGCTGATTGAAAGCAATATGGATGCAAAATCTCCCTAAAGCAAATTGTGAATACAATTACTCACTGTAACAACTAGCAGTTAGAGTTGGTCAGATTCAGAGGTACATCACCAAGCCCACAAAATAATCTTTTTTAAAAAAGCCACTAAATGATTAAGCATAATATTACTGTTACCATGCATATTATTTTAAATAGCAGAAAATAAGAAGAAACAAATCATTTTAGATTCACAATAGGAAGGCACTGATTTTAGAAAACATTCATTCTATGAGATTTTCCCCCTAAAAATTGAGCTAAAAAACCAGTCTCTTCAAAAGAAGGGGTCAGCAAATTCATTAGCCTGAAGTGTTACTGATAAACTATTGAGTAGTCTGTAAGGTAAAATGTGTGGAAGAAGGGGAAGAGGCAAAATCAAGTAAATGAAAAATAATAAAACAAAAAAGGGAAAGGGAAGAGACATGGAAAAAGAGAAGAAAAGAAAAGGAAAGGAGAAGGAGAGGGAAAAAGGAAGATATAGAAAGAAGAAAAATGAAGAGACAGAGAAGAAAAGATAAAGGAAAGAAAAAAGAATAAAGGCAACAAAGAAGATGAAGGAGGAAGAGAAAAAGGAGGAGGTAACATTGCACATGCTGAAGAGTAGAAAAACCCAAATAATAGAACTTAGTACTTAGTTACAGCTTTGATGTAGGTTTCCAATCCAGTGCTATAAGATCTGTTTTCTGATCTTTGTAACAATGTTTATTCAATCATTACAAACAGTTCTAATATACCTTTTCTAAAATCACATAACACAGAACTCATGGCATGTTCTATCACGATTAGTCTACAGAATCAAAATGCCAGTTTGCATCCCTGGCAGAGTATTGATGCTACTCTAGTCTAGAAAAATCTTAACAGGTGAAGACCATAACATTTTCTTAGTTATCATTGTAGTTTCATGGGCTTAAAAAGGGCATGTATCAGTATCTACTATTCTTTAGAATTAAGTCTGAAAGCAATCCCTTCCATATTTCTTATTTTCCCAGGGAAACCACAACATTAAAAAAAAAAAGGCACTGAATTACAAAATTGGTGATTGACATTACATTGAGCAGAGCTCTAAAATTTTTGATGATTCTTTAATGATGAGCATTATTGCATGAAAATCATATTGTCATTTCATTTTGGAAATCTAATCTAATATATACTAAAACAATTAAATAAAAACCTCTTCATTATAAATGCAAGGCTTTATGTTTATTCCTTATTAAATTTCAGTCTTGTTCATTTCAGATTACATTTTTGGAAAACCATGCAAAAGATAGTAGTTGACCTCATCCTTTCCTGTTTGTGTGACTTTTAAATTGTTTTTATTCCTGAAGGCTTCTAGTGAGAAAAGAATAATAACTGGTATGGAAGAATCCTCCCTCCCCCATCCAAAGACTCTATTCTTTGAATTCAAACCTTGGCCATTTCCCTTATTATTTGTTCCTTCATTTTAGGTGTAGGCAATTGGAGATTGGAGATTGACTAGAATTTTAAAACTCAAGAGAGAGAGAGAGAGAGAGAGAGAGAGAGAGAGAGAGAGAGAGAGAGAGAGAGAGAGAGAGAGAGAGAGAGAGAGAGAGAGAGACACAGAGAGAGAGACAGAGAGAAACAGAGAGAGAGATACAGAGAGACAGAGAGAGAGAGAGAGAGAGAGAGAGAGAGAGAGAGAGAGAGAGAGAGAGAGAGACAGAGACAGAGACAGAGAGACAGAGAGAGAAAGACAGAGACAGAGAGAGACAGAGAGATCCAAGTTCAAGGATTTAAATTCCTACTGGTATTTTCACCCAATCCAGCATCAATTTCTTTGAGATGTATGTAGTAGCAACTTCTGAGATTCATACAAGCCACTGATAAGATTAGGAGTAATGTGATAGTAATGGTATATAGTGTTCTGACCTTGGTGGGAACAATGCCATGTAGAAACAAATTTGAGTCTGAGCCAACTCTTCTCAGAGACTGAGGATATAGGGGAAATTGGAATTCCATGTTCTACTTGAACATCTCTTCCTGCTCTCTATTCAAAACAACATCTTTGTAAAATGGCAATTTTATTAAATGGTGTTAATTGTTTAAATGTAACTTGGATACTAGTAACTGATATAGCAACACATGAGAACAGGAACTCAAGTTGATAAAAATTAAAGATACACAAATAGTCACTGTGACTTCTAGAATCCTGAAGAAGATCAAGATAGTTTTACTCTGAAAAATTAAGGCTACAGTACTTGTTGTAGACAAAAATGCCTCAGTATATCCAAAAAAGTCTCTCAGCAAAATATGAAAAACAATTACTTAGAAAAATAATCTAAAAGTTTAAATAAAAGTTTAAAGTAAATAATCTATTCCCTATATGTTATGACACTTTTTCAATTTAAGCCTTGCCAAAATTAAGAAATAGTATATACTAAATAGAAAATGAGGAATCAAAAAATGAGTGTGAGCTCTGGACTGTTATTAAATCTCGAATAACCTTTGTGAGCCTCAGATTGCTCATCAGTAAAATGAGAATGATATCTATCTCACTCCCCTGCCTATATCACAAAGTCATTATGAGAATCAAATTGCTTATGAAAATGCTTTTAAAAGGGCAGAGCCTAGATAGCAGAGAATAGGAAGCAATCCTCCTGACCTCTCTCTATATTCCCCTACAAAGAACTTTAAAATAACTATTCAAATTAAATTTTAAAGGAGAAAAGCAAAGTGGGATATTTTTCTAGTCTAAGACTACTTGAAATCTTGGCAGAAAAGTCCTATCTGAAATTCAATAGTAACACCAGTGGTAGCCTTAGAAGGTAGAGTGACAATAAGTGGTAGCAGCAATTCAGAAACACTCAAGATGGGGTAGCTAGATGGTACAGTAGATAGAGTGCCAGTCATAGAGTCAGGATCACCTGTGTTCAAATCCAGCCTCAGACACTTAACACTTACTAGCTGTGTGATTCCCTGAACAAGTCACTTGACCCTAATTCTTTACCAAAAGAAAAAAAAAAGGAAAAAAAAATGAACACTCAATAAACACTCAACACTGGTAAAAAAAGAAATTGCAATGGATCCTTGACTAACACTGGGGGCAACTGGTGCTAACTTAAAAGACTATTGCTCATAAGCAATTATGGATCACAGATCAAAAGCAAAGTTGAAATCTTGAGACTGGTCACAAAGGAATAGGGCCTCTACTTCCAGTTTCAGCCAAAGTGAAGAACTAGCACTTGTGGCTGCAGAACAATAGGAAACCTACTCACAGTTTTGGGTCAAGAGGAACACTAAACTTTGTGGCTGCAGGGTACACAAGGACCTTCCTAGACAAACATCAGACTGAACACTAAGATGATAGGGACAAAACCTCTCCCCAGATCAGACTATCTTGGAAACACGGAAAATATTTAGGCCTAGCTCAGGAAATAGCACAAAATGACTTAATCTCAAGAAAGTGCCTTCTCACCTCTATGTGAGTACAACCTGATTTAAATAGTAAATTCAAAGTCAAGAGATGAGCTGGGGAAATGAGCAAACAACAACAACAAAAGGATTCAACCATAAAAATCTGCTATAATTTCAGGAAAAATTAAAGGAAAAAGACAGGTACAAGTCATCTCAAGGGAGAAAATAAAAATTGGACCCAAACCCAACAAGAATTCCTGGAAGATAAGAGAGAGAGAGAGAGAGAGAGAGAGAGAGAGAGAGAGAGAGAGAGAGAGAGAGAGAGAGAGAGAGAGAAGAAGAAGAAGAAGAAGAAGAAGAAGAAGAAGGAGGAGGAGGAGGAGGAGGAGGAGGAGGAGGAGGAGGAGGAGGAGGAGGAGGAGGAGGAGGAGGAGGAGGAGGAGGAGGAGGAGGAGGAGGAGGAGGAGGAGGAGGAGGAGGAGGAGGAGGAGGAGGAGGAGGAAGAAGAGAAAATTTGAGAGAAGTGAGAATAATGCTAGAAATTTATGAAAATATAATTAACATCCTAGTAAATTAGGCACAAAAAATACTGAAGAAAACAGCAACTTAAAATACAAAATCAGCCTAATAATAGAAGGACCAAAATTCATTGAGGAAAAGAACTTCTGAAAAGCAATATAGGACAAAAGGGAAGGGAGCTACAAAATTATTCACTGAAGAAAAGAACTTTTTAAAAAGCAGAATTACTCAAATAGAAAAAGATATGACATTTTACTAAAGAAAATAATTATGTAAAATTAGAATTGGGCAAGTTGAAGCTACTAACTCCATGAAACTATAAACAAAGTCAAAAGAATTAAGAAGAAAATGTGAAATATCAGAGAAACAACACAGGGTGGAGCCAAGAGGGTGGAGTAAAAGTACTGAATCATTTGAGCTCTAGCACAAATGCCTCTAATATCGTTAAATTTATTCATTCATTAATTTAATATTTTATTTTCTCCAGTTACATGTAAAAACAATTTTAACATTCATTTTTATAACTTTGAATTCCAGTTTCTTTCCTTTCCCAAGCATTTCATTGAAAATGCTAGCGATTTGATATGGGTTATACCTATGTAATCATACAAAATATTTCCGTAATAGTCATGTTAGAAAGAAGACATAGACCAAAAAAAAAAAAAAAAAAAAAATCCTCAAGAAAGATAAAGAAAGCAAAAAAAAAAAAAAAAAAAAAGTTTGCTTTAATCTGCATTCAAATACCATCGGCTATTTTGTTTTGGTATGTGTAGCTTTTTTGTTTTACAATACTTTAAAGGTGTCTTGGATCATTGTATTTCTGAGAATAGATCATTCACAGCTGATCTCTTATAACATTACTATTACTTTGCACATAATACTTTTCACTTTGCCTCAGCTCATGATAGTTTTCTAGTTTTTTTCTAATAGCATTCTGCTCATCATTTCTTATATAACAATAGTATTCCATCATCAGACATCACAGTATATTCATCCATTCCCCAGTTGATGAGTATTTCCTTAATTTCAAGTTTTTTGCTCCCCAAAAAGAGGTGCTATAAATATTTCTGTAATATAGGCCCTTTTTCTTTTTTTGTTTTTGTTAGGTTACAGACCCACTAGATGCTTAAATAAATTTCCAATAGCACTAATTGCATTAATGACTCATTTTCACTCATCCCTTATAGCACTAGTCAGTTTTCTTTTCTATAATATTAGCCAATCAAATAGATATGTTGTAGCATATCAAAATAGTTTTAATTTAATTGTTTTATTTTGTGCACTTCAATCAGTGATGAGTTACAGAATTTTTTTCATATGACTATAACTGGCTTTGAAAACTTCATTTCTTTTGGTCATTTTTCAATTGTAGTTTTTATAAATTTGACTCAGTTCTCTATATATGTGAGAAATAAGGCCTTTATTAAAGAAACTTGCCTCATTTTCAATTTGAAATTACTCTTGCTAACTGTATTTTCTCCCATGTTTATTCTATTCTCTCTCTCTTCACCCCATCCCTACCCAAAAGTGTTTTTTTGTTGACTACTCTCCCAATCTGCCCTCTCTTTTATCATTCCCCTTATGCTCTTCCATTCCTACTACCCCGTGGGGTAATATGTATTTCTGTACCCAGGTAAGTGAATATCTTATTCCTTCTTTGAGACAATTCTAATGAGAGAAAGGTTCACTCTCTTCCCCTCCGCTAGGGAAGCTTTATCTTGCCTCTTTTATGTTTGATAATTACCCAATTCTACCTTTTGTTTCTACTTTCTTGCAGTATATTTCTATCTCCTTAATTTTATTTTGGCATACCATTCATCAGCATTAAACCAACACATGTGGCCACTGTTTATGCAGACTTATAATTGCCTTTATATGAGGAAGATATAAGATGCAAAGAGTTGAACTTCATTAAGTCCTTTATGATTTCCCTTTCTTGGTTACCTTTTTAAGCTTCTCTAAAGTCATTTATTTCCTTCTAAATGTGTTGTGGCTTGCCTTTTAAATAGGAGGAAGGGAGGGCAGAGTCAAGATGGCAGAGAGAACACATGTTTCATTCTGTCCTTCTCCCACAACACTCAGACCAATGAGCAAATCCAGTCTCTGAATTAGCTCTGGACTGGCAGAACCCATGAATATTGGGAGTGTAACAAATTACCAGCAGAAGATAATTTTGAAGATTGCTAGAAAAGGTCTGTTTCAATCGGGCATAGAGGGAGACAGGCCAAGCACAAGCAGATCAAGTGCAGGCAGAGTAGGCTAGGATGGTGTGGGCTGTGCACCAGAGGAATCCATCACAGTGTTGACTACTCTGCCCTGGTTGCAAACAACTAGATCAGTAGAGAATTTATAAAACACCCAACACAAACCCAAAAAGTAAATAATGAACCCCAAAACACCAGAATCTTGGGGACCTGGCCATGCCCATCCAGCCCCAGGAATCAGTAAACACTGACCCAGCATAACTGCTGCCACTTGTAGAGGAAGCTTGAAGAACCCCTCTTGCTCTTGGACAGGTGGAGCAAATATAACAAAGATGACAATACTAAACTAATCTATTTAGTTAGTGCTATGCCAAACAATTTCCCAAGAAACTATTTTATTGAACTAGAAAATATAACAACAAAATTCATCTGGAAGAACAAAAAGTCAAGGATTTCAAGGTAATTAATGAAAAAAAAAGAAGCAAATGAAAATGGCCTAGCTGTAGCATATCTAAAATTATATTATAAAGCAGCAGCCATCAAAACCATTTGGTAACAGCTAAGAAATAGATTACTTGATCCGTGGAATAGGTTAGGTTCACAGAATAAAATAGTCAATAACTATAGCAGTCTAATGTTTGACAAACCCAAAGACCCCAACTTTTGGGATAAGAATTCACTATTTGACAAAAACTGCTGGGAAAATTGGAAACTATTATGGCAGAAACTAGGCATTGAGCCATATTTAACACCATATACCAAGATAAGGTCAAAATGGGTTCATGATCTAGACATAAAGAATGAGATTATAAACAAATTAGAAAAACATAGGATATTTTATCCCAAAGAGATCTTAAAGGAGGGAAAGGGACTCACATGTGCAAAAATGTTGTGGCTTCCCTCTTTGTAGTGGTAATAAACTGGAAAGTGAAGGGATGTCCATCAGTTGGAGAATGGCTGAATAAGTTATGGCATATGAATGTTATGGATATTATTGTTGTAAAAAAACAACCAGCAGGATGATTTCAGAGAGGCCTGGAAAGACTTATATGAGTGAAATGAGAAGAACCAGAAGATCATTATGTTTAGCAATAACAAGACTATATGATGATCAATTCTGACAGATGTGACTCTCTTCAACAATTGTTCAGTGATGAAGGAAGTCATTTACACCCAGAGAGAGAACTATGGGAATAGAGTGTGGAACATAACATAACATTCTCACTAGTTCTGTTATTGTTTGCTTGCATTTTGTTTTCTTTCTCATTTTTTTCCTTCTTTCTCCAATTTTTCTTGTGCTGCATGATAACTGCATAAATATGTATACATATATAAGATTTAACATATATTTTAATATGTTTAACATGTATTGGACTATCTGCCATCTAAGGGAGGGAGTGGGGGGAAAAGGAGGAGATAATTCAGAACAGAAGGCTTTGCAAGGGTCAATGTTGAAAAATTACTTATGCATATGTTTTGTAAATAAAAAGCTTTAATAAAAAAAGGAAGGGGGAAGGCAAAAGATAGGTTGGGAACTCAATTTTTTGAATGTTAATGTTTTTCCAAGTAAGTGAGAAAGAAATAAAATAAGAAACAAAAAATGTATATCTTGTTCTCTCTTTAACCATGATCTTATGGGAGTAGGGTTTTGACAAAAAATTTCCCCCTTATCCTCTCTCCCCTCTCTATTTCTCAGCCTTCTTATTTCTTTATAAATTTAGAAAACTTCTATACTATTTTAGATATATGTGTGTGTATTGTTTCCTCTTTAATCCATCCCCAATAATAGTAGTGTTACAGAACTATTAACCCTTCTTCCCCATCTAATTTCTCTGTGTCAGTTCTTTCTTTCCCACTTCATTCATGTAAAATAATTGCTCTTTTTTACTTTTACTTACAATTTTGCATTTTAAAATCATATCATATTAAGCTCTACCTCAATCTTTTTTTTAATTACCAAATTATTAATGACAGTCTTAGACATCTACATTGACATTTCTACATATAAAACATAAAGTTTGTCCTTATTGAGTTCCTTGCAATTAATCTTTGATATTTACCTTGTATTTCTCTTGAACCTTTCATGTCAAATTTTCTATTCCATTCAAGTCATTTTGCAACAAAATTCTGAAAATTTTCCAATTCACGAATGCTCATTTGTGAGGGTTTTTTAAATTGTTGTTATTGTAGTCTTTCCTTTAAATTAATGGGTCCTATTTGATTACTTTTTTTGATTACATGTTTTTAATATATAAAAGTCAGTTTCCCACTATATTTAGAGACTAGCCCTAAGCCTTATAAGGATCTAGTATGATTTGTCAGGGAAGTGGTGTTTATTGCTTAATGAACTGAAAAGCTTGGAAGCTTAAACCTGTTTTCTCCGCTATTTTATTTTTCACCCACCACAAACAGTAAAATCATAAGATGATCAACTGAGAAAGATTTGACTAATCTCTTCACTATAACGGTCTAATATAATCCAAAGGACTCAGGTTAAAAATGCTATGTGACTTCCAGAGAGAGATAACTCTGAGTCCAAATTGAAGCATAATTGTCTTTCCTTTTTTTGATTTTTTGCGATATGATTAATATGGGGATATAGCTTTCCACAATTCCCTAAGTATAATTGATGTTTTGTTTGCTTTCTTAATGGATGATGGAGGAGCATGAGGGAAGGAGGAAACTTAAACCTCAATTTTAAAGAATGCTAAAAATGTTAAAATAATGCTTTCAAAAATGTGTAAACACTTAAAAATTCATGGAATATTCTGATTGCCTAATTTTCAGTGATTAAGAATCAGAAAATGAACTCATAATTGGAATACATCTCTGAGTAGCTAAACAAAAAATAGAAATGAGATTTTGAAAACTGAGTTGATAGCTGTCAATACAGTATTCAAGTGACCCTATGAAGTTTTAACTCATCTCCCTTTAGAAGTTTCCACATCTAAGGTTCTAAGATAATGATATATTCAATATTGGGGGGAAAAGCCTCCTTTTTGTTTTGTTTGGGGAGGATGGGATTTCATAAAAATAATTGTAATGAAAGATTATTCAAAGAATTGCTTCCATATCATAAATTGCTTACCCTCCTTTTTTTTCTAATACCATAATTTCATATTTGATTTTAGTTAAAGGCATGTCAGAATACCAGTTAATACAACTCAGGTAAAGGAATATATGTTCAAATAATTATAGTCCCTCTAAATTTCTCTTCCTGCTTCCACAACTTATTTCCATGTAAATTCAACACGGGAAAAAAGGAGCATCAAAACATATCCTTTTGGTTAGAGCTTATGTGAATTTTAGTATAGTCTGTCATAGATGATAGTACAACTTTTAGCAAATAACCAGAAATTCAATGCCAATTTTTCTCATGTATTATTAATCCTAACCCTCTTCTAGCAACCTACTTTTATCACCTTCTTCCAGTGAATTCTAATTTATATTTTTTCTTATTTATTTATTTTCGATTCCAAATGTTGGTTTTGTAATCAGTTGTTAAGTATTCTCTGGTGCCAAACCCTAAATGTTAGAAAATTGAGTAATTCTACCCCATTAGATTACACCTTCAGATACCACAACCCATGCCACAATTCTATACTCAAAGGAACATTTGTTCTTTGCATCTTTAGAGTATAGCACAGTACTTGGAACATAATAGGAAGTAAAAATCTGTTAATACCATGGATTGAGTGAGATAATATAATTCATAAAAAGCATAAGACTAACCAAAATAAAATATCCATAAGTCCAAACTAGGCCAGTACTACTCCACAGAGAAAGCATTTCTATAAAACTCTAAGACAAGCTTTGAAGACAGTTTGTTTTAAACTTTACATTTTGCTAAATGAAATAAATAGGAATTTTTTTCTTAAAGAGTGATGTGACATCAATTTTAATAGCACTCTGTACCCCACAATATACCCTTATAGGTTATGAATATTATTTTTGTATTTTCAGAGGTGGCAAATCTAGGACAATTATGACAGCTGTCATCATTAAGGAGTCTAAGAATACAAAGAATTTAACTGTAGTTCTGAGATGTCTGAATAAAATACACAAAGAAATAAAAGAACTTCTTTTCCGAGGGACTATGGCATCATGTAAAGAAAAATTAAGAAGATCTGAGTGGTCAAACTATATGATAGAAGTAGTATCTACTGAGGTTGATATCATATAGATTGGCTTAGATATTCTCTCTGAAGTATTAAGGAAACTTTCTTAGAGATTTGATTGATTGATGTAATTAAGACTGAAGCTATAGAAGTGGTTTGCCTAATTCCCTAATTTGTAATTTAATTTTTTCCCCAAGGAAGGCTTTGCTACATAGGCTAAGCTAATTTGTTTTTTGTTTTACTTTGAGATTCTTTCTCTACCAACACTCCCAAAATATTACAACAAAAATAGCAAGGAAACTGTCAGCAAAGACTCATTGGTTCAGGATGTTCATTGTTGTTTTTGTTGTTTTTAATTTTAATAATAATTTTTTTTTTATTTTCAAAATACATGCAAAGTTAGTTTTCAACATCCACCTTTGCAAAACCTTGTGTTCCAAACATTTCTCCCTTCCTTCAGCCCATTATAGCAAGTAATACAACACAAGTTAAACATATGCAATTCTTCTAAACATATTTCTGCATTTATCATGCTGCAGAAGAAAATTCAGATCAAAAAAGGAACAAATGAGTGAGAGAAAAACAAGCAAACAACAAAAAAGATGAAAAAACTATTTCACTATTCAGTTTCCATAGTCCTCTTTCTGAATGCAAATGTCTCTCTCTATAACAAGTCTATTGGAATTGGCTTGAATCATCTCATTGTTGAAAACCAAGTCCATCAGAGTTGATTATTACATAATCGTGTTGTTGCTGTGTACAATATTCTTTGGTTCTACTGACTTCATTTACCATCACTTCATATAAGTCTCCCCCATTCTTTCTGAAATCATCCTGCTTATCTTTTCTTACAGAACAATAATATTCCATAATATTCACATACCATAACTTATTCAACCATTCTCCAATTAATGGGTATCCACTTAGTTTCCAATTCCTTGCCACTACAAAAAGGGCTGCCACAAATATTTTTGCACATGTTGGTTATTTTCCTTTTTTATTTTCTCTTTGGAATACAGACCTAATAGAAACACTGCTGGATCAAAGGGTATGCATATCAAAGTTTATAGTTCCAAATTGCTCTCTACAATGGTTTAATCAATTTGCAACCCCAACACCAATGTATTAGTGTCCCAGTTTTCCCACATCCTTTCTAACATTTATTATTCTCTTTTCCTGACAAAGAATATTCATTGTTAATGTGACTTCTGGATCACGGTGTATAAAAAAGGTCATGGCATGTGAACTCAATGTAACTCAGATTTGATGTTTCACTGCCTGCACTTTCAGAACCTGTGAAGTATCCTTTCCATGAAAGAGATAAGTAGCTAATACATACATACATATATACATGGGTATAGAAAATAAAACAAAAATAGATAAAGGAAGAAGTAACAAAGATAGATACACATACAAATATATATATATATGTATATATATACATATATATATACCAATAAATAATATTTCTTATTTGCTAGGCACTGTGTTAAATGCTGAGAATACAAAAAAGCAAGAAAAAGCTCTAACTCTCTAGGAGCTTACATTCTAATAGGAAAAGAGAACATATTTATATGTAGGGGTTCTGTAAAACAAGAGGTGCAATGTAGTTGGCAAGTATATGAAATTGAATGCAATGGTTCAAGGAAGGTGAAGTAAGGTCCTTCCTAAAATGTTAGAAATAAAATGTCATCCTGGGAAATGAGTGTAAACTGTTTGCATTTTTGTTTTTCTTCCCATGTTATTTTTACCTTCTGAATTCACTTCTTCCTGTGCAATAAAAAATTCAGTTCTCCACACATATATTGTATCTAGGATATACTATAACATATTTAACATGTATGGGAATCCCTGCCATCTAGGGGAGGGGGTAGAGGGAAGGAGGGGAAAATTCGGAACGAAAGGGAGTGCAAGGGATAATGTTGTAAAAAGTCACCCATGCTTATATACTGTAAAAATGTTATAATTATAAAATTAATAAAAAAATAAACTTTAATTTTTTTTAAAAAGTATCATCAATGAGAAGATGGCTCAGTATAGCAATGTGGCAGGTGAAGAGAAAAATGTAAAATTTCAATTATATATGATATTAGGTAAACTTATTTTTAAAGTTTAAGGTGATTTGTGAGTGGCTTGTTTCATTCTTTTGAAACAGAAATCTGGCTCAAATGAGGTTTGACCCATAACCCTTTCCAGAACTAAGAATAAGTCAGTATTTAAAGTGATTGCAAGTGATCCCTGTTGTTATTTTTCTTATAGATGATAAATTGCATAAATTATTTATAATCAAACAATGATATTTTGCCATTTTATTAATTCATTAATAAATATCAAAATTTACCTAGCAATTACATTAAAACCCAATATAAAAATTAATAAGGTGAGTCAAATAGCAGTATGAAGTTTGGAGAGTTTGTGATATATTGTCATGCTACACAATCCATTCCATTCCCAAGGAGATATTTGGGGAGGATATGCTGTCCTCTTAACCCTACTATAGAAGAAAGGCATAAAATCATAAAGTTAAAAATTGATTTTCACAGACAAAATAGATTAAATAGAAGAAAAAGTATTTACTGGTGAGAGGTTATGTCTTTTTGTGCTTCTATACAGGGTCCCTTTCTTTATAACACATTGTCTTTGGCCAGGATTTTTCTGGTTTCTGAAAACTCCATGATATCTTGTTATACAAGGATCATTTTCCCATATCTTTATTTTCAGACTTGAAAAACCTGAACTATTTTCATTAACATATTACAATAGAAAACATATAGTATAATGGAGAAAGGAACAGTCTCCTAGTCAAGATGTAGGCAAGGCTTTTTTCTGCCACAGACTGAGTTTGTGAACCTAGACAAGTCATTTGACACTCAACATAGCTCGAGAGTGTGTGAGTCTGAATTTGAACTAAGATCTTCTTGACTCCAAATCTATTGTTCTAACCTCCATAAATTCACATGTATTTTCTCCATACATTTACGTGTGCTCACACAAACAAAAGCATGCATGTGGTATGTATGATGATAAAACCTACCTACAACATGTCACTCCATATCTCTCCCTCATAGGTACTTGCTACTTCAAATATCCAATAACTTTCCAAGCTTTTATTAATCACATATTATGTGATAAATAATATGCTAAATTCTGGGGATAATATTCCTCTAAGGGAGATCATATTCATAAGTGTAAATGCAAGTTTTGTCATTTATTTAAACATTTGTTTACAACAATTAAATATATCATTTATTAACCTATCTGTTCAACCCTTATGATATCTTTGAATTAGAGATGAATCAAGGAGACACAGAAGTGCTGATGAAATGAACCCCAGTAGCACAGGAGAGTTGGTCATTGATCTGATCACCCAACCATACTCTTAAGGAAAACAAATGTAATTACTACACAAAAAAGGTAGAGCCCAGGAGTAAGTAGCAACCTTTGATCTGAAAGCCAAAAAGAGGTATTATGGGTTTAGTTTTCATATCAATATATTCTCTTAAGCTAGGATATACCCAACGAGTCTAATTGAGCACATTATTAATAGTCAAATACTTAAAAGGATGATTAAATCTGATGGCAACTTGATAGCATCTGATTATAGCTATCTAATTTAGGATTTTCAATCTAAAGTCAAACTGACTTTATATTGAACATTTAGATTGGGCCCAGATATAAATCATAGCACTATTATTTAATTTATTTAAATAAAAATACAGGTATGTATTTAGGTGTAACTATTATATATGTATATTAAATTAGAGGTAATGCAAAATAAAGTCCACATTCATATTTTATTTGAGCCAAATTTCACAGAAAGATACCTAATGTTCAAACTAATATTGTGCTTTTCAAAGGTATCTCAAATATTTAGGAATAGTGATCAGTTCTTAGGATATATGGGAATTGGACCAAGACTTACTGCTAAAAGCTTTAATCATTTAAGGTAGACTGTAACATTCTATTAAGAGCAATAAGTAGGTTGGTGACAGTGAATCTATTAGTTGCATGTGTGGGCTTCCAAGTATAATGTGATGCATTTATATTGGCAGTACTAAGTACATATTGGAGCTAGGTGCTCAGTAAGTGACATAAAAATTATCTTTGTGCTTCTTCATCCAATGTCTTGCATGTACTTTATCCTCCTCAATAATATCAAGTTTTTCAAAAATACTTTTGCTTTGGTAATGGGAACAAATGCCTTCATCAGGATGTCTACAGCATCCTGAAATATTATAGCTTAGTGCTCACTGTAATCATGTAATTATCATGTATCTTACATTCTAAATTAAAATACCAACTGGGTCAGCCTGCTCACTTTTCTCTACTAAAGCCATGATAACTCCTTGCCCTCTTAAACACTTTTATTGAAACATTCATCTATTAGATGAAATTTCACATCATTTCTTGCAAGTAGACACTATGTTCTTTATCTTCTCTATGCTTTTTGCTCCACTCAACAGGCATTTCTTATATTATAGGCTAGGACTAAAATAAGAAGTCTGGTTTGAAATACAGTAAGTGTTCATGGACAATAAAATCTGACTAAATATCACTTTAGCTCTCTTCCCAATCTCTTAGTTTGGCTTCCAAATTCATCAATCAACTGAAATTGTGCTCTCAAAAGTTCCCAATGATCTCATAATCACCAAATTTATTAGTCTTTTCTTAGTTCTTATGCTTTTTTAATCTTTCTACAGGCTTTGAAACTCAATCAAACTCTTCTCAATAATCTCTTTTATCTAGGTTTTTGTGACACACATTTTCTTGGTCTGTGTGTGAGCACTGCTTTTCTTACGTCCTTGCTGGAGATTTTCATTCAGGACATACCTTGGGTAGTCCCCATGGCTACATACTGGACCATCAATTCCTCACTCTAAATTCTTTTAACTGGATGGTCTCAGTTCTCCATGGATTTCACGATCTTTCATAGGCTGATGCTTCCCAGTCTTACCCAGTCCTTATCTATGTCCTAAGTTCCAGTCTCATATCCCCAAGTTCCACAGAACATACTGATTATTCTGTGGACATCTTAAGTTCAACATGTTCTACTATGAACTCATTATTTTTTCCTCCAATTCCTTCCCTCTTCCTACTTTTTCTGTTAATATTGAGGGGAACCACTATTCTTTGAGTAACTTAGGATCATAAATTAGGTACAATCTTGGAATTCTTACTAACACTCATATACACTTTTCTTACCTTAATCAGTTGCCAAGTCCTGATGATTCTACTTTCACATCTCTTGTATTACTTCTTTCTTCTGACACTGCCTTCTTCCTGGCCTTCATCACTTCATATCTGTATTACTGAAATAATTTTCAGATTGACCTTTTTGCCACAAATCTTCTCCACTCTAATCAAATGTCGTTTAGCTGTCAAAATGACTTTGCTAAAGCACAAATTTGATCATGTATATCAACTATATTTTTTTCTGTTTTACACTCAAAACCCTCTTGCCTTTCTAGGCTTTTTAGAACATACTCCCATCTTTTTCTTTCAACAGGCATTTCTTAAATATTATAAGTCAGGACAGTTTTATAGCTCTTTGGGCATAGTTCCAGATTGTTCTACAGAATGGTTGAATCAGTTCATGACTCCACCAGCAAAACATTGGTATCCCAGTTTTCCCACAACCCCTCCAACATTTATCATTCTCTTTTCCCATCATCTTAATCAACCTGAGAGATAGGAGGTTGTACCTCAGAGTTGTTTTAATTTGCATTCCTCTAATCATTGGTGATTTAGAGCATTTTTTCATATGACTATAGATAGGTTTAATTTCATCATCTGAAAATTGTTTGTTCATATATTTTGACCATTTATCAATTAGGCAACGACTTGTATTCTTATAAATTTGACACAATCCTTTACATATTTTAGAAATGAGACCTTTATTAGAAACACTGGCTGTAAAGATTTTCCCCACTTTTGGATTTCCCTTTTAATCTTTTTCTATTGGTTTTTGTTTGGCAAAAAACTTTTAATTTAATGTAATCAAAGTTGTCCATTTTGCCTTTCATAATTTTCTCTATTACTTCTTTGGTCATAAATTCCTCCTTTCTCCAATTATCTGATAGGTAAATTATCCCTTGCTCTCTTAAATTTTTATGGTATCATCCTTTATACTGAATAATATACCCATTTTGGCCTTATTTTGGTATGGATTGTGAGGTGTAGGTTTAAGCTGAGTTTGCAGCCTATTATTTTCAGGTTTTCCCAGCAATTTTTGTCAAATAATGAGTTCTTTTTCAGAAGCTGGAGTTCATCATCATTCAATCTCTACAGCATAGAATGCAAGCCAAAAAGGTTGGACATATTGTTCAAATGACAAGCCTATATTTGCCCAAAAGATTATCTTACAGAGAACTAACACAAGTCAGGTGTTCCCATGATCATCCAAAAATGCCACAAAAGCAAAATCTCAAGCTCTCTTCTGAAGAACTTCAATTTTGTTTGTGAGACATAGTAGATACTGGTCCAGAAACATACAGCATACTTTGCTCCTGTTAAAGAAAGTACTGTGCTCCATGAGGGGGGAAGAAGAGGAAAAAATAGAACAAAAGGTTTGGCAATTGTCAATGTTGTAAAATTATCCATGAATATATCTGGTAAATAAAAACTATTTTAAAAAAAGAAATGTGAGATGTGTAAATTTAATGGTCATATGGATTATTTCTATCCAACTTATTGTAGTCTTTTAAGCTCCAGTTGGTATAATCAACCACAGCTGAATACACTGTACATTGACCCTGACATCAAAATGTCATTTTTTCCCCTCTTTGATGAGGAAGGACAAACAGAAAACTCCAGTTTCTATAAGAAGCTTTCCCTAATTCCCTTTAAGTCAAATGCTTTCTCTCTGTGATTACCTCTAATTTAATCATAAATAGATAACTTTATACATAATTGTTTTAATGCTATCTGCCTCATTAAACTGCAAGCTTCTAGAAAATCAGGACTGTTTTTTTTGCCTTTCTGTGTATTACAAGAATTAAGCAAAGTGCCTGACATATAGTAAGTCCTTAATAAATGCTTCGTGATCATGATTTTATTAAAAAAAGACACTATATATGTTATAAAACATTTATCTCCTCCACATTCACCAAGAGCCAGCAACATGATGTGAATGCTTCTGAAGTCCAAGAATTACCCCAGCTTCATTTCCTACTCTCAGAATACACCTTTTATAGTTAAAACTGTCAAACATATGGAATTCTAAACAGAGATGAATGAAAAAGCAAAAGGGAAATTGTAAGAACTACTTATAAAGCTTATGTTCAATATCTTCTCATGATGAAAAAATAATTTTATCTAAAGATAGTTTATTCCACTTAAGGACAATTCTATTGTCTTTCAATTTCATAAATAAAATTAAATATCTACAATGTATGCAATTTTGTCTAAGCACAAGAACACAAATACAAATGGTTGTAATTGTTAAATGATATTTTCTTCTCTGTACTCAACCTATTGGTCAAAGAAATCTAGAGCAAAGGAGAACCAAGTTAAGATTTCTTTGATTTTCTAATCCTTTAAATATATTATCCTACTCAACATCTTGCCTATAAGCTTATATTTCTCCAAAGCTTTCAAACCATTCTTTACACTTAGGTTTTCAAGTTTCCTATCACTGTAGTCAGGATACTTTAACCGTGTTAATTTCTCAATTTCTATATATGTGATGTCAAATTGGGAAAAAATATTCCAAGTGTGATTTGAATAAATCAGTATGATCTCTTATTTTAGATGCTGTACTTCCAGTAATGTAGTTCAGGATTATTAGCTTTTTAAGCCACAGCGCACTATTGATTCAACAATGTGGCTTATTATTAACTAAACTAATAGATTTCACCGAGAAGAGATTGATTAAAAGAAAATTTCCCTCTCTTTTTCATACATCTTAACTACGTTCTCAGTAGAAAGAAAAGATAATACCCAAGTTGCTTAACACACAAATTTATTATGAGTACAAAGAAAAAGCACACATAACAATTGTCAGTTATTATTACTAACATTATCCAAATAATTTTAAGTAATAATAAAATATATTATAGCCATAAAAGTAAAAGTAGCATTTGCTCCCTTTCTTTTTCCAATTTCCATCACCAGATGACACAATCTATGTTTTGAAAGGGACCTCAAAGGCCATTCAGTCTAACTCTCTACCATATCTCTTCAGCAAGAGGTCCCTCAACCTTTACATGATAATTTCCATCAAGATGAAATTTATTGCCTGCTAATTTGGAAGTTGGATGTTTTCTTCATAAATTAAGTGTAAATATGCTCTATCCACCTACTGACCACTGCTTCTAGCTTTCATTCTGGAACTAAACAAATTGTAATTCTTCTTCTCCACTTGATATATATTTTTAAATAGCATAAAATAGCTATCATACTATTCCCTCCATCATAAGATCTTCTGTTTTTTAAGCTAAGCAGCATACATTAACTTAATGCTTGCTTTTAAAACTCTTTCATCATCCCAGCAACCCTTCTCTGAGTGAACTAAAATGGTATACCTCTAGTATGTCACCATTATAGCTGAGCACAGAATACATCAAAACTTCCTTATTCTAGACAAGTTGAGACTAAAAAACTATTTTACTGTACCTAACACTGCTTCTATATGATAGCACTGACTCACATTGAACTTTGTAAAACAACACCTCCAAATCGTTTTCAGGTGAATTATTCATCCATGTATCCTCTATTTTACACCTAAGAGGTTGATTTTTATGAAAATATGAGCTTATTTCTATTATTGTTTTTCTAATTATATTTAGCCCAACATTTTAGACTCTTGAGTTTTGGAGGGATCCTACACTACCCTTTATTATATTAGTTATCTAAGTTAATTCTTCTATGTAAAAGCTTGTCACCTATGCTTTTTGCAAAGTTATAGATACTAATGTCACAACAAGAATTAAGTTACATAAGTTATCAGGTCCTGCATCAGTCAACACTGCATCAATACTTCTTACCATTAATTCTCAATCATTAAAGGACATTTGATGATTACTGCTTTTTGCAGAACTACCTCTTTTCTTCTCCTTTCTCTCCTCATCTGCTCATCTACTATTGAAAGCACTACTTCCTGCCTTTTAAATGAACTCATAAAACCAAATCAGACACCCATGAAACTAGGAACTAAAAGAAAAAATTATATATTTTAATTTATCTTCAATAATGCTTCAGTTATATGGCCTTTTTAGAGACAGTGTTTAGTGGTAGGAGAAAAAATGAACTTTGAACAAAGAAAGATGGGTTTAAGTTCCAATTCTCACACTTCCTAAATGAAGCCTTGGGCAAAACACTTAACAACCTGATTCTTGATTTCCTTATTTTAGGGGCAGCTAGGTGTGCAGTGGATAGAGCACCAGCCCTGAAGTCAGGAGGCGCTGAATTCAAATGTGACCTCAGACACTTAACACTTCCTAGCTGTGTGACCCTGGGCAAGTCACTTAATCTCAATTGCCTAAAAAAAAATTAAAAAAAAAATAATTTCCTTATTTTAAAAATGAGAGATAGGGGCAGCTAGTTGGTGCAGTGAATAGAGAGTTTCCTGAAGTCAGGGGAACCTGGGTTCAAATCTGTTCTCAGACACTTCATAGCTGTGTGATCCTGAGCAAGTCACTTAACCCCAATTGCATCAGCAAACTAAAAAAAAAAAGAGTTGAACTTCACAGAATTGTTGTAAAGATAAAGCAAAATACAGCATTAAACAAGTAATTATTATGCAACTAAATTAATATGCAAATAATTGGTTGATTAATGGCCCCTTGCACTGAACATCTTTAACCCATCTTAACTCTATTGTCTCTATTAATTATTTCTTATTTATTCTATATATAACTCAACACGAACACACATACACACACTTGCATTTTGTTTACACTATTTGATTATAAGCCTTGAATGATTGTCCTTTGTCTCTTTTTATATCTTCAGCACTTAGTACAATATGTGGAATATAACATGGACTTAATATATGTTTATTGATTAAGAAAATGACTTACTGACCTATCAGTAAAGAGAGTTTCAGTACAAAATAAAATCAAAGCTCTGGAAAAAATAACTTGAAAATAATGGTATTATCTAACTATAATAAACAAAATAACTATCTTCAATTCTTCAGCATTTACAATGGCATTTTAAATTCTGACTCTCTGAGTTAATCTAAAAAAAGGAAAAAAACCATTTATTTAGTACCTATTATATGCAATGTGCTATACCAATAGCTTTAGAAATATTATTTCATCTAATTATTTCATAATTACAGTAGGAAGTAAGTGCTATTATACTCCCCATTCTTAATATAATTTAGGAAAGTGAGGCACACAGATGTTAAGTGACTTACCCAGGATTATAAAGTTTGTAAGCACCTGAAGTTATATTTGAACTCAAATCTTCCTGATTCCAAGCCTAATACTATGCCATTTAACTCTCTGTAGAGCATAAAAACTGAAGTATGAAAATGCATGTATCTACTTTGGTTCTAAAATTTTTATGATAATATGAACACACTCAAGGACATAATGTTGGAACAAGAAATAGTCATGAACTTACTTCTCTTGAAAATCTGACCTTAGTTATACTTAATCCCTTGTTCCCACTAGAGCCAATTAGGGTATAATTGAATTTTGATAAAGCTGCCAACTCTAGAGGTTGCCCCCGTTTCTGTATCTCAGATACAAGAAGCAGATGTGACATAGTAAGGTCAAATGGAACTGCCACTATCTAGATTTAGATTAATTGACCCTTAGGTTCTATCTGACTGAAGAGACTACATATGTGAAACATGGGTTTGGAAAATTAATTAGTCATCTCTAGCCTTTATTCTTTGTCTCCACATTGTTTAAGGGAGTGCAGATATAAAGAGACGTATTGTTTCACCAATTCAGCTTATGAATGATTAAGTTACCTCTCAATATAGAGTAGTGAAATATAGTGATTATATATTAACCAAAGACAAACTCTAAACTTCTTTATAAGAGAAAGAGCTGGAGAAATGGAGAAATAGCATACAAATTGACTCTTAAAAACATAATAATATCTCAATAAACCAAATGGAAAAATTATTTTCTTCCAGATAGACAACTTGGACATAGCTAGCAGATTATAAAAGGATTTTTCATTAGAGAGACAAATAGAGTTTTATTTCTTATTTGCTTTTAAAATAAAATTTTACATTTAAAATTTTTAGGAATATACTTCTTGTTTTAATTAAAGTGTATAAAGACCTTCTTTCTTAAGTTATCTAAGAATATATACTGGATATATTTATCATAATATAAAAATGTATAGATTTTAGACTGTTAATGTTGATACTACAGTATTGATAGGAGCTATGAAGAAACTATATTATTACTCATGTATTTTTATGCTATTTTGTTTATATACATAAAATTGGACGATATATACAAAATTGGGCATTGATACATAGATGATATCCAATCTTTACTTAAACAAGAACACATGTACATTCACACATATGCAATGGAAAATATAAAAAGTAGTTTAAATAATTCATTGCATAGGTGCTAGAGAGAATGACTAAGTAGTAAACATTGTTTTGAATAAAAGTAAGAAGAATTGAGAATGGAAGATGAAGTTCACACAATTACTTTTTACTTACTACAGATACCATATATATAATGCATTATAATTTAATAAATATTTACTGTTTAGTCTCTGCTGAAATAATCTGTTGTTGATTTTGTTTTGTCTTCTTGTTGTTTCTTATAAATTTTTTTCTTTGATATGCGGACTTTGAGCAATGATGTTTGCTTTCCCCTCTTGTTCTATCATTTCAGAACAATTTTCTTTAATCATTTTTTTTTGTATTATTGGGTATTATTGTATTTTTGTGTCAAAGCTTTTAGGTAGCCCAGTTATTCTTATGCTTTCTCTTCTTGATTTGTTCTCTAGATCTATTGTTTTTCTTAGAATGTGTATCATATTGTTTTCTATTTTTTCATTCTTTGTATTTTGTTTTGTTATTTCTTGGTCTCATAACTCCATTGGCTTCCTCTTATTCATTCTAGTTTTCAAAGAGGCATTTTCTTCTTTAAGATTCTGATCTTTCTAACTGATTGCTTTTCATCATATTCTTTTCTTGGAATGATATTATTATTTTAGTTTTTTATCTTTCTCATTTGATTTTTAAAGTTTTTTGAATTTTATATATTATTTTCGCACACATAACCATTTGACATTACTTTTTGGGATAGAAGATGTTTTTTTTTTTTTTTTTTTTTTTTACTTCAGTGTCCTCCTCTGTAGATGAACCTCAGTCTTTTCTATTCCTATAATAAGTTTTTATGGTTGTGTTCTTTATTCTTTGATTTTTCCTGTTTTTTTTGTTTGTTTGTTTGTTTGTTTGTTTTTAATGAGAAGCATTAGTGTAATCACCTTCAATCCTGGGTTTGGGGGTATGGTGCCTCTAACTTCAACTCTCCCCTCTGACCTGGAACCCCAAACCAAGAGCTCCCCCCTCCTGCAAGTGCCTGCAGCCTGCAGCATCCTTGTCTCACTGCTTTTGCGCTCCCAGGTAAGTTGGTACCTTCTCCCCCAGAACCATGTCTCTGGAGCACAATTGGACCTAGTATTCCTAATCAGCAGAGGTTCCCTCAAGTCTTCTGGGCTTTAGACACCTGACACACCCTAGTTATCCAGGAGGTGAAATTTCCAATGATTTGGGTTGAGGATCCCTCAAACTTCAGCCAGTCCCAACTATTTCACAGGAACTACCTGGAGTTATTTGCACTTCACACAGGTTAAATTGAGGTTCTGGCAACTTTCTTTAGATCTTCTCTTCAATTGT
This sequence comes from Sminthopsis crassicaudata, assembly GCF_048593235.1. Lineage (NCBI taxonomy): Eukaryota > Metazoa > Chordata > Mammalia > Dasyuromorphia > Dasyuridae > Sminthopsis > Sminthopsis crassicaudata. Next base: position 685,124,562 of record NC_133617.1, on the reverse strand, counting down.
CCTAGGCTGACCCTTGTTCTATCTTAAGTCTTCTTTGTTTTTCAGGGGTCTTCATTCATCCTGAGGTACAATTTTATTATGTTTGTAGGGTAAAACTGGAACACTTGAGATTTTCCATCTAACCCACCATCTTCTCAGAATCTTCTCACAAGGTGATTTTAAGGGCAATTCCTTTGAGAAATGCAAGATAAGTTGTTTTTTTTTTTTCTAATAGGTATATTACAGACAGAAAAAATGTGTCAAAAACTTTCCAGAAAAGAAATCTGTAAATAGGGCAAAAAGAAGGAATAAAAAGGCAGCTGTCTTTCTCATTCATGTGCATTTTCCTTTGCCATTTATCTTCCAAAATAGGGTAACATTTGCCTCACATCAGCCCTTACATTAGACAAAGGGCACGTCAACATTGAAACAGAGAACTTTGGCACAGTCACTGAAACTGCCCTGCCATGAGCCAGACTCTGTAATGTTCCCTGGAGCAGAGAATATGAATTGGTTTCTGTCATTCCCATGGTTGGGTTCCAGGACATTTTCTTTTCTTTAACCTCTGTCCTGTCATCAAGCCATCCACATTCAATGTGGTACTTATAGCCCTTGTTATAAAGTACATGTAGTATCTTACAAGGCATAGTTCTCATTTATGGTTATCTTCCCAATCCCAAAAGTGCTTTTAACTGATAATATAAATTGTACCCTTTTTTTCCTATGTATATTAATAACCCAGTATTTTATTTATCTGCAAAGGGGAGCATTATTAAAGTCATCCTATAGTTCTTTGTAAGTATATTTCTGACAGTATATGTATCTATTTATTTACATATAAACATATAAATGTCTATAAAGATAAGTATAAAAATGTGAACATATATTATACAGAAGGGGCATAGATAAAGATAGATTAAAATTAAAATTTAGATATATTTGATATAGATAGTTGATAGATTCATGACAGACATTAATAAATTTTGAATGATACGGCCATAAGGTGGTTTTTGTTTAAGGTCACTCACTAACATTTAGAGATCTCCTATAGGTTAATCAAGTCACTGAACTCTTAGCTTTTAGATATACTAGTCCAATAATCAAAATCTCACATGCATGATTTATTTATGGACAGTGCATTGTTTAGCCTACATATTCATGACAGAGTGATAATTCATCATCATCTCATTATCAAATCTTCATGCCAGAGTAATTATATCCAATTTCTCTGCCACCTCAGTGTCTAGCATCTGTATTCCTCTTTTAACATAAGGTATGTGCTTTTTACTGTGAGGATCCCACTGCTAGATCCAATGTGCCTGCAGTGTCTGCAGAGAAGCCATGCATTCAATGAAAATGAAGATTAGCAGGAAAAAACATTGGAATAAGAGCCAGGAGTTCCTAGGTTTTAGCACCAACCTTACCACTAATATCCTGCCCCTTCTCCCCATGGTTGATTCCATTTACTAAGAGTTTTTGGCTTCAATTCCCTTACCTGTCAAATGAAGGAGTTAGATGTGATGATCTATAAGGTTTCTATGCTTCTATTTATTATAGGAGAAAGCAAGATCTTCCCAGCTATTAGGATCTTTTCACATAAACTACATTGTATTCAACTAATTCGTAATATTTAAATTTATTAACTTTATGGTGTATAAACTTTTATATGTACTTAATTTATTCTACATTAGAAAGGAAATTCCTTGTAAGTAGGCAGTCTCTCTCTCTCTCTCTCTCTCTCTCTCTCTCTCTCTCTCTCTCTCTCTCTCTCTCTCTCTCTCTCTCTCTCTCTTTCTCCCTCCCTCCCCCCCTCTCTCTCTCAATAGACACACACATATATTAGTTATAATATTGTATTACTTTGTACTGGTAACTTAAGTACAGTATATAATCCCTGGAACATAGTAAGTACTTAATAAATACTTACTAATTGGTTAAATGGTTGATTGATGATTTAAGGAAATGGGTACTTTTAAGCCTGGAGAATGAAAGACTCTTACATTATTTAAAGGGTCTTTGGGCAAAAATGGTACAATTTTAGTCACTTATATTAAAGTAGAAAATTCATTTGATGTGTGGGTCAGAATAGATGGCTCTTGAGGTCATTATTATCTCTTAAAATTATATGATTGTGTTTCCTTTGAAATCTCTTCAAACTTTAAATTTATAATTCTACAAATCGATTATGTTGCAAGCAGGTTTCCAGGTAAGTGTGTGTGACTCCCATATATACCAAGCAAATAACGATTAGCAAAGTTACAAACAAGGAGATAGAAGAAAGAAAAATATCATTAAGGTATTAGAAATTATATCAGACTTGTAGTCAGGGTACCTGAATTCAGATCTCATTTGTTATTTTAAGCCAGTCACTTATCTATTTGACCCTCATTTTCCTCATTTGTAAAATAATAATAATCAACATAAGAAAAACATAGGCACCATTGTAGAGCATGACATAAAAATAAGTTTCTCTTTTCTTGGTATATCATTTATTTTGTCATAAATCAGTCACTTATGGGTTATAAGTAAAGCTTCAAACTTAGACACAACTCAATTTCAAACTTTAAACAAATACCCTTCTTATCCTTTCTCATGCTCTACTCTCAGGATAATAAAATTGGGAAATTGGAAGGGATACCAGATGTCAACTAATTCAATCCATATCCAAAAGGAATACACAATATACCCTTCATCTAATGAACAGATATATAGACCAAGGTTTCTTAAACTTTTGCACCCCCTTTCACCTGGAAATTTTTTTACTATGTCTTTTAAATGTTAAAATGTTTACAGCCCTATAGGGGATGTTGACATGTTTAACTCTTGAGAATTGTGTATTCTGGGGGTATAATTATAGGGTATAGATAAAATTTAGCTTTGCTGTGATAATATAAAAAGAAGCTATGAGTGGAAAAAGAATCATATAGGAAAAAGAGGGAAAGGAAAGTAAAATGGGCTAAATTATATCACTATAAGAAACAAAAAAGACCTATTACAGTGGAGGCAAAGAAAAGAGGGGGATGAACATTGTGTGAACCTTAATCTCAGACATATTTATTTAATATAGAAATTTGTCTCATCCTATAGGGAAGTAGGAGGAAAAAGGGAAAAGGAAAAGAAGAGGTAATAGGGAGAAAAGAAGTGAAGGAGAAAGAGATAAGAAAAGGGGAAAGACTGTAAAAGGGGACAGCAGATTGAGAGAGGAAATGGTAAGAAGCAAAACATTGTTGACAAGGAAAAGGGATAAAAAGAAGAAAAATTATAATTTCTGGAAAATAAGAGGGAGGAAAATATAGAGTTAGTAATTTTAACTGTAAATATGAAAGAGATGAATTCTCCCATAAAATGGAAGTGAATAGCAGACAGGATTAAAAAGCCAAAATCCTGCAATATGATGTTTACAAGAAACACATTTAAAGCATACAAATACATACAGAATAAAAGGGAAAGGCTCCATGAGATTCTATTATGCTTCAGCTGAAGTAAAACAGTTAGGGGTAGCGATCCTGATCTCAGATCAAGCAAAAACAAAAATATAGCTAATTAAAAGAGATAATAAAGGATCCTACATCCTACTTAAAGATATCATAGATAATGAAGTAATATCAACACTAAATATATATGTACCAAGTGGTATACATCCAAGTTCCTAGAGAAGTTAAGAGAACTGCAAAAAGAAATAAACAGCAAAACTATATTAGTGGGGGATCTCAAACTTGTTGTCTCAGAACTAGATAAATTGAATCACAAAATAAATACAAAAATAAGTTAAGAAAGTAAATAAAATTTTAGGAAAGTTAGGTATAATACAAATTTGGAGAAAATTGGATGGAGACAGAAATGAATATATATATATATATATATACATATATATATATATATATATTTTTTTTTTCTCCGTGACACATGGAACCTACACAAAAATTGCCCATGTATTAAGGCATAAAACCTCATAATCAAAATTAGAATCAAAAGGGAAAAGGGGTAATTTCCATCAATGAAGAGGAAATTAGAGAGCAAAAATTAGGAGCTATTTTGCCCAATTTTATGCCAATAAATCTGATAACTAAGTAAAATGGATGAATACTTACAAAAATATAGATTGTCCAAATGAGGAAATAAATTACTAAAATAGTCCAATTTTAGAAAAAAAATAAATTGAACAAGCTATTAACTCCCTAAGAAAAAAAATCTTAGGCCATATTGATTTACATGTGAATTCTACCAAATATTTAAAGAACAACTAATTCTAGTACTATGTGAACTATTTAGAAAAATTGGGAAAGGAGTCCTACCAAATTCCTTTTAAGATATAGATAGGGTGATGATACCTAAACCAGATACAATCAAAATGGAGAGAGAAATTTAACAAATGTCCTTAATGAATATTGATGCCAAAACAAGAGAGATTACAGCAAGTTATCACCAGGATAATACAACATGATCAAGTAAGATTTATACCAGGAACAGAGAGCTGGTTCACTATTAGGAAAATTATTAGCATAATTGATTATACCAATAGCCAATCTAATAGAAATCATGATTAACTCAATAGATGTAGAAAATTATTTGACAACATTCAGCATCAATTTCAGTTAAAAACACTAGAAAGGATAGGAATAAATGGAGTTTTTCTTAAAATGATTAGTACCATCTATTAAAAACCAACAGAAACCATCATTTGTAATGGGAACATATTAGGAGCATTCCTGATAAGATCAGGAGTTAAACGAGGTTGACTCCCACTAAGATTATTATTCAATATTGTATTAGAGATGTTATCTTTAGCAATAAAAGAAGAAAAGGAAATTAAAAGAATTAGAGTAAGTAATGAGGAAAATTATCCAAATATCAATTATCACTTGGTGATATGATGATATACTTAAACAATACCAGAGAACCAAATTAAAAAAAACATTTAAAACATTTATCACTTGGTGATATGATGGTACATTTAGACAATCCAAGAGAACCAAATTTTAAAAAAATTAGAAACAATTCCCAACTTTATCAAAGTTGCAGAATACAAAATAAAGCCACATAACTCATCAGTATTTCCATATGTTATCAATAAAGCCCAGCAACAAGAGGTAAAAAGATAAATTCCATTTAAAATAACTGTAGATAGTATAAAATATTGGGACATCTACCTGCCAAGATAAAGTCAGGAACAATATGAATGCAATTACAAAGTGTGGTCTAATTAATTGGAAGAATATCAAGTGTTCATGGGTAGACTGAGATAATATAATAAAAATGACAATTCTAAGTAAATGTATTGACTTATTCAGTGTCATACTAATCAAACTTCAAGAAATTGTTTTCAGAACTAGAAAAAATAATAAAGTTGATCTGGAAAAACAAAAAAAAATCAAAAATTTAAAGGGGATTGATGAAAAAATGCAAATAAAAGTGGCCTAACTGTACCAGACCTAAAACCATGATAGAAAGCAGTGGACATCAAAATCATTTAGTACTGGCTAGGAAATAAGAGTTTCCAACCACAGAAATAGGTTAGGTTCACAGGAAACAATAGTCAATATATAGTTATTTATATATTGTTATATATAGTTATCTAGTGCTTAATAAGCCCAAAGACTCCAATTTCTGGGATAAGAAATCACAATATGACAAAAATTCTTTGGAAAAAAATATACCAGAAACTAGGTATTGATCAACACCTAACACCGTATACCAATATAAGATAGAAATGGGTTCATGATTTAGATGTAAAAAGTGATTACTATAAGCAAAGTATAAGAACAAAGGATAGTCTACCTCTCAGATGGAGAAAAAAAGGAATTTGTGGCCAAGGAAGAGCTATTATGAAATTATGCATTATGAAATGCAAAATGGATAATTTTGATTAAATCAAGCTAAAACTTTTTTATGCAAACAAAATCAATAAAGACAAGATTAGAAGAGAAAAAAATTGGGAAAAATTTTTATTGGAAGGTTCTGATAAAGGCCTCATTTCTAAAATATATAGAGAAATGACTCATATTTATAAGAATATCAGCCATTCTCCAATTGATGAATGATCAAAGGATATGAATAGATAATTTTCAGATGAAGAAATTAAAACAATTTCTAGCCACATGAAAAATGCTCTAAATCATTATTAATCAAATAAATGCAAATTAAGACCACTGTGAGATATCACCATATATCTCTCAGATTGAGTAAGATTACAGGAAAAGATAATAGTGAATGTTGGAGGGGAGTGAGAAAGTTGGGAAATAAATACATTGTAGACTGATCCAACCATTTTGGAGAGTAATGTGGAACTTCCAAATTGTGCATACACTTTGATCCATCAGTGTCTCTACTGATCCTGTATTCCAAAGAGATCATAAAAAAGGGAAAAAGACCCATATGTGCAAAAATGTTTGGAGCAGTACTTTTTGAAGTAGCAAGAAACTAGAAACTGAGTAGATGCCCATCACTTGAAGAATGATTGATTAAGTTTGGGTATATGAATGTTATGGAATATTATTGCTCTATAAGAAATGATCAGGAGTATGATTTCAGAAAGGTCTGGAGAAACTTCATGAACTGATGCTCACTGATGTGAGTTGAACCAGGAGAATATTGTACACAGCAACAATGATTATACAATGATCAATTTTGATAGATGTGGCTCTTTTCAAAAGTGAAGTGATTGAGGCCAATTCCAAAGATCTTGTGATGGAGAGAGCCATCTGCACTCAAAAAGAGGACTGTGGAAACTGAGTGTAGATCACAATATAGTATTTTCACTTTTTTCTTGTTGTTTCTTTGAATTTTGTTTCTTTCTCATTTTTCCCTTTTTGATCTGATTTTTCTTGTGGAGCATAATTGTGGAAATATGTATAGAAGAATTTCAAATGTTTAGTGCATATTGAGTTACTTGCCAACTGTGGGAGAGGTTGGAAGTACAGGAAAAAATTGGAACAGGGTTTTCAAAGAGTGAATGTTGAAAACTATCTATGCATATGTTTTGAAAATAAAATGCTTAAACTACTTTTCTTTCTACTCTACTTTCTACTCTAATACTATAAAATTACTTACTTTATTATCTAAATAGTTATGAAAGCTATTATGATATTCTCCTGGAGGTTGGCTACATTTTTTCCACATCAACCAAATAGTGTTCCAGTTTCCTCTCTCTTTCTCTTTCCCACTCCTCCTCTTTACCCTTTCCTCCTTTCCTTTTCTTTTTACTCTTCCAGATGATTTTATGCAGTCTTCACCCTCTCTCTTTCTTTTTCTCTCCATCTCCCTCCCCCATTCTTTCTCTTTCCTCCCTCTCTCCTTCCTTGTCTGTCTCTCTCTGTCTATCTCTCTCTCTCGTCCTTTTGTCCTTCCCTCCTTTTGTCTCTATTTCCCTCTTGCTCACTAACGTCTTTTCCTCATTCTCTGCTCCTTCTTTTTCTTCATAATGCTAAAATTATCCATTAATTGTTATGCTATTTTCCCACCCAAACCTTTAGTTCTTATTCTCCTAGAGCACCAAGGTTATTTTAAGAACAAAATGGACACTAAGAATTGCAAAAGTCCCAGTGCTTGCAAGAATAATCAAGTAGAAAGTATTTGGTAAAATGTTTGTGGCAGCCCTCTTCATACTTGCTAGAAACTGGAAGATGAATGGATGTCCATCAATTGGAGAATGGTTGGGTAAATTATGATATATGAAGGTTATGGAATATTATTGCTCTATAAGAAATGACCAGCAGGAGGAATACAGAGAAGCTTGGAGAGACTTGCATGAACTGATGCTGAGTGAAATGAACAGAACCAGAAGATCACTATACACTTCAACAACAATACTGTATGAAGATATATTCTTATGGAAGTGGATATCTTCAACATAAAGAAGATCCAACTCACTTCCAGTTGATCAATGATGGACAGAAACAACTACACCCAGAGAAGGAACACTGGGAAGTGAATGTAAATTGTTAGCACTACTGTCTATCTACCCAGGTTACTTATACCTTCGGAATCTAATACTTAATGTGCAACAAGAAAATGGTATTTATACACATATATTGTATCTAGGTTATATTGTAACATATGTAAAATGTATGGGATTGCCTGTCATCAAGGGGAGGGAGTAGAGGGAGGGAGGGGATAATTTGGAAAAATGAATACAAGGGATAATATTATGAAAAAATTATAAATAAAAAATAAAAATGCAAAAAAAAGAAAGTATTTGGTAGTTTAAAAATTATGTATGGAATAAAAATGTATAGATATGCCAAGAAAAATTTATATGATATGATTACAGTAGCTGGAAATTTATTCCAAAGAGAAAGCTATATAAGAGTATAATGCATTGATTAGTTAAGCTTTTCAATGGAAAATGTTGTGGAATGTTTCTCTTATACCTTAGATTAATGTGACTGAATACATGTACCAACAATATTCAGGAGCATTTTATAACATAGTCCATTCCAAAATAATAGCAATCCATTTCTAATATTAGCAATTAAACAATTTGCATGTATTGTGAAATATAAATACAAAATTATCAGAAGATTGTACCTGGGAAGGATACATACAAGTATTTTTTTTCTCTTGAAAGATATTGATGGAAAAAATAAATGGTAGTATATTTTGACTTAAAATTCCAATATCTTAGAGGGATAGGAAGTAATTGTATGACCATCCTTAATATAATAATGTTTTTGTTATTTTCCAGATAAATATGAGGAGTTACTAGAATGAATTTCCATCAATATCTTAGTTTTCCTTGTTCTCCTCCTCTTCTTCTTCCTTTTCAAATTCAGGTTACATGCAGGAACTATCCAGTGTAATATAAGGAATACTAAGGAAGCCCCTGAAAATCAATGATTTCTATGTTTACCAGTCACTAATAACTTAAATCCCCTCATTATAAATTAATTTGTTTTCAGCAAAAAAATAAGCTTTAAATACCAATAAATATAGAAATATATAAATGAATGAGTTGGGGAAAACTCATTAGCATTGTATTATATTACCTTCAGTGGAATAAAAGGAGGGGGTTGCTTTCTGGATATTATTTAGAGAATATCTACAATAAATTTGAATTTCACTATCTCTTTGGAAAGGCTAACCAAATGAACTACTATTTCTATTTTGTCATTGATGAAACTAAAAATCAGAGGAATAAGATGACTTGTCTATGGACAAATAACTAGTATGTACCAGAGGTGGAAGTAGAATCCAGTTTTCTCTGAAACCATGACTAAAATTCTATTTAGTTTCATTCTGTTTGATATTGGCAAAGTACAGTATAAATATAATCAGATTTGTATTGTATTTTAAGCTTTACCAAGTATATCATATAACCTTATTGAGACTTCACAACTTTTCAAAATAGAACTATGATTATTATTATGTTCTATCAAGAGAAAAGGAGATGGATACATATGGCATCTTTGCAGTCTTGATCATTTGTATCTAATTATTGTTTGGGTAGGAATTAAATAAGAGCTCTCTTGTCACTAAATCTAAAGTTCTTTCCAACAGACTATCCTACAGCAAGAGCTATTCATTTCTAGTTGAAATGATCAAAACATTTAAGAGAGTCATGAATTGCTGAGCTGCTCCTAAGACAGAAGTAAGGAAACATATCAGGTGGAAGGATAACATGGATGATATCAAGAATATACCTTACAAAAATATGTTTTATTTTGTCCCATAAATATTTTTAAAGTACCAACAAATTATAGATTACTCTTCAAATCATTATTCCACTAAGAAGAAAAAAATTATAAATTACAATCCTCTCTATAGCATTCTTTATGACTATATTATTTTTAACTAATACCAAGATATTCTTCTAGGCTATATTTCCAGTCTTGTTTCATTCATTTTAAGAAAAACAGAGGATGACTGTGTACTAACTGGTTTAGCTTTTTCCCCGGCTGTTTTTCCTCTTTCTTATTCTTTTTTTTTTCTTTAAGATATATAACTTAAACTACCAACTATAACAAGAAAAACAAATATGTTAAATTCTAAATGGATGTGTTGAGAGAATGGAATTATAGACAGTGAAATATGTGTGAAAGAAAGTACATAGAATCCTCAAATTACATCGCATCCATGTTAGCTTCAGGGTGGTAATAAGACTATGATATAGAAGTCGTACTAAGTGGCTATTATCCAGGAGTTTCCTCAGGACTAAGCAATTTTACACAGTTACATTTTACAATTCTAATTTGTATTCTTCAAATCCTGTCAGAGCCCTTGTTGATCCAAACTTTTCCCTCTTTTATTTGGATTTTTTACCCTCTGGCTTCCACAGTTTGATAGGAATCCACATTGTATATTTATTTATTTTCTATAAGCTCATGATCTTTCTTTTTCTGTGAAAATATTTCATCACAAGATGGAAACAAATGAATGGATCATTAGGTTCTTGAGTCTAGGGGAAAGAGTGTGCCCTATTCAAAGCCAGGTACTCTGCAGGAGACACAAAGCATCAACCTGCTCACTCCAGTGCAGCAAGTCTGACCATACCAAAGCAGTGGTGGGTATAATTTGAGCCTCTTTTCCAACCAGTTCCAATCTAAAGGAATTGTCTTTCAGAACAATTGATTCTGGCCCCATGCAGAGAGGCACTGTGATTCAGGAACTCATTCCACTTTTGTGTTCTCTAGTATGTTCTTAAAGTATTTTGTAACTTTGGATTAGGGACAAGTAGTTGAATTCCATAGGCTTCCTTCTCCCTAAAAATTTTTGGAAACCCTTCTCACAGTGTTTTGTTGTTGGTTTTTTAAATCCATTTTAATTGTTAAGTGTATATTTGGATCAGTTAATACTTTTCCTCTAAGAGGCCTACATTTAGGTTAAATTTAAATTTAAATAAATAAATAATTTAAATAAATAAATTTAAATAAAAAATTAGTTAATCAAGCCCCAAATATTTCTCATTTAATTTTTCTTCACCATTTTACTTCCCAATAGTAGAAGGGTACAAATGCAATTAATAAATTCTGGAAATAGGGTAAACATTTTAAAATTATCTATACTCTCATCCATTTAAAATAGATTTTTAAAACTTTTCATAAAGGCTCATTCATAGAGTAAAGAGAAAAACCCAGTTTCATAATTGGAATTCTTGTGAGTAGAAAGAACTAATTTGCCAACCTGGGAAGGGAGTACACAAAATAGTATACTTTACATTCATTTATTCTAAAAAAAGATTCAGCTTAGAAGTAAGTTGGATCTGTGCCTTTTCAGTATTGTGCAGTATCTTTTTCACTCTCTCTCCTTCATTTTATTGCAATCACTCCAAGAGACAAGTCTGGCCCATCTCTCAAAAAATCTGGACCAAGAGTATGACAGAGAAGCAAAAGGTCAGAAAAAACAAAGCTTAGCTAACCGTGTTCTAGTTATGACTAGAAATGTACTATATTAAACAGTGATACCCATGACCCAAATTTTGGAATTATACTCTTACAAAAACAATTCCATAGTAAATATGATTTTAGCTAACAAAGAAATCTGTATTTCTGAAAGTCATCCCTTATACCGCTAGAGTTAAGAACATAGGAACATATTAGAAGAAAGTGATCAACCAGGAAACTGGCACCTAAGTAGATTAATCAAAATCACCCTAACAAACATCTATTACATATCTATGACATGGAAGAAATTCTGTTGAGTACTGTAAATATAAACTTGCATGTACAGATTTGTCCATTTATTTGTGTGAGTTTTTTATGCACACACAAAAAACACAGATCCTGACATTAAGAAGCCAACAATTTAATAGGTAGGAACAGTATGTGTGTGTGTGTGTGTGTGTGTGTGTGTGTGTCTGTATGTATACATACAATTAATTATGATAATGGCAAATCAGTAAAGTTCTATAACAACTGTCTCCCATTTCAGAAAACAATAAAGAATTATCCCTTACATGAAAATGAGTGTGATGAGCTATAGTAATATTATTTTGTATTATTTCTAAAGACTAAATATACAGATGTCCTTTTTTAAACAAAAAAAAAATTGGGAGCCTTTTCTAATTTTAAACATTTTTATCCTCTCAGTGAATTAAATCAAGATAAATTTCAATTTAAATGTGTGGTTCGACTTAGTGTCTAAAAAAGTTTACAAATTTATACAATACATCTTCTAAAACTGTTTTAAGTGTTTTTTAGGTATGAAGTTTGAAGAGATAAGTTTGAATCCTGAGTAAAAAATACTTTTTGCTAACTAAAATATTATAATACATCTTTGATGTCACTAATGAAGGAACAAGCTCCAAGGTTACATATTGTGACCCATTTTTACACTTTGTTATCCTGTGCAGTTCTTGTGTAAATATTGCTAAAATCATCCAGGAAGCATCCCAACTTAATGGAAGTCTTTCTCTAGACCTAATTTTGGTTGGATATAAAAAAAGCACATAGTTCTTTTTGCCAATTTTACCTAATGAAAAATTAGACCTTCCCTTTTCCACAGCTGAATCTCTTTGATGATACTCTTTATTGTTTTAATTTTTTCTGTTTATACATTTACATTCACTCTTTAAATGTATTTCCTTATAAATCATGTTGGGAGAGAAAAATAAGAGCAAAAAGTAAAAGCCATGAAGAAAAAAGAAAAAAAAACAGAAGAAAAAGAAAAAAGTGAACATAGCATGTGTTAATTTATTTTCAGTCTCCATAGTTCTCCCTCTGAATGTAGATGGTGGTCTCCATCCAAAGTTTATTGGAATTGCCTTGGATCATTGAACAACTAAGAAGAACCAAGTCCATCACACTTGATCATTTCATAATTATATTATTGCTGTGTATAATTTTCTCTTGGTCTACTCACTTCATTTAGCACCAGTTCATGTCTTTCCAGGGTTTTCTGAAATCAACTTGCTCATCATTTCTTATAGAACAATAATATTCCATTACATTAATACACTATAATTTATTCAATCATTCCCCAACTGATAGGCATCTACTCAGTCTCCCATTCCTTGCTACTACAAAAAGGGCTGTTACAAACATTTCTGCATATGTGCATCCTTCTCCTTCTTTATGATTTCCTTAGGATATATAAACCCATTAGTGTCACTGCTGGATCAAAGAGTTTGCAAAGTTTGAAAGCCCTTTGGGCATAGTTCTAAATGACTCTACAGAATGGTTGGATTAGTTCATAACTCCACCAATAATGTATTAGTGTCCCAATTTTCCAACATTCCTTCCAAAGTCCATCATTATCTTTTCTTGTTTCTGATGATACTCTTTATTCTAGTTCTAATGCTTGATTCTTAATTGGTAATAGATTGCCATATATTTATCACCACTATGTACCACAATATTTTTTTAGGGTTTACTTTAAACTTTAATGATTTGAAAATCATGATTTCCCATTATATAGCATTATGAGATGAACACTGAAATTCAAAAGATGGCCCTTTTCAGGAAGAAGCTAGGTACATTGAAAGTTTTATATATATACATATATATATATACATATACATATATATATATATATATATATCCTACTTTTCTTCAAAGGAGGGGAGGAATAGCAATATATAACAATATGTATAATGTCAGACTTTTTTTTAACATTACTAGTTTTATAGAAATTTTTTTTGTTTCTTTTCTATTCTTAATTTTATGAAATGGATTTTTGAAATGGGGAAAGTATAAAAATACATTAGGTAATTTACATGAAGTACAAACAAAATATATAAATGAAAATAATTTACATATTTTAATAAAGCAAAAATTATAATTACAACCCAATTATTTCTCTTTCTATTTTATACCTGGATCAAGTTACAATTCAACTAGATTGTAAATGTAATAATACTTAAGAAGATTTTGTCCAACTACAATTGACATTTATTAACAACTTGGCTTTTCTTGGGTTAATCAGCCCTACATGTTTTTAGAGATTATGAATATTATTTAGCAGATCCAATAGTTTAAAGTTTGAGATAATCAGCTGATTATCCACTAACAGGAATATATGGAAGACCATAAATCCTGGTATATTTTTCTTAGAATTTAATTCAATAGTAGGTAACCATCATGGTAGTGACAAAAAATTTTAGCACATATATATTTTGTTATTTTTATCATATATATGTGTGTGTATAAATATACACATATATAATATGTGTGTAAATTAGAAAAATCTTCATATGGAATATGGCCTTTAAGATAAATCTTGAAATAATTGAAGGAGTTTAAGATGCAAGAGAGGAAGATGGAGTACATTACAAATATGAGGTACAGCCAGTAACTAAGCAAAAGATGTTTTAAAGAAATATTATTTATAAGGAACAGAAAAATGCCACTTTGATTGGAGGTACTAGTGGAATATAAGTCTGAAAAAGAAGTTTGAGTATGTTAGAGGCTCTGTGTTTCAAATCTCTAATTAGGTAAACTTGAATAAATCATTTAATCTCTCTTGGTCTCAGTTTTCCCATGTATAGCAGAAGGTTAGACTAGAAGACATTTAAGATCATTTTCAAATCTAATTTCATGATTATGATGTATTTGAGAATGCAGCTTTCATGATTTTATCAGTCTTATCATTCTTTAAGAATACCTAAAATATTGTCATACTTGTCATTTTTCATACGAATGTCATACAATTTAACTACAGAACTGTTGTGACTACTTTAAAATATTTCTACAAATATACATATATACACACACAGATACATCCACTTAAAAGAGATGCAGCATGATACAATGGTTAAAGTACCACTCTTAGAACAGGAAGACCTGGGTCCAAGTTGTACTTCTAAGACATTAATTCTGTGATCCTAATCAAATTTTACTGTTTCTCAGTATTTTAAGTAATGCTAAGGTTATATAATTTCCAGATAAAGTGCTGATCAGAATTAGTAGAAGGAATGTCCCTATTTGGGAATTTCATACACTAACAAAATCCATTTCCTATCCTTGTGTTCAAGAAACTTCAGAACAGATTGTCTTCAAGCTTACAAATAAATATAAAGTTCTTGGTGAAGACTAATGACTTAAAAGTTTGAATAGCTGTTTACACATAAAGAAATCAGAATAGCAGCTATCATATATCTATTAAAGTAGATGCCTTCTTAAAATAATTTGTTTTAAATTGCCTTGGGTCATGAAGAAGGCAATAAATTATAATATTTTATGTCGTGTAATAATCAATAGAATATTGGGCAAAATGAAATAATTAATTTAATTTCAAATATGACATTATGTATCATATCAATGACCCAGAAGTAAGTATTGATTTACCTTACATCATTGTTGAGAGGAATATAAAAAAGTAGAAATGAGATATAGAAGGAGGTACATAAAAGTAACATGAGATAATTTTGTAATAAATTTATAGAATAAAGAATCATGCTTGACTTCCTTATTTTAATACTCAAATTTTAACTCCAAGGTTTCATTAAGTAACCTACTTAAATAAGTCCATCTTCTGATTAATTTGGCAATATTGGTCAGCTATTTGATAGAACTCATATTGATACAAATTAATTGATGAGAGAACAAGTATATAACTTATTTTATGATTTCTTTCTTTATAATTATGATTTGGAAAATACCACCATGTAAATTTTCATCTCTTAAAAGATAGGATTAGAGTAAATGATTTCTTTAGTTTCTTTCTGCTTTAAATCTAGGTTCTGAATTTGGGGCAAAAAGGTACAGATGTAGACTTCAAGAAATCTAAACATATTTTATATATGTACTGCCCATTATAGTAAAAATGCAGAATTGAAATGAGTAGTCCAGATAGTCATTTTTAATTTAGATATATTTTTACATATCTGAACAAGAATTCCATAAACATAATCATCAGGAAACTTTCCATCTTCATGTCCTAGTGCTTGCTAGTGTAGTTAATTAGAGGAAGATGGTTATTTAATGCAATGTTTCCATGTGAAAACAATAAGAGGCCACTAGAGAATATTTCACAAATAAGATCTAGCAGCTGTAGATCATGTTGTGAAAATGCTGTTTACGCCATGCTTGCAGATGGTTTGAAATTATAGCCTTGCATTTTATCATTTGAAATCATGATAAAGGAAAGACTAGGAGAATTATTTAGTATTAAAGCTTCTCTTTATGGAACTACCATGTCATCTGTAAATGAGGAATTTGGACTTTAGAGAATAAAAATTTTAAATCAATAAATTAAACAATAAGTTAACTTATTTGTATTTGGGTACTCATTCTGCATTGGACATAAAATGTTGTGGATAGATACAGCTAGAAATGTTTCAGAGCTCACTACACTAGAAATCAGCTAAGTTATTGTTCTAAGAGTTATCAATGTCAGATGTACAATCCTAAGCAAGACATTTTCCTTCTCTGTCTTTTATAGTTGCATGACAAAACTATCATATTGACAAAAACACTACAAACTATGTATTTTTAACAATGATTACTCTCCATGAAGAAGGAATTGCAAAGATTTGTTACTTAGTTGAGTATTCAGGAAGAGGGTGCTTAGACTACATAAAGATATTCTGATAATAAAATGTTTGTAGCAGCTCTTTTCATAGTAGCTAGAAACTGGAAGATGAATGGATGTCCATCAATTGGAGGATGGTTGGGTAAATTATGGTATATAAAGGCTATGGAATATTATTGCTCTGTAAGAAATGACCAGCAGGAGGAATACAGAGAGGCTTGGAGAGACTTACATCAACGGATCCTGAGTGAAATGAGCAGAATCAGAAGATCACTATACACTTCAACAACAATACTGTATGAAGATATATTCTTATGGAAGTGGATATCTTCAACATAAAGAAGATGCAACTCACTTCCAGCTGATCAATGATGGACAGAAACAACTACAACCAGAGAAGGAACACTGGGAAGTGAATGTAAAATATTAGCACTACTGTCTATCTACCCAGGTTACTTATACCTTCAGAATCTAATAGTTAATGTGCATCAAGAAAATTGGATTTACACACATATATTGTATCTAGGTTATATTGTAACATATGTAAAATGTATGGGATTGCCTGTCATCAAGGCGAGGGAGTAGAGGGAGGGAGGGGAAAATCTGGAAAAATTAATACAAGGGATATTGTTATAAAAAATTACTCATGCATATATATTGTCAAAAATGTATAATTATAAAATTAATTTAAAAAACATATCATGGCAATAAGAGTAAAATAGCTATTCAGGAATTCTGATGTGCTGGGAATCATCAGCCATACACCTTCCAAGCAAAAAGGAAGGACTTTGAAATTTTCTCTTACACTGGTAGGTATCCAATAACCTCAAGAAAGATAGGCAGGGGGGCAGAGCCAAGATGGCGGAGAAGATACACGCAATTCTGTGAGATCCCTTCTTCCCTCATTACCAGTTAGTTAAATCAGCCTCAAAAATAGCGCTGGACTGATAGAAACCACAAGGACTGGAAGCACGACTTACCAGCTGAAGAGAAACTGGAGTTTCAACAGAAAAGGTTGGTTCCCAGGGGAAGAAGAAGAAAAGCCAGCACAGACGGTTGGGTGCTAGCACGCTGCGCCAATTGCGCTGGGGAGGGCTCTGGGATCAGAGAAGCCACTGAGATAGAAGAATCTGGCACAGGCTGTTAGCTCTTCTCTGCTTATAAAACAGCAGTTCAGAGGAGAAATCAAGCCACTTTAAAATATAAGCCAGATACTAGAACCACCCCAATCTGAAAGTGAATCAGCAGACCTCGGCACTATGGGTGTGGCCAACTTAGGCTGTCCAGGGCCTCACCTGGGGGTAGTTAAGAGATTGAAAAGTGGGCGGACACGGCCCAAGGTAACACACAGTGCCTTCCTCAGCTGGAGGGTGTGGAACTCAACCCTGGAAGTCCCAGAGAAGTGGAACCTTTGAACTAGGGACTGCGGTTTCTGGCAGACACTTCCATTTTGAGCGCAGGGGCTTTTCACATCACCTGCTGCTAACATCTACGCCCCACTGGGACACATAGGCTGGGCCTTGTGTTGGCTTTACTGTTCAGTCTTAAACTTCAGGGAAGTTGCTAAGACACACAGCGCCCTCACAGCGCAGTCCTGCTAATCACCTGTGAGGCACTTCCAGGGAGGGAGTGGGGAACTCTCTCCCAGAGCTCTCTCTTAGCTCAGGCGCAGGGCCCACTGCATCCATCCAGGTCTGGGAGGAAACTGGTAAAGAAATAAATAAATAATTTCCTACCCCAGGGAAAGACCCCAAAAGATTTTTAAAATATGAGTAAAAAACCAAGAAAAACGATCGATTCCTTCTACACAGAGAAAGAGCGGGTATCCAATCCTGAGGAAGTTAACAGCAGAGAGTCAGAAGATAACAGCCTAAAGGGGAACGATTCCTGCCCCCCATAACATAACTCTCTCCTAGAAGAGACTATTAAAAAATTGAGAGAGTTTGAAGAAAAATGGGGAAAGGAAAGAAGAACTATGATAGAGAATAACAATGTTCTGAAATTGGAGTTGGAAAAAATAAAGAATTCACAGGAGATACAGGGAAACAAAATTTGTGAATTAGAAAAGGTTAAAAAAAACCACATGAAAGTAAGATTTCTGAATTGGAAAAGATAAAAAAGTCTCAAGAAAATAGGATTTCTGAATTGGAAAAAGAAAATAATTCTCTAAAAAAAATAGGGAAATGGAAAAAAATTCAATAGAGCAAAATAATTCATTTAAAAACGAAATTGGGCATTTACAAAAAGAACTAAAAACTTTGAGTGAAGAAAATAACTCCTTAAAATTCAGGATGGAACAAATAGAAATGAATGATTCATTATGAACCAAAGAATCAGTAAAAAAAAAAAATGAAAAGCTGGAGAATAACATCAAATACTTACTAGGAAAATCTATAGACCTGGAAAATAGATCTTGGAGAGATAATCTGAGGATCACTGGACTTCCTGAAAATTATGACCAAAAAGAGAGCCTAGATTCTATTTTACAGAATTCATCAAAGAGAACTGTCTAGGGATAATAGAAAGAGAAGGGAAAATCGACGTCAAAAGAATTCATCGAACTCCTTCTGAAACAGATCCTAAAAAAAGAACATCACGGAATATTGTGGCTAAGCTGCAGCACTTCCACACAAAGAAGAAATCTTGCAAGCATCTAGAAAAAAACAATTTAAATACCAAGGTGCTACAATAAGGGTCACACAAGATCTGGCTGCCTCCACCTTAAAAGATAGAAGGGCCTGGAACCTGATATTCCAAAAGGCAAAAGATCAAGGATTGCAACCAAGAATAAACTACCCAGCTAAGTTTAGAATCTTTTTCCATGGAAGAAGACAGTCATTCAATGAAACAGAGGAATTCCATATGTTTCTAAGAAAAAAACCAGACTTAAACAAAAAATTTGATCTACATCCACAAGACTGAAGAGAAACAGAAAAAGGTACACAGCACCCTTGAGAACTGTATCTCTGTTGTGGGTAAATAAAAAGTACGCATGGATAATTTGATTGTACTGATATAAAAAAGGGGGGTGTAGTAAAGGGAAGGGGGTAGTATCAGAAAAAGGGGAAGGAGTGATAAAAAGAGGGAAACTACATCCCAGGAAGAGGCATAGAAAATACACCATAATCTGAGGGAATTTAGAGAGGGGAAGAAATATTGTGTGAATCTTACTCTCATCAGAAGAGGTTCAAAGAGTAAATAATTGACATATTTGTTTTTCAGAGAATTCTCTTTCACCTCATTAAAAGGAGGGAAAGGAAAAGGGAAAAGGAAAAGGAGAATAAGGGAAGGGACTTGGAGGGAGGGGGGAGGGATACTAAAAAAAGGGAGGGCTGCGCGTCACAAGTGGGGTCTATAAATTAAATATCGGGGAAGGGGTTCAGGGGGGTCAAGGGAAAAAGCATAATCTGGGGATAATATGATGGCAGGAAATACAGAATTAGTAATTTTAACTGTAAATGTGAATGGGATAAATGCTCCCATCAAATGGAGACGGATAGCAGACTGGATCAAAAATCAGAACCCTACAATATGTTGTTTACAGGAAACACACTTAAAGCAGGGAGATACATACAGAGTAAAGGTAAAAGGTTGGAGCAGAATCTATTATGCTTCAGGTAAAGCCAAAAAAGCAGGGGTATCTATCCTTACCTCAGATCAAGCAAAAGCAGAAGTGGATCTAGTTAAAAGAGATAAGGAAGGAAACTATATACTGCTGAAAGGTAGCATAAATAATGAAGCCATATCAATACTAAACATATATGCCCCAAGTGTTATAGCATCTAACTTTCTAAAGGAAAAGTTAAGAGAATTGCAAGAAGAAATAGACAGTAAAACTATAATAGTGGGAGATCTCAACCTTGCACTCTCAGATTTAG
Organism: Sminthopsis crassicaudata; assembly: GCF_048593235.1. NCBI lineage: Eukaryota > Metazoa > Chordata > Mammalia > Dasyuromorphia > Dasyuridae > Sminthopsis > Sminthopsis crassicaudata. Next base: position 685,104,301 of record NC_133617.1, on the reverse strand, counting down.
ACAAATCAAACCACAAAACAAATAAGAAAGAAATTTAAAAAGTAAATAGAACATTAGAAAAACTAGGTATGATAGACCTTTGGAGAAAACTTAATGGCAATAGAAAGGAATATACTTTCTTCTCAGCAGTTCATGGATCCTATACAAAAATAGACCATATATTAGGACATAAAGATCTCAAAATTAAATGTAGGAAGGCAGAAATAATAAATGCCTTCTTCTCAGATCACAATGCAATAAAAGCTACATTCAGTAAAAAGTTAGGGGTAAATAGACCAAAAAGTAATTGGAAACTGAATAATCTCATCTTAAAGAATGACTGTGTGAAACAGCAAATTATAGAAACAATTAATAATTTTACCCAAGATAATGACAATGATGAGACATCATACCAAAATCTGTGGGATACAGCTAAAGCGGTAATAAGGGGAAATTTTATATCTTTAGAGGCTTATTTGAAGAAAATAGAGAAAGAGAAGATTAATAAATTGGGCCTGCAACTTAAAAAGCTAGAAAAAGACCAAATTAAAAACCCCCAACCAAAAATTAAACTTGAAATACAAAAATTAAAAGGAGAAATCAATAATATTGAAAGTAAAAAAAAACTATTGAATTAATAAATAAAACCAAGAGTTGGTTTTATGAAAAAGCCAATAAAATAGATAAACCTTTAGTAAATCTGATCAGAAAAAAGAAAGAGGAAAATCAAATTGTTAGTCTTACAAATGAAAAGGGGATCTTTCCACCAATGAAGAGGAAATTAGAGAAATAATGAGTTACTTTGCCCAACTTTATGCCAATAAATTTGATAACTTAAGTGAAATGGATGACTTCCTCCAAAAATATAGGCTTCCTAGATTAACAGAGGAGGAGATAAATTGCTTAAATAGTCCCATTTCAGAAAAAGAAATAGAACAAGCTATTAACCAACTCCCTAAGAAAAAATCCCCAGGACCAGATGCATTTACATGTGAATTCTACCAAACATTTAAAGAACAATTAACTCCAATGCTACATAAATTATTTGAAAAAATAGGGATTGAAGGAGTCTTACCAAATTCCTTTTATGACACAGACATGGTACTGATATCTAAACCAGGTAGATTGAAAACTGAGAAAGAAAACTATAGACCAATCTCCTTAATGAATATTAATGCTAAAATCTTAAATAAGATATTAGCAAAAAGACTTCAAAAAATCGCCAGGATAATACACTATGATCAAGTAGGATTTATACCAGGAATTCAGGGCTGGTTTAATATTAGGAAAATGATTAGTATGATTGACCATATTAATATTCAAATTAATAAAAACCATATGATCATCTCAATAGATGCAGAAAAAGCATTTGATAAAATCCAACGTCCATTCCTACTAATAATGCTTGAGAGTATAGGAATAAATGGACTATTCCTTAAAATAATAACGAGCATATATTTAAAACCATCAGTAAATATCATATGTAATGGCGATAAACTGGATCCTTTCCGTGTAAGATCAGGAGTGAAACAAGGTTGCCCACTATCACCATTACTATTCAATATAGTACTAGAAACTCTAGCCTCGGCAATAAGAGTCGAGAAAGAGATTCAAGGAATTAGAGTAGGAAATGAGGAAATCAAACTATCACTCTTTGCAGATGACATGATGGTATACTTAGAGAACCCCAAAGACTCTGCTAAAAAGCTATTAGAAATAATTCAGAATTTTAGCAAAGTGGCAGGATACAAAATAAATCCACATAAATCCTCAGCATTTTTATATATCACCAACAAAATGCAACAGCAAGAGATACAAAGAGAAATTCCATTCCAAACAAATGTTGAGAGTATAAAGTATTTGGAAATCCATCTACCAAAGAAAAGCCAGGAATTATATGAGAAAAATTACAAAACACTTGCCACAAAAATAAAGTCAGATTTAAATAATTGAAAAGACATTCAGTGCTCTTGGATAGGCCGAGCGAACATAATAAAGATGACAATACTCCCCAAACTAATCTATTTATTTAGTGCTATACCAATCAGACTCCCAAGAAACTATTTTAATGACCTAGAAAAAATAACAACAAAATTCATATGGAAGAATAAAAGGTCGAGAATTGCAAGGGAACTAATGAAAAAAAAGTCAGAGGAAGGTGGTCTAAGTGTACCTGATCTAAAGCTATATTATATAGCAGCAGTCACCAAAACCATTTGGTATTGGCTAAGAAATAGACCGGTAGATCAGTAGAACAGATTAGATACAAAGGACAAAAAAGGGTACATCTATAGCAATCTAATCTTTGACAAACCCAAAGATACCAACATTAGGGATAAAAATTCATTATTTGGAAAAAACTCTTGGGAAAACTGGAAATTAATATGGCAGAAATTAGATATGGATCCACACTTAACACCATATACCAAGATAAGCTCAAAATGGGTCCATGATTTAGGCATAAAGAATGAGATAATAAATAGATTAGAGAAACAGAAAATAGTCTACCTCTCAGACCTGTGGAAGAGGAAGGAATTTATGACCACAGGAGAACTAGAGATCATTATTGATCACAAAATAGAAGATTTTGATTACATCAAACTAAAAAGTTTCTGTAAAAACAATACTAATTCAAACAAGATTAGAAGGGAAGTAACAAATTGGGAAAATATTTTTAAAGTTAAAGATTCTCACAAAGGTCTCATTTCCAAAATATATAGAGAATTATTATTATATTTTATATATATATATATATATATTATAAGAAACTGAACCATTCTCCAATTGATAAATGGTCAAAAGATATGAACAGACAATTCTCAGATGATGAAATTGAAACTATATCCACTCATATGAAAGAGTGTTCCAAATCACTACTGATCAGAGAAATGCAAATTAAGACAACTCTGAGATACCACTACACAACTGTCATATTGGCTAAGATGACAGGAACAAATAATGATGAATGTTGGAAGGGATGTGGGAAAACTGGGACACTGATACATTGTTGGTGGAGTTGTGAAAGAATCCAGCCATTCTGGAGAGTAATTTGGAACTATGCCCAAAAAGTTATCAAACTGTGCATACCCTTTGACCCAGCATTGCTGTTATGGGCTTATATCCCAAAGAAATACTAAAGAGAGGAAAGGGACCTGTATGTGCCAAAATGTTTGTGGCAGCTCTTTTTGTTGTAGCTAGAAACTGGAAGATGAATGGATGTCCATCAATTGGAGAATGGTTGGGTAAATTATATGAAGGTTATGGAATATTATTGCTCTGTAAGAAATGACCAGCAGGAGGAATACAGAGAGGCTTGGAGAGACTTACATCAACTGATGCTGAGTGAAATGAATAGAACCAGAAGATCGCTGTACACTTCAATGCTGTATAAAGAGGTATTCTGATGGAAGTGGATATCTTCAATATAAAGAAGATGCAATTCACTTCCAGTTGATCAATGATGGACAGAAATAACTACACCCAGAGAAGGAACACTGGGAAGTGAATGTAAATTATTAGCACTACTGTCTATCTACCCAGGTTACTTATACCTTCGGAATCTAATACTTAATGTGCAACAAGAAAATGGTATTTACACACATATATTGTATCTAGGTTATATTGTAACACATGTAAAATGTATGGGATTGCCTGTCATCGAGGGGAGGGAGTACAGGAAGGGGGAGATAATTTGGAAAAATGAATACAAGGGATTATATTATAAAAAAATTACTCATGCATATATACTGTGGAAAAAAATTCTAAATTAAAAAAAAAAAAGAAAGAAAGATAGGCACTGTAATCGGACATGAATTTGCACCTGTTGGCTATTGTCCCTTTGGTACTTCTGTATTTTTCAATTGAGCCTAGAACCAAATTACTTTTGTTAATTCATAGCTTTAATTACCTGTTTTTTCATTATAAAAACTTTTTGAATTTCAGATTTTCTTCTCCAACCATTTCTCCATGCATTGAAAAGGCAAACATATTCAATATTGATATTATAAATTATATTATAAATGCAGTCATGAAAAACATTTCCAGAGTAGGTATATTATAAAAATAAAATACAATACAATACAAAGTAAGAAAGATAAAGTAGGAAAACTATGTTTCTAACATCATTCAGAATTCTTCAGTTTTCTTTTTCATGACGAATATAATTTTTAACTAAAAATCTTTTGAAATTGCTTTTCAATATTGTCATGATCAGAGAAGCTGTTTTCTACAGCTGATCATGCTTCCAGTATTGCAGTTACTAGATATAATATTCTTCTGGTTCTATTCATTTCATCAGTTCAAATAATTTTCCCTAGTTTTTCCTGAAACCATCTTGGTCAACTGTTTTTTGGCAAGGATATTGGCATTAACTAACTTTCCCAGGGTCACATAACTGGTAAGTGTTAAATATCTAGCACAACAGTTGACTGCAAATCCTCCCGAATTCAGAGTCAGTGCTCTATCCACTGCTCCATTTAGCTGCCCCACTGTTCCATCATTTTTGTAACACAATAGTACTCTATCACAATCATATTGTTTATGTTTTCTTTTTTTTTGAATTTCCATTTAATTTCCCAATTTTTGCCAAGAACTACCCCAAATATCCATGTATAAATGAGTCTTTTGAACTTTTCTTTGATCTCTTTGAGATACTAATAGTGATATTTCTGAATCAAGGGATCACCAAATTTTATGGCCCTTTTGGTATATTTCCAAATTGTTATGCAGAATTGTTAGACCATTTCAAATTTCAACAGCAGCATTAGTGACCTATTTTTCAATGTTCCCTCAAAAACTTATCATTTTCTTCATCTTTCATGTTGGTTAATAAAATAACTATATATATAAATAACATAAATAATAAACGAACTATAAGGTGGTATCTCAGAATTACATTAATTTGCAGCACTCTCGTCAGTTCTCTCTTTTCATTTATGAGAATAATAATTTGATTTTCCTCTTTGCTTTTTGTAATTAAATTAATGTTTATCTATTTTGTTGGTTTCTTCATAAAATCAACTCTTAGTCTTATTTATAAATCCAATATGTTTTTTAGTTTCAATTTTATTGATCTCTCCTTTTATTTTTAGATTTTCAAGTTTCATATTTCATTGCAGGGGTTTTAATTTGTTCTTTTTCTAGCTTTTTTAGTTGCAAGCCCAATTTATTGATCTTCTCTTTCTCTATTTTATGCACATAAGTATCTAGAGATGTGAAACTTCCCCTTATTACTGCTTTGCTTGTATGTGGTATGGTGTCTCATTATTGTCATTCACTTTGAATGAAATTATTGATTGTGTCTATGATTTACTATTTCACCCATTCATTCTTTAGGATTAAATTATTTAGTTTCCAATTTCTTTTTGGTCTATTTTCTGCTGGCCCTTTATTGAATATAATTTTTATTATATCATGATCTGAAAAAAATGCCTTTTTGCACTTGATTTTGAGGTTTTTATGTCCTAATATATGGTCAATTTTTGTGTAGGTCCCATGAATTGCCAAGAAGAAAGTGTGCTACTTTTTGTCTCCATTCAATTTTCTTCAAAGATCTATCATATCTAGTTTTTCTAATATTCTATTTACCTCTTTAACTTCTTTCTTATTTATTTTGTGGTTTGATTTATCTAATTCTGAGAGTGCAAAGTTGAGATCTCCCCCCATTATAGTTTTGCTGTCTATTTCTTCTTTCAACTCTCTTAATTTCTCTTTTAGGAATTTAAATGCTACATAAGTTGGCACTTATATGATTAATATGATATTGTTTCATTATCTATGGCACTCTTTAGCAAGATATAGTTTCCTTCCTTATCCCTGTTAATTAGATCAATTTTTGCTTTTGCAGGACCTGAGATCAGGATGGCTACCCCTCCTTTTTTTTTTTTTTACTTCAACTGAAGCATAATAGGTTCTGCTCCAGCCATTTACCTTTACTATGTATGTATCTCTTTCTTTAAAACAACATATTGTAGAATTCTGGCTTTTAATCCAGTTGACTATCTGCTTACATTTTCTAGAGTTTACCTCATTCACATATACAGTTAAAACTACTAGTTCTGTATTTCCTGCCATCCTATTTATACCAAATTACACTTTTCTCTTTCCTTTTCCCCTTTCCCTCCTCCCAAGTATTTTAATTATACTTGCTTCAAGCAGTCTTCCCTCTTTAAAGACACTCCCACTTTCTTATACCTTTCTCCTACTATTTTTCTTTTCCCTTCTATTTAGTCTATCCATTCCATTTCCCCCTCTCCCCTTCCACTTTTCTGCAAGAAGAGAAATGTTTCTCAGTGAAACCAAATATAGCTAATATTCTTTCTTTTGGCCAAATCTGATGAGAGCAAGATTCACACAATATTCATCACCTTTCCTGATTTCCCTAAATTATAATATGGTTTCTTTGCCTCTTTCTAAGATGTAATTTCCCTCATTTTACCTCTGCTTTACCCATTTTTCTATTACTATCCCCTTTTCACCTCTAGTTTATTTTTTAATATTATAACAGTAGGATCAGATTATACATATATTCTCAATGTATACCTAAGAGAAATGCAGTTTTCAATAACTTTTTTTTTCTTTTTATCTTTTTATGCTTCTCTCGAGTACTATATTTGTAGTTCACATTTTTGTTTAGCTCTAGTCTTTTCATCAAAAATAAATGGAATTCACCTGTCTTATTGAACACCCATCTTCTTCCCTGAAAGAAAATGCTCAGTTTAGCAGGATAATTTATTCTTGGCTGCATTCCAAGTTCCTTTACCTTGCACCTTCAGATTCTAGGCACTTGATCCTTTAAAGTGGAAGCTTCTAGGTGCTGAGTAATCCTTATTGTGACTCCTCAGTATTTGAATCGTTTCATTCTGTCTGTTTGTAATATTTTTCCTTGTTCTAATAGTTCTCAAATTTAGCCATGATATTCCTTGGGCTTTTAATTTTGGGGTCTCTTTCAGGAGGTGTTCAATGGATTGTTTCAATGGTCATTTTACTTTCTGAATCTATGATGATTCTCTTTGATGATTTTCTGAAATCTCTTTTTTTTCATCATGGTTTTCAGGGAGTCTAATATCCTTAGATTGTTTTTCCTAGATCTATTTTCTAAGTCAATTGTTTTCCCAATTAGGTATTTTACATTTTTTCTTTTTTTTTTCTTTTTTTCTTTTGGTTTTGCTTGACTAATTCTTGTCTGATTGAGTCATTTATTTCCATTTGTTCAGTTCTGAATTTTAGTGAATTATTTTTTTCATTTTTTTTACTTCTTTTTGTTTTTGTCCAAGTAATTTTTTAAATGTGTTGTAGTGTTCTGAAGAATTTATTTCCATTTCACAAATTATGTTTTTCTGAGAGTTGCTTTCTTTTTTCCATTTTATTAAATCTATCTTAATGAGTATATGCTTTTTCTATTTCACTAAGTCTATTTTGTAGTGAATTTTCTTCAGATAGTTTCTGTTGCCTTTTCCAAAGCCTCTTGCAATTTTTTTTCATTTCCTTTCCCCATTTTTCTTCTAGCTCTCTTTTAATATTCTTTTAAATTTCTTTTAGGAGAGCCTTGTGTGATGGGGACTAGGTTATATCACATTTTGGGGCTTCATCTGAAGACAATCTGCCTATATTCTCCTCGGGTTTTGAAATCTGTTCTTCTCTTTTGTTATAAAAGCTGTCTATTATCAGAGTCCTCTTTACTTTTTTACTAATATTTTTAAGTTAAGTTAAGGTCTGCTTTTCAGAAAGAGAGGTTTTCCAAGGGACCAAAACTGTGTTGGGTCAGTGCTAATTCACTTCCTGTGCTGGGTGGGCATGGCCAGATTCCATGAGATTCTGACATTTTGGGGTTCATTATTGATCTTTTGTGTTTGTGTTGGATGTTTTATAACTTCTGGCTTGCAGCCAGGACAGAGTGGTCAACACTGCTATAGATTCCTCCTTGTAGATTCTTTGTCACATGGAGTCTGCACCACCACATTGAGACTGTACTGCCTCAGGACTCTGCACTGTCTGTAATGGCATTTGTACTCAACTGCTTATACTTTGCTGCCTCCCTTCCATTTCTGATTGAAACAGACCTTTTCTCATTTGTTTCCTTCCTGTAGATCCTCTGCCACACTGAGACTGCATTGCCCCAGAACTCTCCCTGTCTGCGACCAGCTGGTTGCACTGGCTGCCTCCCTCCTGTTTCCAATTGAAACAGACCTTTATTATTGATATTTGAATTTATCTTCTTCTGATAATTTGTTGCATTCCCAATATTTGTGGATTCTGTTGGTCCAGAGCTAATTCAGAAGCTGGATTTCTTAATTAGTGTGAGAGTTGTAGAGAAGGTCAGAGAGAAACATGTGTTTTCTCTGCCATCTTAGCTTCATCCCCAAGTTAATAATTTTAAATGTAAATTTGAATGGCATAAACTCTCCCATAAAATGGAAGTGGATAACAGACTGTATTAAAAGCCAAAATCCTCCTATAATATCTTGTTTAGAAGAAACATATTTAAAGCAGAGTTATACATAGAAAAGTAAAGGGCTTCAGGAGAATCTATTTTGCTTCAGCCGAATTTAAAAAAATCAGGGATAGTTATCCTCTTCTCAGATAAAACAAAAGCAATAATAAATCTAATCAAAAGAGATAAGGAAGACAATGATATTTTGCTAAATGGTGCCATAGATAATTAAATAATATCAATACTAAACATATGCACCAAGTGGTAGAAGACTCAAATTCCTAGAGTAGAAGTTGAGAGCTACAAGAAGAATTAGACAGCAAAACTATATTAGTGGGGGATCTGAACTTTGCTTTATTACAATGGGATCTGAACTTTGCTTTATCAGAATTAGATAAATCAAATTACAAAGTAAGAAATAAGTCAAAGAGGTGATTAGAATTTTAGAAAAGTTAAGAATGACAGACCTTTGGAAAAATTTGAATGAGAATTGAAAGGAATGTATTTTTTTTTCAGCAGTACATGGCATCTACACAAAAATTGACCATGTTAAGGCATAAAATCTCACAGTCAAATACAAAAAGGTAGAAATTCTAATTTCATCCTTTTCAGATCATGATACAATAAAAATTATATGTAATAAAAACCCATGAAAAAATAAACCAATAAACAATTTGAAACTAAATAATCTAATCCTAAAATGAGTGGGTAAAACAACAAATTATAGAAACAATTGAAAATTTCATCCAAGAGAATGACAACAATGAGGCAGCATAGCAAACATTATGGGATGTATCCATGTATGGGATGGAAATTTTATATCTCTAGATGCTTATATAAATAAAATAGAAGTTCAATGAATTGAGCATGTAACTAAAAATCTAGAAAAATAACAAATTAAAACTCCTAATTCAATGCCAAATTAGAAATTCTGAAAATCAAAGGAAAGCTTAATACAATTGAAAGGAATAAAACTGTGGATCTAGTAAACAAAACTAAGAGTTGGTTTTATTTTTTAAAAAAGAGCAAAATAAACATTTAGTTAATTTGATTAGAAAAAGGAAAGAACAAAAACAAATTGCTAGTATCAAAAATGAAAAGGCTGAACTCAGCAACAATGAAAAAGAAATTAAGGCAATAATTAGAGCTATTTTGTGTAGGTATATGATAATAAACCTGATAATCTAAGTGAAATGGATAAGTACATAGAAAAATATAGATTGCCCATATTAACAGAAGAGAAAATAAATTACTTAAATAGCCCAATTTTAGAAAAAGAAATTGAACGGGTTGTTAATGAGTTCTCTAAGGAAAATTCTCCAAGGCAGGATGGATTTACAAGTGAATTCAACCAAACATTTAAATAACAATTCATTTCAATACTATACAAACTATTTGGAAAAATAGGGCAAAACTAATTCTAAAAAATTCCTTTTAAGACACAGATGTGGTGTTGATATCTAAACCAAGAGACAAAACAAAGAAAGAAATTGTAGACCAATTTCCCTAATGAGTATTGGTGCAAAAGTCCTAAATAAAATATTAGCTAAGAGATTACAGCAAGTTATCAACAGGATAATACACCATGATAAAGTAGAATTTATATCAGAAATGTAGGACTGGTTTAGTATCAGGAAAACTATAATCATAATTGACCATATCAATAACCAAACTTGAAAAAATAATGCAATTATCTAAACAGTTGCAGAAAGAGCATTTGAAGAAAGACAATATTCATTCCCATTAAAAACATTAGAGTGTATAAAAATAAATGAAATTTTCCTTAAAATAATAAACAGCATCTATCTAAAACCAGTGGCAAGTATCTTATATAATGGGGATAAACCAATAGCATTCACAGTAAGATTGGGTTGAAACAAGGTTGCACATTATCAGCGCTATTATTCAAAATTGTACATGATATGTAAGCTTTAACAATAAGAAAAGAAAAAGAAATTGAAGGAATTGGGGTGTGTAATGAGGAAACAAAATTATCACTCTTTGCAGATGATAAATTGATGTGCTTAGAGATTCATAGAGAATTAATTAAAAAAAACCACTAGAAACAATTAACAAGTTGAGCAATGTTGCAGGATACAAAATAAATAGTGCTGTACATATATATTAGACTAAATTTGAAGAATAACATACTATACTATACTTTTATAAAAATAGCAATGTGATGATCTGTTTTACATGACTAGAATTATTGGTTTTAAGAGTAGGTAATGGAGAAGGAGATAGGATTGAAGAGCCATGATAGCATTTTTTTTTAAAGAAAAAAAATACTTCTTTGAGGAATTTTAAAAATAAACTTGGGGGGAAAGAAAAAATTCAGAATATCATATATACAGGGGCAATTTTGTTATTATCAAAGAAAGTTTAATATACCTTTTAAAATCTGTAACAAAGGACCCATTTTTAGGGAAAAAGTTTTCTGTGCTTTATCTATTGAAATAAGCATGTTTTACTATCTTAAATTCATTAAAACAAAATTTAAGAATGATGTGTAGTTTCACTAAATAATCTTAAAGTTATTTCCATTTTAAAATTTCTTTGATCCACTCATGAAAAGTGAACCATTAGTATCTTCCTGTGTAGTAGGAATTTGTGGTCTTAAGAGCACGTTTTTGTTTGTTTTTTGATTCAGTAAATTTAGGGAGTACTGTATTGCTCTCTACGATCATGATGGCAGGAAATCTGCTAGAGATAAAAATCCCTAGGTAAAGGTTATAAGATGAATCCACAAACTCTTGCTTTATAACAAATAAAACTTATTGAGTAAACCAACAAGTAGATAGTTTTCAACAGACTGCTGTTTTTATGTTTATTTTTATCAATTCAACTACATATTCCAAATTCTTTTATATTACAGGTTCAATATTATATAGTATTATTTTTTAAGGCTTGAAATTTTCCACTAAAGAAAACTTGCCAATTACTATTTTACTCCCTAAACAAAAATAAAATAAAATGAAGAGTTTGGGCCATATTATGCTAAAAGAAAAATTAACAGCAGATCAGGTAAAACACTAATCAGTTCTAAATGGTCATTAATTACACTGCCCTTATTAATAGAATACCATATAAAACAAGAAATCAAATACTTGAAAGAAAAATTGATGTCCTAAAATTCAAATTTATAATGAAGTTAAAATTAGCAATAAAACTAGCAATACTCAATAATTGCATAGCAATAAATATGTATGAAATGTTGATTTAATTAAAGAAAATAATTAAGTACAATGATAAGAAAAGGAATACATATTCCATTACATTATATTTGACACATATACTATTATGTGAATTTTCAGTTTTTGTAGGTTAACGTAATAATGTTCTATTTAAATTTACAATGCACAAAAAATGAAAGCCAAGTGATATGACATTGTCTTATAAATATAAGATGATATCTAAGTGGGATTTTAATATTCTATCTGAATCATCATGTTTCTTCATCAAATGAAAAATACACATTTGAAAGATTTTAATAGCATTAGAGACACAAGCTTTAAAGTTATAAAGGGCTTAGAATTAGACACACTGAAATACATTTCAATTGTAACTTATGGTTTTAACTAGTGCTGTCAAAGAATAATTTCTCTAGCTTTTTCCATGTGTTATGGTGGCAGGGGGTGGGAAGAGGCATGGCAGGTCATTTTCCTTTTCTCAAAGTACTTTTGTTCAGGGATGATTAAGAAAGAAACAGAGCACAGCAGTATAGGAAAATCTATGGTTTGTTTTCCAAGCAATAATCACCTTCTCAAGCAACAGAAACTTCAGCTCAAGGAGGAAGGCAATGCAGATCTACTAGAAAGGAAAATAAGAAAAGAAAACTCTTGACAATATGATGGTTAAAGGATCAGCATTTTCTGTGGATTGCTTTCCTGAATAGAAAGGAGACAATTTCTTAAATGTAAAAAAAAATCTATTCTGAAAGCAGGCAAACAGAAAATAATAGTATTAACTATTAGTTCATACTAATATAGTATGAATATAGTATGAACTATAGTATGAATACTATAGCATAGTATGCACTTCATATTAGAATTTCCTTCAGAATAATTATTGTTAAAAGTTTTATTGATGTGATTTTTATTTAAACTTTTACAGTTTCTTCTGACTTCATAACAGGTTTTTTAAAACATTAAACAAAACTGATAACATAATGATCTCATCTGAAAGTATATATGACCTTCTATACTGTATACTCCTGTAGCACTCCTTACTATTTTTATTTTTTTAATTGAGATGTGTATTTTCTGTCCTTCTTGCCAAACACCCTAGGTAAAAAAAAGAAAAAAGAAAAATAAGTTCTTTGTAATAAATATGCATAATCAAGAAAAACAAATTTCTTCATTGGGTATAAACAAGAATGTGTGTTTCATTCTTCATCCTAAATCTATCGCCAAATGTGAGGACATTAGTATTTTTCATTATCACTCTTCTGGAATCATGAATATTTAATTTATTAATCATAATTCTTATAGTTTTCAAAGTTGATGTGTATATGATATTATTCTGCTAATTTCATTTGTAATGAGTTTATCAAAAATATCAAAATTATCCATTTTATAAAATAATTATAACATTATAAGATTAACAAACCTCAACACTTAAGTAATGAGACATTTATAAAGAGGTTTAAAATTTGAAAAACAAAATTTTATGCATTTACATTAATAATATGTATTATATTTGTTCACATTTAGATAAATTCTGTCAGATTTTTACAATAATCTTGAAAACTAGGTACTGTAAGTATGACAATGCTGGTTTTGCAAATGAAAACAAACAGGGTCAGAGAAAAAGTGACCTGTTCAAGATCATTTAGATAATGTCAGTTATATAATTTAAACTCAGTTCTATCCTGATTTGAGATAAAATATTTTCAAATATACCAAACTTCCTGTCTTTATAAAATGAATATTATTCTCCAATATGGGACCAAGCAGGTTCTGATCAGAATCATTTTACCTAGCTGAATAGACGTCTTCCACTGTGTAAACATGAAGATTCCACATGTGGGATATTCTACAAGAAGCTCATCCTTATTTACAGCTAAATTTATTCATATACACAAAGGGAAATAAAGTTACTTGCAAATTCTAGAGTACAAAATGACATGAGCTTGATCATCATATTGTTTAGGTAAAATTTTAGTTTTGGCCTTTTTTATAAGATCAAAATCATTTTGGCCCCAAATTGCTAAATGATACCTTTCACTTCATTTTCTGATGAAAATGTGAATTTTCTCTTTGCCAAGAAAAATTCCTCTATATGTACACTTAATCCCATCCCCATCTATCTTCCTCTTCCATCAACATGAATATTCCAACTCTTTTATCTTCATTTTTTTCATATTTACCAGTTCTTTTTTTTTTTCTTTGCTGCCTACAAAGGCTAGCATCTGAACTGCAAAACCTATTAGGTATTATCTTCCATTTCTACTATTAATTAAGCTCCTTAAAAAGCCATCTATACTTACTGCTTCTACTGTCTTATAACTGTTTTCTAAATCTTCTGCAATCTAATATTTGACCTGATCATTCAACTGAAACTGTCATCTCCAAACCTACGAAAGCTCTCCTAAAAACACATAGGATTTTTTTTCAGTACTCCACAATTGTCATACAGCACTTAAAACCATTGATCACACAATTCTCTGTGTACTGTCTCCTGTCTAATTTTTTGTAACAATAATTTCTCTGGATTAAATCTCGTATCGTTTTAACTTGCTCTCAGTCCCTTTTGCTGACTCTTCACCAAAAATATTATTACTAATTGTGGACATTCCTCAGTGTCATAACTGAATGCATTGGTTATAACATCTGGGTTAGATAGTTTCTGTATCTTTATATTAAGCACTAATATCTCTTCTGATAACCATTTATCTGCTCCACCACATTGGGGCTCAGGATCTACTGTTTGTTGGCTGAGGTGGGGTTTCCTGGGGTATTTCTTGTATTGTTCTGCACTCCCCTTTTGCTCTAATGAGACAGGTTTTTCTTCCCAATCTTAAAAGTTTCTTAGACTCAAAGATTGTTTTCACTCACTCTTTTTGCTAGTAGTACTATTTGATAATTTGTTTTGGAGAACTATTTTTGATTGCTTAGAGGTGAATAAAGAAGGTTATGTCGATTTACTAAGGCACCATCTTGCCTCCTAGAAGCCTCCTAGAATCAGTCTCCTCCAGCCACTTATTCTTATCTTTTTTGTCATACAAAAGGTTTTCTTTTGTATAATACTTTAATGCTTTTCATAATCTGACCTTCTCACATTTCCAGTCTCCCTTACCTTTTGCTTACTCTATTCACTCTGTGATCTAAATACAGTGGACTTCTTTTGGCTCATCAGCTATGGCACTACACATCCTGTCTGTAATAACCTCCGTTTTTACTTCTGCTTCATAGCTTCTGTATTTACCTTCAAAACTCAGTAAAAATTCTATTTTCTGCAGACTTTTCATAGTTCCCTACAACTGCTTCCTACTTTTCACCCTTAGATTAACTTTTATCTACTACAATTATATTGGATCTGTACCTCCTTATTTACATATTGCCTTCTCTAGTATAAGGTAAATTCAATGAGGCAGAGACCAAATTTGTATTGTTATACTTTTTTTGTTTGTTTGTTTTATCTCCAATAATCAGCAAAAAGCTAGACACATAGTGAGTGTTTAATAAATGGTTATCTATTTGAGTTGTCTTGAAGATGTTTGTGGGCTCAACTGGTTAAATTTCATATTTGAAGAAAACTAAGTCAAAGTTTATAGAAACGAATTGCTAACTTTAATTCTCAATTATTTTATGTGATGTCAACCTTCCATAGTTTGACCCTAGACAACATCTGTTCATTATTTACCCTCCTGTTCCTAAATTTTCTTTAATCCTAGGACATGCTGATCATCTTTGTGACAAAGCTTTCTACCCGTATTCCTTATTCCTTCAAGTCTGAAAGAGAACCATAAGATCAAAAATCACACATTTGGAGCTGGGAGGTTCTATCCAAAACATGCAGTGGTTTTTCATAGGATGGCTCTAAACCTCTACACCGGTGGGAAAAGAAAAGGAAAAAAAAATTCTATATTCCTAACTGGGAAGTATTGAACAAATGTGTTCCTGGAATTTCTTCAATATTTTCTAATTGCAGGTTCTATTTGCAGCACTATCTAAGGGACATAGCTCAATAGCCCAAAGTCCAAATATTTGGAGACACTGCCAAAAATGATCATCAAGAAATGTGAATAAAATGCTTTATACATGTGTCTAATATTTTAGATGTTACAATGCATTTAAATGTACATAATTGTCTTTGATGAAAGCAACTATTTGAATTAAATTGGTCAGTCATAACAAAACAACTGTGAAAAAATAAAAAAGCCACATTCAAGAAACTGTCATTTAGCAAAGATCAAACAACTAATAGGTGATAGTTTGGGTCTTCTGAATCTTAGTCCTATGTATTTTTTTAACTATACCACACCGCTATTTTTCTTCAAGGAAAAAGAAAAAAATCTATGAAATATTATTATAAATAAAAGAACATGGAAGGCACAATTGATAAAAATTCAATTTACATATGGCTTTTTAGAAACATTCCATATGTATATGGCAGTATATAGTAAAATGTTTGTAATATGGGAAATGAAATTCCTTACTGAAAACTTTATGACATACCAAGATAATCTCTAACTCATTCCTTTGACTAAGGGAATAAACTGATTTAAAGAATATTCAGGGTTTGGGGGGTTTGTTTATTTGGGGTTTTTTTGGTCTCTCTTAATGTCTCCTAGTTTGAGAATGTGGTCTAATCTCACTTTGGTAATATTTCCTTACTCCTCTACTCTGAGTCTGTTTAAGATTTGTTGTGTTTTTAATTCTTTGTTATACACACATAGATATATGTATGTTTGTATACACACATACACATTTACATATATAGTATTGTTACTACACATTCATGCTACCTCAAACACCTCCACCAATCATTTACGTAAATACCACATATATACATACATATACACACATACACACACACACACACACACACACACACAAATTTCAGAAAAACCAACCAATACAACCACTACATCAGAGAGTGTCTGATGCATTCCTTATTTATCCTTAATGCCCACTTTTCAAGTAAGAGTAAGAATGCATCTTTCCTTAATCTGTTTTCCAGGATCAAGATTATGCAAAACCATTCTTCAATTTCATTGTTTTGGTTTCTTTTATAAAACGAAATGAGGCACTGATGAAATTTTTTTGTGTGTTTTCTAAAAAGAAAAACTATGACAAAAATGTGTGTGAATAAGCTAGCTAAGAAAACAGAACAAGGAAAAAACCTGTTTGTTTTGAGTTTGGTTATCTAAACAATTGCTTTTCTGTAGGTAGCTGCACCTAATACATATCCCTATTCTTCAGTTGGGTTTTTGTTCCTAAGATAGCACTTAATAGATGGTCCAACTGAAGATGATAATTTCCTCTTTTTACATACTTTGAGTCCAGATCCTTTTGTGCCCTATGGGAAAATAATGTCACATTCTAAAGGCTGTGTTTTGTATTTAGGAGATTATATTTGAATACTGAATTTTTATCTGAGCTGAGAGCTAACAATACATATAAAAATAGCACATTGGACTTGTTCTGAATTTAGAAAAAGTACATAATTGTGCTTCCATTTTCTGCTGGTATTATTCAAATTCATCGCTTTGAAGAGACAAAAGCAACACATTTTCAGTTGAAGTTTTCCAGGGCAGAAAATCCAAAGAATCAGCCTTAAAGAATGAGAATCTGTGATATATATTCAGAAGAAAAAATATGACCATCAGAGTAAGGCATAAAGTATTCTTCCAAAGAGTATTTTGGAAAGTCTTCATTGTTGCCTTCCATATGGTTTATTCACAATTCTAGACCAAAGCCTTATACTTTCATGGTGTTATGCCTATGTGCTCTATTATCCTTAAAATTGTCCCCACATATATAAAAATGCATCTCAGTCCTATGGTATTGCCCATTTTAAATGTGTTGTGTCCATCAATATGCTTATGAAAGAGTGCTATTGCTAAACCATTCCCTAATACTGTTGGCTACCCCAACCTTTTAGACACTCTCTCCCTGAGTTTCCATTCTACATTTTCCATGGGATTCCTAATTATTCTTACTATCTAGGTTCAGTATTTTAATTTGATCATTATCCTTATGTGTGGATATGTTCCAAGGCTTTCTCTTAACTTTTTTCTCTTTTCTGTCTTAATAATCTCTTCCAGTGAGAATCATGCCAAGGTTTCTTAACTGAAGTGTATAAAGTACAGAGAGTTATTCCAGAGGATTTCTTTGAAAAAAATCTTGATGAGCTGACCAAAATATTAGTCCTTTTCCCAGGACTTTTAGAAGCATTTACATGGATAAAAATATTCCAATTGTTACCTACTTGGGAGGATAGTAAATCAATTATTATATGCTCAGTAAGTGCAAATTAAATGCAAAGCACTTTGCAAAGTACACAAAGGCATCCCTCATTTGAGTTTCTGCAACTGGTTTGGAACTATTACTTGGCATTTCTGGGTGGGTAGCTTTCACTTATGGGATGCTTATAACATAAACTAATTGGCTCAGATTCCTGACAGAGAATGAATTCTGATGGGAAGACCAATCCCATTTTTGTTGGCTCATAAAAGATAGCTGACAGCATGTTTTAGCTCTTCCCCTTTTCCTTTCTGCCTAGATTTCAGAGAGATATAAAGAATCCAGTAAGTCATGAATTTGGAACTATCAATATTGTTAATTGTTATCTTGAGTCATTACCAAACAAGTGGTTACCTATTGTATTCTAAAGGAGAAACTCCTCCAAAATGTCATTACTGAATCCATGTCCGATAGTTAAATGAAGGCAGATTTCCTGCTTAATGCTATTGTTTTATAGAAAGGCACTCCAAAAGTTCAGAGGATCTATTATTTTAGGCAAGAAAGAGAGATTTCCTGTGGAAATAGAAAAGTTTGACCTTCTAACAAGGAAAAGGACATTTTCTTGGCAATGACAGTGTTGAAAAATTACCTTACAAATTCCCAAATTCTGGCTTTCTATCAAGAGAATGGAAATAAAATAACCAGAGTATCATGATTCTTACAAAGGAAAATCACATATGTGGTCCTAATGGTGCAGCAACAAGAAATTAAATCTACAATAAAAACGGATCAAAGGACTTCTTTACATTAGCTATTAAGTAAGTTAGGCATTTAACAAACATTTATCACTTGACTGATTGATTACTTGGATTATAGTGTGGGAAAGGAGAATGGTACCTCTCAGTCAGTCAAAAAATATTAAATGATGTACTTGGCACTATGTTAAACACATGGGAGACAAAGGAAAAATGAAATTGTCTCTGCCTTCTAGAAACTTCCATTGTAAGGGGAAAGACAACATGAAGACATATAATAAAGATATAAACACATAAATATATACATATATGTATATATGTATATTTACATATGTATGTATTGTATGTATGTACATATATAACCATTTCAAAATGATTAAGGGAGAAAAAATACTAAAAGCCTAGGGAAACAAAAAAGTTTCACCAAGGCACTGAGCTGAATCTTGAAGAAAACAAAGGATTCTAAGAAGTGAAGGTCAAGAGGCATTGTATTCTGATGGGAGCACATTGTTCACATTAGAAAGTGTATACAAAGTGTACACACTACAAAGTACACAAACCTACACAGAGGAGAGAGATGAGATGTCGCTTATGTTAAAAACTAATTAGGAATGTGAGGCTGGATCAGAGAAAGCAAGGAGGAAATAGAATGTAATCAGAGTGGGAAGTTGGAAAAGGGCTAAATTGTGAAAAGTAGGCTTGAATGCCAAAATGGTAGCAAAGGGTGAGTTGAAGCCCTCTGAGAGTCTTTATAATCAGAGGAATATAAGGGAGATAGATAGATAGATAGATGCATGTATGTATGTAGTACGTGTATATGTCTCTCTGGATATACCAGGGTATATTGTCTGTCCAACAGTCCTAAAATGTATTTGCCTTCTAGAAGTAGTTAAACCACAGGATGACACAATACTACTGTGGGGAAAAATATAAGACTTATGGAAAACAATTAATCATCAGAATGTCAAGAGCCTAGTCTATTGGCAAATCAGAGTACAATTCCTTTTCTAGTGGGATACAAGATTTGGGATGACTCTGGGTATAGAAGAATTTAGAGTTATGTGGGAAAATGAGATACATTTTCCTTTGTAATTTGTAATTTTTATTTTTTTTTAGTTTTAATTAGGTTGAGGGAAAAATAAATGCTTTTTATTTTAAAATTAAAAGTCAAATAAAAGAGAAAAATATAGAGGAGGAGAAAAAATGTATTGACTCTATATGGTAGTATAAAGTTTTATTGTATTTTCTTTTATCTATGGTATCTTGTAAGTTCTTTTTAATTATCTTTCCATTGTGTGAAATAAAGTTTAACCTGTATCTATTGGTACCTTGAAGGATTAAGTGGCTTATTTACTTATATCTGTAAAGATAAGGTATGAATATTTTTAGAAAGTTCTCAGAGTTTACTCTAGATAGGAATGATGAGTTAATATATATTGGTACCCTCTAGGCTGCATTGAAGATTAAACATGTCTATATTAAACCAGAGCTTAAGAAGCCCCAGCAATTGGTTATATGTGTATAGTATAATGTCCCTTGAGAATTTCTATTGATGAATAACTTAATTTATCACAAAGAAAAGAAAAGAATCAATAAATAATTAATTAAATATGCCTGTTATTGGCATGATTTTTATATATTAGAGGTAGGTATCCCTTGTGAAGAGAACCTATAGAAATAGCAGCCCATGCTTTTCACAAACTTAAAGAAGAACCAGGGAATCACTTTATTATTAATCCTTAAGGAGATGTAATATATAATAGCATCACACAGAGAGCACCAAATGAGTGCTAAACCAAGCCATCAGACTTGGTCTTGTGAGGAAGCTAGTGATTCAGGGGTAGAGTTCTGGACCAAGAATTAGAAAAAATGACTGATTGAGTCAAAATCCAGTCTCAGACACTTACTGGCTGAGTGATCCTAGAAAAATTAGTTAATTCCTCTGTGCTTCAGTTTCCTCAGCTACAAAATGGCCATGTTATTGCACTAACCTCATAGGATTATTGTGATAATCAAATAAGTTAATATTGAAAAACAGTTTAGTATAATTATTGCATACATAGTACGTGTTATGCAAATGCTTGGGACAGCTAGGTAGTACAGTGGATAGAGCACTAGACCTAGATCAAGAAAATCTGAATTCAAATCCAGCCTCACACACTTGATAGCCATGTGATTCTGGACAAATCACTTAACTTCTATTTGCTTCATTCCTTCAACTGTGAAAAGGGAACATATTAAAAATGAAATGGAAAATCACACCAGTATCTTTGCCAGGAAAAACACATGGGCAAAAATGACATGGGGTCATATGGAGTTGGACAAAACTGGTATGAACAACAATAATAACATAAACACAGCACTATAAGAAATGATGAGTGGGATGAGTCTGAAAGAATCTGCAAAGACTTCTATGAGGTTATGCAAAGTGTACTGTGTAGAAAATAACAGCAATATTGGAAGATGATTAGCTGTGAATGACATAACTATTCTCAGAAATATAATGATCCAAGAAAACTTTAAGGGATTTATGATGACAAATCCTACCTATACCCAGAGAAAGAACTGACAGTATCTAAATATAGATAGAAGAATACTTTTTAAAAAATTTTCTTGAAGATTTTTAAAAATCTATTTTCATTAATAACATAAGCATTATGGAAATGTTTTATATAACTAAATATGTATAACCAGTATTGAATTGCTTGCATTCTCAATGGTGGATAGGCTGTGGGGAGAGAGGAAGGAAATGAATCTGACACTTAGTTTTTAAAGCTGTTAAAATTATTTTTATAAATGAGGAAAATACAATGCTAAATTATATAAAATATATAGTGCATTATTTAAATAGGACAAATATTTGGGAAGTTTCCTAGCTCATTCTTAAATAGCTATATTTATATTCACAAACAATAAAATTTCTGTGGTGAACTAATTTATTTATCCATGACTTCTTGATTACTAGGTCTATCTAAATGCTGCAAAATATTGTCTCTAAAGTACATTCATTTCCTTCTTCTAATCACTGTGATATTAACTATGAGTATGTACAAGATACTTTATCTCTCCTTATCTGAGGCAACTCTCTAAAATCATAAGTAATAGACAAGTTGTCTCACTAAGTCGAGGAACTTTCTACAATTGATGAAATCATAAATATAAACCTTCAAATCACTTTTCTGTTTCTAGCCTTAAAAAACTACCTAAGACACTGAAAGAAAGTGATTTGCTTATATTGATATAGTCAGTAAATATATCAGAGAATTTAGACACATCTGTGGCAAATTATGGCAAAGAATGAATTGAAAGTCAGACAATCAATGTGAACATAAATTAACTGGTCACATTACATTGATTGAAAGTTTAATATAATTAATGCACAAAAATACACACACAAACATAGTTAGTGCTATGCTCCCTAGTTTTTCTAGCTGACTTCTCTAACTCAAAAGAAGTCATAAAAGGGAAATTACTATGTGCCCAATATGATGAAAAATAACTCATCTCTAGTTCTTTTGAACATTTTACAAGGCTTGAAGATTATTTTCTGATTTCTTGTCATTTGACGGGCTTAATAAGGTATCACTGCTCCATAGCACATAAGTTTAGCTAAGGTTTCTGTTCAAATAATGTATCTCCTTTATTTTCTTTTACTTTTGGTACCATCCAAGCTAACAACTATTCCTGTGGTTTTCTAATGGTTTCCAGCTCAACCATCTAATGTAATCAAGATCTCTACTTCAGGGTCGTCTTCAATATATTTCTTCTTCTTTCCATACATGAGTGTGTCTCACTTCATCTGCTCAATATAAGATTTTAAAATGATGATCTTTGGTCCGAATATATGAAAAATAGTCATTATAATAATCAGGCACAGTGGCATATTGAAGAAAATATACACATGATTAATTGTGCTTAATGTTACCATACTGCTCATATCTCTATCAGTAAAAAAAATATGTGGATTCCTAGAAAATTGCATACAGACAAATTTTGTATAAATGTAATAATTATTATAAATAGTGTGCCATTTAAAGAAATTTATTTATGAAGCCTAAAAGTAACAATGCAAATTTACATAATGCTTTAAGTTTACATGTACAACAGAATTTTTTATAAAATTAAATCATACTAAAATACATTTGTTTCTTTAAAAAAATATATAAGACAATATGTATATTATATGTATATGCCCTAGAAGCAGACCTTAACTTTTCTTAATAAGTGAGTAAAAAAGTAAAGAGAACTCTGATAATAGATGGGTTTTATGGTGAAAAAGAAGAACAGATATCAAAACCTGAGGAGAATAAAAGGAGATTGTCTCCAGATGAAACCCAAAGGTGTTATAACCTGGTCCCCATCACATAAGGCTCTTTTAGAAGAAGTTTTAAAAAATCATAAAAAGAGCTAAAAGAAAAATGGGGAAAGGAAATGAAAACTCTGCAAAAGGATTTGGAAAAGGCATATAGTTTATTAAAAATAGATTTGATACCCTAATGAATATTGATGCTAAAATCTTAAATAAAATATTAGCAAAAAGATTACAGAAAATCATCCCCAGGATAATACACTATGACCAAGTGGGATTTATGCCAGGAATGCAGAGCTGGTTCAATATTAGGAAAACCATTAGCAGAATCAACTATGTCAATAACCAAATTAACACAAACCATATAATCATCTCAATAGATGCAGAAAAAGCATTTGACAAATTCCTACTAAAAACATTTGAGAGTATAGGAATAAATGGATTATTCCTTAAAATAATCAGGAGCATATATTTAAAACCATCAGTAAATATCATATGTAATGGTGATAAACTGGAATTTTTCCCAGTAAGATCAGGAGTGAAAAAGGTTGCCCACTATCACCATTACTATTTAATATTGTATTAGAAACACTAGCCTCAGCAATAAGAGTTGAGAAAGAGATTAAAAGAATTAGAGTAGGTAATGAGAAAACCAAACTATTGCTCTTTACAGATGATATGATGGTATACTTAGAGAACCCCAAAGATTCTGCTAAAAACCTATTAGAAATAATTCAGAACTTTAGCAAAGTTGCAGGATACAAAATAAATCCACATAAATCCACATACATTACCAACAAAATCCAATAGCAAGAGATACAAAGAGAAATTCCATTCAAAATAACTGTCAATAGAATTTTGGGAATCTATCTACCAAAGGAAAGTCAGGAATTATATGAGCAAAATTATAAAACACGTGCCACAAAAATAAAGTCAGATTTAAATAATTGGAAAAATATTAAGTGCTCTTGGATAGGCTGAGTGAATATAATATAAGTCTCTCCAAACCTCTCTGTATTCATCCTGCTGGTCATTTCTTACAGAACAATAATATTCCATAATCTTCATATACCATAATTTACCCAACCATTCTCCCTAAACTAATCTATTTATTTAATGCTATACCAATCAGACTCCCAATAAACTATTTTAATGCCTTAGAAAAAATAACAACAAAATTGATAGGGAGGAACAAAAAGTCAAGAATTTCAAGGGAATTAATGAAAAAAAAAATCTAATGAAGTTGGCCTAGCTGCACCTGATCTAAAATTATATTATAAAGCAGCAGTCACCAAAATCATTTGGTATTGGCTAAGAAATAGACTAGTTTATTAGTGGAATAGGTTAGGTTCACAGGACAAAATAGTGAATAACTATAACAATCCAGTGTTTGACAAACCCAAAGATCCCAACTTTGGGGATAAGAATTCATTATTTGACAAAAACTGCTAAGAAAACTGGAAATTTGCATGGCATAAATTAGGCATGGACCCACACTTAACACCACATACCAAGATAAGATCAAAATGGGTCCATAATTTAGGCATAAAGAATGAGATCATAAATAAATTAGAGGAAAGTAGGATAGTTTACCTCTCATACTTGTGGAGGAGGAAGGAATTTGTGCCCCAAAAATCATCAAACTGTGCATACCCTTTGATCCAGCTGTGATACTACTGGATATCCAAAGAAATACTAAAGAAAGTAAAGGGATCTGTATGTGCCAAAATGTTTGTGGCAGCCCTTTTTGTAATGGCTAGAAACTAGAAAATGAATGGATGCCCATCAATTGGAGAATGGTTAGGTAAATTATGGTATATGAAGGTTATGGAATATTATTGTTCTGTAAGATGACTACAGAGAGGTTTGGGGAGACTTATATGAACTGATGCTGAGTGAAATGAGCAGAACCAGGAGATCATTATACACTTCAACAACAATATTGTATGAGGATGTATTCTGATGGAAGTGGATATCTTCAACAAAGAGAAGATCTAATTCAAATCCAATTGATCAGTGATGGACAGAATCAGCTACATCCAGAGAAGGAACACTGGGAAATGAGTGTAAACTGTTTGCATTTTTGTTTTTCTTCCTAGGTTATTTTTAACCTTCTGAATCTAATTCTTCCTGTGCAACAAAAAAATTCGGTTCTGCACACATATATTGTATCTAGGATATACTATAACATATTTAACATGTATGGGACCACCTGCCATCTAGGGGAGGAGGTGGAGGGGAGGAGGGGAAAATTCGGAACAGAAGGGAATGCAAGGGATAATGTTGTAAAAAATTACCCAAGCATATATAATGTAAAAAAAAAAGTTATCAAAAAGAAAGGAAAAAAGAAAAAAAGAAAACAGCTCCTAGAAAAACAGAACCCAAGCATATGTAATGTCCAAAAAAAAGTTATCAAAAAGAAAGGAAAAAAGAAAAAAGAAAACAACTCCTTAAAAAACAGAATTTGTGAAATGGAAAAATGGAACAAAACAACTCATTAAAAACTCAATAGGACAAATACAAAAAGAAGTAAAAAAGCAAATGAAAATAATTCACTAAATAATGAGATAACAAGAGTCAGACAAGCAAAACCAAAAAAGTGAAAAAAATAGAAAAAAATGTAAAATATCTAATTGGAAAAACAACTGACCTGGAAAATGGATCTAGGAGAGACAATCTAAAGATTATTGGACTTCCTGAAATACATGATGATAAAAAGAGCCAAGACACTTCAGGAAATCATCAAAGAGAGCTTCCTGGATATCATAGAATAAGAAAGTAAAATGACTATTGAGAGGATTCACCAAACACCTTCTGAAAGACACACAAAAATCAGTACCCCAAGGAATATCGTGGCTAACTCTCAGAATTATCAGACTAAGGAAAAATACTACAAGCAGCTAGTAAAAATAAAATTGAAATATGGAAGAGCCCCAAAAAGGATCACTCAGGATCTATTAGCTTACACTTTAAGCTTTAATCACTTTAAAGGATTAAAGGGCCTGGAATCTGATATTCCAAAAGGCAAAGGAACTTGGAATTCAGCCAAGAATAAATTACCCTGCTAAATTGAGCATTTTCTTTCAGGAAAGAAGATGGACATTCAATGAAATTGGTGAATTCCATTTATTTTTGATGAAAGGACCAGAGTTAGGGGGTGGAGCCAAGATGGTAGAGAGGACACACACTTCTTTTTGAGCTCTCCTGCTACCCTCACACCAATTATGAAATTCAGCCTCTGAATTAGTGCTAGATTGACGGAATCCACAAATATTGGAAGTGCAGCAAATTACCAGTAGAAGATAATTCCGAAGATCACCAGAAAAGGTCAGTTTTGATGGGGTGTGGGCACAAGAGGAGGTGGCTAGGTGCAGGCAGAGAGGCAGAGCATGGAGGCCAGTGCACACTGAGCAGACCAGGGATAAGGGGCAGTCTTCATGAGGTGGAGAATCTATGGGAAAGACTACCACAGTGTTGGCTATTCTGCCTGGTTGCAAGTAGAGAAGTTGTGAAATATTCAACACAAAAACTAAAGGTAAAGAGTATTCCCCAAAGTGCCAGAGTCCCACAGGACCTGGCCACACCCACTCAACACCAGGAGTAACTCAGCACAATCCAGCACAGCCACTGCAACTTCCAGGAGTCTGTAGAGAAAGCTTGGAACCTCTTGCCCAAAAAGCAGATTCCAACATTTTTTTTTTAATGAGTAAAAAGGCAAAGTGAACTCGAACTATAAGCAACTTCTATACTGAAAGAGAACAGATTTCAAGCCCTAAGAAGACTAAAATTAGATTGTTTCCAGATGAAGCCCCAAAGGGGAATATAACCTGGTACCCACTACACAAGGTTCTTCTAGATGAAATTTTAAAAGATCTTAAAAGAGAGCTACAAGAAGAATGGGGAAAGGAAAGGAAAACTCTGCAAGAGAGTTTGGAAATGACATATAACTAATTAAAAGAAAGATTTGATAAAGTGGAAATACAAAACATCTCCCTGAAATGTGAAATGAAAAAGATAAAGAATTCCCAGGAAAACAGAATTTGTGAATTGGATAAATAAAATAAATACTTAAAAAATTGTGAAAATCCAACAGCAAGAGATTGAAAGAGAAATTCCATTTAAAAATAACTGTCAATAGTATAAAATATTTGGGAATCTATCTGCCAAGTGAAAGTCAGCAACTATATAAGCAAAACAACAAAACACTTTCCACACAAATAAAGTCAGATCTAAACAAATGGAAAAATATTAAGTGCCCTTGAGTAGATCGAGTGAGTATAATAAAGATGACAATAGTTTCTAATCTATTTATTTAGTGCTATACCAATCAGACTCCCAAGAAACTACTTTAATGACCTATAAAAATAACAACAAAATTCATCTGGAGTAACAAAGATTAAGAATTTCAAAGAAATTAATGAAGAGAAAATCAAATGAAGGTAGCCAATCTATACCAGATCTAAAACTATATTATAAACAGCAGTCATCAAAACCATTTGATACTGGCTAAGAAATAGAGAAGTTGATCAGTGGAATGGATTAGGTTTACTGAACAAAATAGTCAATGACTATAGCAATCTAGTATTTGACAAACTCCATGACCCCAGCTTTTGGAATAAGAATTCACTATTTAACAAAAACTGCTAGGAAAATTGTGTAAAATGGCTACCACAAAGATGTGAAAGAGGCTGTTTCACAATATATAGAGAAAGCTAGAAAAAGAACAAGAAAATATAGGTTTAAGGCTTACTTTTGACATATAGTAGTAGTTTCTTTGTTAAAGGCAGCAACATGTAGAATATATAGAACCAGCTTTAAGGTAATAAAACCCAGAATTCAAATATTATCTCCAATATACACTGGTCATCTGACTAAGAGGCAGTCCCCTTAACTTCTCAGTATGCCAAACTATTTTTAAGAGTGCAAGTAACAAATGAATGATCCTATCTGCAGCATTAAAAGCTTCACCTTAAAAGTTACCCATTAATGGTGGGGAAGAGTCCCAATCCCAACAAATAAATCAGACTTTGAACAATTGACCAATATCCTGTGTTGAATGCTTATACTCTGGTTTTTATTTCAAAATTACATAAAATCAATTTCTGGTATTTTTAAAAAATCCTATGCTCAAAATTCCTTTAATATTGACTCCAGATCAATCAAATTCATAGTCTGCAGATTACAGACCACCTGCAAAACTTTGTAGTAATTCCAGAACCAGACTAAAATGTAATTGGGAAATATTTAGCAAAATAAGTAAAAATACAATATAGGTAATGTTAATTTCTGGTTGTCTTTCCATGTGTGTACATGTATATATCACAGGGATCAATTTCCATTTGAGTTTGATACAACTCTTACTTGCATGCTATTTTGCAATGATCTTGGGACTTGAGATACCTAAGTTCAATTCCAAATTCTTAAAATAATTTGTTGTGTGACAGTGGACAAGTCACTTTATCACTTTAGACTCAGCTGAGCTTTCTTACCTATAAAATAAAAATTGGGAACAAATAATTTCCCCATTCACTGTCAGGTGAAATATTCTATGCATTTGTACACCTGAAATGAAGACACTGATTATGATCTGTTGTTGAGAGTCCTATTGTTCAAGTTGTTATTTTGATTCATCTTCAGATCCTTAAAGGTCATCCCACAATCTACAAGGAGCTTAACAAACAATAAGCCTTTGTGAATGAATATCACATTTAAAGGACATTACACCATTTCCCTTCTCTGGCAAACTGCATATATTTTAGTTCATGCCATGTCATTTAGGATGTGTAAGCATTGAATTATTCATAGATTCCAGCCAGCTATAAATACTTTAAAATTATCTTCCATCGTAGGATTTCTTATACTATTAAAGTGCTATTTTAGTTTCAAATCAGGTATTTACCCTCCAAATAGGAAACAAAGACTGGATTTAAATGTATTGCTTATGCTGTAACTCATAATATAATGGGACAAAGGAAAATAGAAAACAAACCCTAATTACCAACATACTGAATCAGATGCTTTAATATTTTTCTGCTTTTCTTTTTTATTCCAAGTTACATGTTTGTTTACTTCCAGAAGAAGAAAGCAAAAAATGCATAAGGGGACAACTTTATTCTTCAGTCACATTGGACACTTTTCCTAGAGACTCTTATGTTTTACTCATGAACTCATCCACTCCAATGGGTTCTATTATATAGTCTTTGAAAAAAATCCCCAAATTTATATAGAACTGCCACTATTCTGAAATCATCTCAAATCACCAATTACTTTTTGGCAATCTCAAGCTAAATATCTTATAGATATTCTAAAACTAACATATCCAAAAGAGAACTTATTATCTTTCCCCAAAAATCTTATTCTCTTCTCCATTTTCCTATTTTTTAAAGTACTACTATCCTTTTTAATGACTCAAGCTAGAAATATTAGCATTGCTTTAAAATTCTCAGTTATTTCATATACTTAATGTTACCAACTTTTGATGTGTCTACTTTCACAAAACCTCTCAAAAATGTCCACTTGTAAGGGTGCAGAGCCAAAATGCTTCTTTCTGATCTTCTCCCAGGACCCTCAACCAATTAGCAAATTCAGCCTCTGATTTAGTTCTGGACTGGAAGAATTCTTGAATATTGGGAATGCAGCAAATTCCCAGGAGAAGATAATTTTGAAGATTGCCAGAAAAGGTCTGTTTCAGTCGAGCGCAAAGGGAGGTGGCTAGGTGTAGGCAGGCAAAGCACAGATACCAGTGCACACTGTGCAGACCTGGGACACAGTGCAGTCTCCCCAGACTGTGCATTCTCAGAGAGGGAGAGAATCAATGAGGAGGCATCTACACCAGTGCTGGCCACTATGCCCTGGTTGTAAGCAAGTAAATCAGTATTGGAATTATAAAACATCCACCATAAATACAAAAAGAAAATAGTGAACCCTGAAATGTCAAAATCTCATGGAACCTGTCCATGCCCACCCAGCAATGGGTGATTCAGCACTGACCCAGTACAGCCATAGCAGCTTTGCCACTTATAGAGGTAGGTTGAAAAACTTCCCTTGCCCTAAAAACAGATTGTAATTTTTTTAAATGAGCAAAAAAGACAAAGAGAACTCTGACTGTAGATAATTTCTATGGTGAAAGAGAAGAACAGATTTCAAACCCCGAGGACACTAAAAGCAGATTGTCTCCATATAAAGCCCCAAAAGATAATATAAACTGGTCCCCATCACACAAGGCTCTCCTAGAAGAAATTAAAAAGGACCTTAAAAGAGAGCTAGAATAAAAATGGGGAAAGAAAAGGAAAATTTTGCAAGAGGATTAAGAAAAGGAATATAACTCATTAAAAGATATATTTGACAAACTGGAAAAAGAAAACAACTCCATGAAAAACAGAATTTGTTGTGAAATGGAAAAAAATTATATCAGACAAAATAACTCATTTAAAAACTCAATTGGATAAATACAAAAAGAAGTTAAAAATAGGTAAATGAAGAAAAGAATTCACTAAAACTCAGAATTGAACAAATGGAAATGAATGACTCAAAGAGACATCAAAAATCACTCAAACAAAAAAAAAATGAAAAAGTAGAAAAACATATAAAATACCTACTTGGGAAAACAACTGACCTGGAAAATAGATCTAGGAGAGATAATCTAAGGAATAATGGACTCCCTGAAAAACATGATGAAAAAAAGAACCTACACAGTATTTTTCAGGAAATCATCAAACAGAACAGCCCTGATGTCACAGAATCAAAAGATAAAATAGCCATTGAAAGAATTCACCAAACACCTCCTGAAAGAGACCCCAAAATTAAAACTCCAAGGAATATCATGGCTAAATTTCAGAACTATTGGACCAAGGAAAAATATTGTAAGTAGACGAAAAGAAACAATTCAAATACTGAGGAGCCACAATAAGGGTTACTCAGGACCTAGAAGCTTCCACCTTAAATGATCAAAGGACCTAGACTCTGATATTCCAAAAGGCAAAGGAATTTGGAAGGCCTTTAGGAATAAACTATCCAGTGAAACTGAGCATTTTCTTCCAGGAAAGAAGATAGGCATTGAATGAAATAGGTGAATTCCATTTATTTCTGATGAAAAGATCAGAGCTAAACAAAAAATGTGACCTCCAAATATAGAACTCAAGAGAAGAATAAAAAGATAAAAAGAACTCTTGAGAACTGTATTTCTGTTATGGGTATACATAGAGAGACTTACATGAATTGATGCTAAGTGAAATGAGCAGAACCAGGAGATCATTATACATAAGAACAACAAGACTATATGATGATCAATTCTGATAGATGTGGCTCTCTTCAATAGTGAGATGATTCAAACCATTTCCAAATGTTAAGTAATGAAGAGAGACCTCTATACCCAGAGAAGGGACTATGGGAACTGAGTATGGACCACACCATAGCATTTTCACTCTTTTTGTTATTGTTTGCTTACATTTTTGTTTTCCTTCTCAAGTTTTTTTTTTCTTTCTAAATCCTATTTTTCTTGTACACCAAGATGACTATATAAATATGTATACATATATTGGATTTGGACAGTGTTAATACATGTTAAATATATTAAGATAAATATTGGATTTAACATATGTTTTAACATGTTTAACATGTATTAACACTGTCCAACAGTTTTGGCTACCTGCCATCTAGGGGAGGGAGTGAAGGGGGAAAGAGGAGGAAATTTGGAACAGAAAGTTTTGCAAAAGTCAATGTTTTATAAATAAAAGCTATTATAAATAAAAAGAAAAAAAAGTCCATTTGTCTCCTCATAGAACCTTGTCATACAATCTTTACTTAGTACAAGCTCACATCACTTCATCCTCAGGTTGTTTCATAGCTTTTGTTTTCTGATGACTGTGCCTCAGATCTCTCCCTATACCAACCTATCTTTTATTTGGCTGCTGGAATCTGGACACATCACCCTCATACTCAATAACTCCATTGACTCTCTATTACCTCAAGGAACAAATGTACAGTCTGGTTTATTTTTTTAAAACTTTTTAAAACTTCATTTTGCTTACTTTCCATTCTTTTTTTCTCTTTACTCTCTTCTAAGTATTCTAAAACACAGCAACACTGATCTTGCCATGCTTTATTTATTTCCATTGATTAATTTGCCTTTTTATTTACTATAATGAATACAATATTCTCCCCTTCCAACTTCTGTTCCTTGGATCACTTCAAGATTCAGTTCAAATCCCTCTTTTTTTTAAATAAAAATTCCAAGTCACATAATCCTATCCCCACTGCATTTACAACACTCTCACTCTAAAATTATTTTCCCTTCATTCTAAGGTATATTTGTCTTTTCCATTGATATATGAGCTCCTTATGACCAGGAACAATGATTTTTTGCTTTTCTTTGTATCCCCAGTATTCAAAACAGAGCCTGGCACACAGTAAGTGCTTAATAAAATTTTGGCAGCTAACTGACTCTTGGAAAAATACTTCATTCTATCACTGCTGTTTGACAATTCTTATTAAAAAGGGAATAGTTTCAACAGCAGTCCCCAGAAATCAAGATAGACACTGCCTCACTCTGCATCAATTTATACAAATATTTCTTTTTTAATTTTTTTTTAAATTTTACAATTATAACATTTTTTGACAGTACATATGCATAGGTATTTTTTGACAACATTATCCCTTGTACTTCCTTCTGTTCCAAGTTTTTCCCCTTCTTCCCTCCATCCCCTCCACTAGATGGCAGGCATTCCCACACATATTAAATATCTTATAGTATATCCTAGGTACAATATATATGTGCAGAAATGAATTTTGTTGTTGCCTTTATCAGAAATTTTAATTGTAAAAATGTTACTTCCCTTCTAATCTTATTTGCATTAGTTTTGTTTGTGCAAAAACTTTTTAATTTGATGTAATCAGAATTTTCCATTTTGTGATCAATAATGATATCTAGTTCTCCTTTGGACACAAATTCCTTCCTCCTCCACAAGTATGAGAGGTAAACTATCCTATGTTCCTCTAATATATTTATGATCTCATTCTTTATACCTAAATCTTGGACCCATTTTGATCTTATTTTAGTATGTTGTGTTAAATGTGGGCCCATGCCTAGTTTCTGCCATACTAATTTCCAGTTTTACCACCAGTTTTGGTAAATAATGAATTCTTATCCCAAAAGTTGGGATCTTTGGGTTTGTCAAACACTAGATTGTTATTTTTATTCACTATCTTGCCCTGTGAACCTAACCTATGCCACTGATCAACTAGTCTATTTCTTAGCCAATACCAAATGGTTTGGGTGACTGTTGCTTTATAATATAGTTCTAGATCAGGTACAGCTAGACCACCTTCATTTAATTTTTTTTCATTACTTCCCTTGAAATTCTTGATCTTTTAGTGTTCCATATGAATTCTGTTGTTATTTTTTCTAGGTCATTAAAATAGTTTCTTGGGAGTCTGATTGGTATAGCACTAAATAAATAGATTAGTTTAGGGAGTATTGTCATCTTAATTATATTCTCTCAGCCTATCCAAGAGCACTGAATGTCTTTCCAATTATTTAAATCTGAATTGATTTCTGTGGCAAGTGTTTCACAATTTTGCTCATATAATTTCTAACTCTCCTTTGGTAGATATATTCCCAAATATGTTATAATATCAACAGTTATTTTGAATGGAATTTCTCTTTGTATCTCTTGCTCTTGGATTGTGTTGGTAATGTATAAAAATGCTGAGGATTTATGTGGATTTATTTTGTATCCTGCAACTTTGCTAAAATTCTGAATTATTTCTAATAGCTTTTTAGCAGAGTCTTTGGGGTTCTCTAAGTATACCATCATGTCATCTGCAAAGAGTGATAGTTTGATTTCCTCATTTCCTACTCTAATTCCTTGAATCTCTTTCTTGACTCTTATTGCCGAGGCTAGAGTTTCTAGTACTATATTGAATAGTAATGGTGATAGTGGGCAACCTTGTTTCACTCCTGATCTTACACGGAAAGGATCCAGTTTATCGCCATTACATATGATATTTACTGATGGTTTTAAATATATTCTCGTTATTATTTTAAGGAATAGTCCATTTATTCCTATACTCTCAAGCATTATTAGTAGGAATGGACGTTGGATTTTATCAAATGCTTTTTCTGCATCTATTGAGATGATCATATGGTTTTTATTAATTTGAATATTAATATGGTCAATCATACTAATCATTTTCCTAATATTAAACCAGCCCTGAATTCCTGGTATAAATCCTACTTGATCATAGTGTATTATCCTGGCGATGATTTTTTGAAGTCTTTTTGCTAATATCTTATTTAAGATTTTAGCATTAATATTCATTAAGGAGATTGGTCTATAGTTTTCTTTCTCAGTTTTCAATCTACCTGGTTTAGATATCAGTACCATGTCTGTGTCATAAAAGGAATTTGGTAAGACTCCTTCAATCCCTATTTTTTCAAATAATTTATGTAGCATTGGAGTTAATTGTTCTTTAAATGTTTGGTAGAATTCACATGTAAATGCATCTGGTCCTGGGGATTTTTTCTTAGGGAGTTGGTTAATAGCTTGTTCTATTTCTTTTTCTGAGATGGGACTATTTAGACTACTTACTTCTTCCTCTGTTAATCTGGGCAAGCTATATTTATGAAGGTATTCTTCCATTTCATTTAAGTTATCGAATTTATTGGCATAAAGTTGAGCAAAGTAGCTCCTAAATATTGTTCTAATTTCCTCTTCATTAGTGGTGAGTTCTCCCTTTTCATTTTCAAGTCTAACAATTTGCTTTTTCTCTTTCCTTTTTTTAATCATATTTACTAAGGGATTGTGTATTTTGTTGGTTTTTTCATAGAACCAACTCAGTTTTATTAATTAATTCAATTTTTTTTTTACTTTCAATTTTATTAATCTCACCTTTTATTTTTAGAATTTCAAGTTTCATGTTTGTCTGGGGTTTTTAATTTGTTTCTTTTCTAGCAATTTTAATTGTAAGCCCAATTCTTTGGCCCTCTCTTTCTCTATTTTACGCAAGTAGGCCTGTAAAGATATAAAACTTCCCCTTATTACTGCTTTGGCTGTATCCCACACATTTTGGTATGATGTCTCATTATTGTCATTTTCTTGGGTGAAGTTATTAATTATGTCTATGATTTGCTGTTTTACCCAATCATTCTTTAGTATAAGATTATTTAGTTTCCAATTATTTTTTGGTCTATTTTCCCCTGGCTTTTTATTCAATGTAATTTTAATTGCATTGTGGTCTGAAAAGGATGCATTTACTATTTCTGCCTTACTGCATTTGATTTTGAGGTTTTTATGTTCTAGTATATGATCAATTTTTGTATAGGTTTCATGAACTGCTGAGAAGAGAGTATACTCCTTTCTGTCTCCGTTTAGCTTTCACCAAAGATCTATCATATCAAACTTTTCTAGTATTCTATTTACCTCTTTGAGTTCTTTCTTATTTATTTTGTAGTTTGATTTATCTAATTCTGAGTGTGCAAGGTTGAGATCTCCCACTGTTATAGTGTTGCTATTTATTTCTTTTTGCAGCTCTCTTAATTTCTCTTTTAAGAATTTAGATGCTGTACCACTTGGTGTGTATATGTTTAATATTGATACTACTTCATTATCTATGCTACCCTTTAGCAGGATATCATGCCCTTCCTTATCTCTTTTAATTACATCATTTTTTTTTGCTTGATCTTAGATGAGGATGGCTACCCCTGCTTTTTTGGCTTAACCTGAAGCATAGTAGATTCTGCTCCACCCTTTTACTTTTAGTTTGAATGTATCACCCTGTTTCAGGTGTGTTTCCTGTAAACAACATATAGTAGGATTCTGACTTTTAATCCAGTCTGCTAACTGCTTCCTCTGTATGAGGGAGTTTACCCCATTCACATTTATGGTTAGAATGACTAATTCTATATTGTTTGCCATCCTATTAATCCCTGCTTATGCTTTTCTCCTTTCCTTCCCTCTTACCCCCCCTACCCAGTATTAAACTTTGTGAACACTACTTGCTTTTCACAGTCCTCCCTTTTTAGTATCACTTCCCCACCTTAAAGTTCCTCTTCCTATTTTACTCCTTTTTATCACAATTTTTGTATTGGCTTCCCCTTAGCTTACTCCTTCCTTATCACTTTTCAATGAAGTGGAAGAAGTTTCACCATAAATTGAATATGTCTATTGATACACACTATGTTCACCTCCCTCCTTTCTTTCTCTCAGATATAATAGGTTATCTTTGCCTCTTCATGAGATGTAGTACCACCACTTTACCCTTTTTTATGATATAATTTCCTTTCCACCTCTAGTTTATAGGACAAATTATACATGTGTTCTTTACATATCTTTGTGGCAGAAATATAGTTCACAAGATTTATTTTTACCTTTTTAGAAATCTCTTGAGTTCTGTTATTTGAAGATCAAACATTTTGTGTAGGTCTGTTTTTTTCATCAAGAATAGATGGAATTCATTTATTTCATTAAATGTCCATCTTCTTCCCTGGAAAAGGATGCTCATTTTTGCTAGGTAAGTTATTGTTGGCTTCCTTAGCCTTTGAGAACATCATGTTCCAGGCCCTTCATTCTTTTAATGTGGATGCTGCTGGATCCTGGGTTATCCTTATTGTGGCTCCTCCATATCTGAATTGCTTTTTTCTAGCAGCTTCCAGTATTTTTTCTTTTGTCTGATGGCTCTTGAACATGGCCAGTATATTCCTTGGTGTTTTGATTTTATGGTCCCTTTCAGTAGGTGATAGATGAATTTTTTCAATGCCTATTTTACTCTCTGTTTCCAAAATGTCTGGACAGTTCTCTTTGATAATTTCCTGGAAAATAGTGTCCAGGACTAGAGGAGAACTAGAGATCATTATTGATCACAAAATAGAAGATTTTGATTACATCAAACTAAAAAAAAAATTCTGTACAAATAATACTAATGCAAAAAAGATTAGAAGGGAAGTAACAAATTGGGAAAATATTTTTAAAAACAAAGGTTCTGACAAAGGTCTCATTTCCAAAATATATAGAGAACTGACCATAATTTATAAGAAACCGAACCATTCTCCAATTGATAAATGGTCAAAGGATATGAACAGACAATTCTCAGAGGAAGAAATTGAAACTATATCCACTCACATGAAAGAGTGTTCCAAATCACTACTGATCAGAGAAATGCAAATTAAGACCACTCTGAGATACCACTACACACCTGTCAGATTGGCTAAGATGACAGGAACAAATAATGACAAATGTTGGAGGGGATGTGGGGAAATTGGGACACTAATACATTGCTGGTGGAGTTGTGAAAGAATCCAGCCATTCTGGAGAGCAATCTGGAATTATGCCCAAAAAGTTATCAAACTGTGCATACCCTTTGACCCAGCAGCGCTACTACTGGGATTATATCCCAAAGAAATACTAAAGAGCGGAAAGAGACATATATGTGCCAAAATGTTTGTGGCAGCTCTTTTTGTTGTAGCTAGAAACTGGAAGAT
This sequence comes from Sminthopsis crassicaudata, assembly GCF_048593235.1. NCBI lineage: Eukaryota > Metazoa > Chordata > Mammalia > Dasyuromorphia > Dasyuridae > Sminthopsis > Sminthopsis crassicaudata. Next base: position 685,066,941 of record NC_133617.1, on the reverse strand, counting down.
GAATGGATGTCCATCAGTTGGAAAATGGTTGGGTAAATTGTGGTATATGAAGGTTATGGAATATTATTGCTCTGTAAGAAATGACCAGCAGGAGGAATATAGAGAGGCCTGGAGAGACTTAAATCAACTGATGCTGAGTGAAATGAGCAGAACCAGAAGATCACTGTACACTTCAACAACAATACTGTATGAGGATGTATTCTGATGGAAGTGGAAATCTTCAACATAAAGAAGAGCCAACTCACTTCCAGTTGATCAATGATGGACAGAGGTAGCTACACCCAGAGAAGAAACACAGGGAGGGGAATGTAAATTGTTAGCACTAATATCTGTCTGCCCAGGTTGCATGTACCTTCGGATTCTAATGTTTATTGTGCAACAAGAAAATGATATTCACACACATGTATTGTACCTAGACTATATTGTAACACATGTAAAATGTATGGTATTGCCTGTCGTCGGGGGGAGGGAATAGAGGGAGGGGGGGTAATTTGGAAAAATGAATACAAGGGATAATATTATAAAATATATATATATATATATATATATATATATATATATATATATATATATATAATAAAAAAAAAAAAGAAAAAAAGAAAATAGTGTCCAGGCTCTTTTTTTCCTCACATTTTTTTTTCAGGGAGTCTGATTATTCTCAAATTGTCTCTCCTGGATCTGTTTTCCATGTCTGTTGTCTTTCCAATAAGGTACTTGACATTCTTTTCAATTGTTTTGTTTTTCTGGTTTTGCTTTACTTCTTGGTTTCTCCTTGAGTCATTCATTTCTACTTGTTCGAGTCTAATTTTCAATGATGTATTTTCTTCACTCACTTTTTTATATCTTTTTGTAACTGTCCAATTGATTTTTTAAGTGAGTTTTTTTCTTCTATGGAATTTTTTTTCCATTTCATCCATTTTATTTTTTAGAGAGCTGATTTCTTTATTCAGCTCACTAATCCTGTTTTCCTTGGAGTTGTTTACCTTTTCCAATTCACTAATTTTGGTTCTCAATGATTTGATCTCTTTATCTACTTTGGATAACTTCTCAAGGCTCTCTTGCCAAGCTTCCCTTTCCTTTTCCCATTTGTCTTCTAGCTCTCTTGTGAGAGCGTCTTTGATTTCCTCTATAAGATTCTTCAGTATTGAGGAGCAGCTCATATCCCCCTTAGGGGATTCCTCTGGGGACAATCTGCTTTTAGTGTCCTCAGTATTTGAAGTCTGCTCTCTCTCCATTCAGAAGCTGTCAATGGTTAGAGCCCTTTTGAATTTTTTGTTCATTTTGTCAGAGCGGGAATAGAAGAAAACACATTGACAAGAGAAACAATTGGTCAGTTTCTGGGGGGGATGGAGCTGGATGGTGTAACTGGTCTTCCTCTACAGACTGAGGGATACAGCAGCAAGGCGATGGTTGTGCTGTGTCTGCACTCCGAGGCTCTAAGAACATGCTGAATCACTCTGGGTGGGGATGGGGGTGGCAGGGTCCCAAGAGATGCTAGCTTTCCGGGGTTTTATTCTTCACCTCTGGTAATTACACCTTCTCTGCTGCTCCTGGCTTGCTGCCAAGACAGAGTATCCACTCTGGGGTAAAAGTCTTTTCACAGAAATGGAAGAGATCGCACCTCTCCCCACTGTGGTTTGCAGTGTGAGCTGCCTGTCTCTGTCTGGCTGCCTGCCCTCAATCTGTACCCAGTCTGTTCGACCCTCCCCCAAGCAAACACAGACCTTCTCTAGTAAATTTCAATGATGTTTTCTGTTGGTGATTATTTGTGGGTTTCTTTTCCAGTCAAGCATTAACTCCGTGGCTTGTCATGAAGTAAGTCCTGAGAGGAAACACAGAGCTCAAGCAGCTGTCTGCCTCCACACCACCATCTTGGCCCAGAAGTCCATACAAACATTTCTAAGTTTCTCTGAGCTCTTTATATTCCTCATTTCTTATGCACAATAATATTAAATTATATTTAGTTTAGCTTTTACCCATTCAGTGGTCACATATTTTGGTTTTAGTTTTTTGTCTACCTCAAGGAAATAAGTTGGGAAGCTTTGGAAATATTTCAGGCAGAAAGTAATGAGGTCATAAACTAAGGTTAATAATATGACACAAACACATCAAAAAAAAAAAGACTAGTTATATAGCTCTGAGAGTAATAAGTATTATTTAAATTTGTTTTTTATAATTTTATTAAACTGAAAAATATGCAAAAATATGCTATTTTATGAGGTACATTAGGATAGTCAAGAATAACACAAAAGAGGGGCAGGTAGGTAGTCCTTTAACAATTCCTAGCTGTGTGACCCTAAAGCAAGTCACTTAACCCCATTTGCCTCAGCAAAATAAATGAATTTTTAAAAAATAACATAAATGGGAATAGCTAGGCAGTGCAGTAGATAGAATACCAGCTCTGAAGTTAGGAGGTCCTTAGTCCAACTCTGGCCTCAGACACTTAACACTTCCTAGCTATATGGCCCTGGTCAAATCACTTAACCCCAATTGCCTCAGGAAAAAAAAAACATATATATATATATATATATACACAAACATTGGTAATGGTAAATTTATATATGCCAACTGTAGAAGAGACAAAGTATTGAACAAAGACTACCATGTAATAATTGTGGAGAAGACAAAGATGTGGGTTAAACAATGGCACAGTTGAATGGAATTGAAATTGGTTGAATGGTAAAACCAAAACAAAAAAAAAATCCATAACAGATCGAAATAAATGTGAGGAAATATCCCTAGGATTCATTGGTTCTGCCCATGGTCCTGAATTTCTTTATTTTTTCCCTAATTAATTGAATAAAGTCATAGATAATATGATAGAAGCAAGATCCTGAAACCTCAACCCAAACAGGTGAAAATATCTTTTCCTTCAAAGGTATTTAAACTGTCATTGAGACTTAATTGTATTCAGGGACCAAGGCTCCAGTCTTTAGAATAGTTTCTTATCAAGAGTTAAAAATCAGTCAAGATTGAAGAATCTTGTGCTCTTTTCTCATACTTCAAACCACAGATCAATTGTATCACCAACAGCAGCATAGGAATTTTGTGTCACTTGGAAATAACTCATTCCTGAATGAACAACTTTTCCCCTTCCTTGAATGTCCTTCATTTTTATGGCTAGAGTAAATCTCATTTTGTTAACATTAAGCTGGATTATGAATGAATGTCTGTTTTTACCCTGAATTCAAAAAAGGAAATAACCACCCAGATTAGTCAAATCATGATTGTCCTGGTCAGCTCTAGTTTATAACAAATAACATGTGTACACAATTTGTAGATGACATAAAATTGGCAAAATAGCTAAGCCATTGAATTGCAATTAGAATTTCAAAATCCCTGTTAGCAAATCTTTTTTAAAAGCCAGTATGAGGAAGACACTTTTCCAAGCATTGGTCATAAAAAGGTAAACAGAAAAAAAAATCACTGTCCTCAAAAATATTAAATTCTCTTTGAGGAAGGGAAAGAAAAAAGAAAATCTTGACAACTTCAGATATTGAAGAAAATCTAATAGTTAAAAATTAATAAAAATATGTTGTCCTATTAATATAGATAATGATGATAAGATTAAAACAAAACTAACTTCACAAGCATAAGGTATATGGCAAGTTAATTCATATGTTTAAAACATTTACAAGTTTTAGGGAATTGAAAAATCAATATAAATCAATAATAGAATATTGCAACAAAAACATTAATGGGGTCATAGGCTACATTAAAAGATAATTAAGGGAAAGCATAATAGTTCTACTTCACCTTTAGATCACCGGTCCTTATCTGGAATATGATCGTTTGTTTTAGGCACTATATAGCAAGAATGGCATTTATACTAGGGAAAACATCCAGGGAAAAAAGATTAAGCTGATAAAGATTTTTCAAAATCATATCTCAATGAATAAAAGAATAAAATGTCATACAAAGTTCAGGTGAAGTAACATGAGGTTGAAGAAGATCCCTTATAATGGGAATTTTTAAAGTGCTATATTTAAACATTTTTCTTTTGAAAAGAGGAACCCAATTTGGTTCTGCCCAGCTCCACTTGATAGAAATGGAGGATATTTGAAGTAAATTAAGGTAAAATGAAACTATAAATTTCTTAATAATTATCATCACAAAAGTAAGATGAGCATAAAATGCTCCAAATGGAGCAAATTAACTTTTTTTGTAGGTTTTCAAAAGAAGACTGCAGGATTACTTTCTTGAGATTATTATAGAAGTAGACTTGTAGTGTGCAACATATTAGCTGACTTCTGAGGTTCTTTTCAACTTTGAGATTCTGTGAGTGCTTGGAATATGTTATTAGAAATTGTGTTCACACTATAAGAAGAAAATCCTCACATACATCATAATACTTATAGCAGCACTTTTTGTAATAGCAAAGAAGTATAAAAAAGTTAGGTGTTCATTGACAGAGGAATGGCTAAATAAGTTGTGATAAAATGACATTGCGATGGTCCAGGCTAGCTCCTCTGAAGGGCTGAGAATAAGTCCTTAAATGTGAAGGTCTGGGCTAGCTCCTCTGAAGGGCTCAGAATAAGTCCTTGTCATGATAAGCAAAAGTCCTTGCCCCATGTTAGTAGATGCCAATATGTAATGTTCTGTTGTCTCCAGAGACTGCCAATTGCTCTCTGGGAGGAGATCTGCTGTGTCAACTCAAATCTCTCAGACAGATTCTTCTTCCTGTAGAGAGCCCTTGTCTCCAGACAGTTGCCAACAACTCTGGTCCAGAGTAGAGAGTCTTATTCCTCCAGAGAGCTGCCTCAAGTCTGGCCCAGACAAGAGACTCTCTATCTCTTGAGTGCCGTCCTCTTTTGTCCTCCCAGAGAATAGGCGTGGGATAACGCAAGGGCTTCTTGGTAAAAATTACTTCAACCAATGAACTTGCTCCTCCTAAGCATGTAAGCTCCTCCCCAGGAATTCACAAGTAAAACTCCCAGTAGAGGCTGGAAGTAGAGAATTGTTAAGTACCGACTTAGTACTTACTAAGAACCTAACATTTCCCCCTTTCTTTTGATTTAGAACATAGGGTGGTCATGACCTTGAAACATAATTCCATCAATATGGGAGGCATTACACATAATTACATAGATTACATAAACACATAGTAACATAGTAACATAATACATGCTAGAAGTATGTAACTAATAACATGATCAAATAATCATAAATTGAAAATGTATGAATGTCCATAAGTCCATTCTCCATTAGTCTCATCTTGTGTTAGGAAATCCAATAATTCCTGCTGGTTTTAAAGTTCTTTAACAGTCTTCTTATTAGCCATGCTCTTTCAGTGTCAGATGTTTCTTAAATTTTCTCCTTTGATTTGAGGTCTTTCTCTTTTTCTGTCTCTCCCTGATGGACAAGGCGAATATGACTCGTTAACACCCATCTAATTCCTTCTCCATCTAAAGAAATACAAGCAAACCCTCTCCCCCAGGCAGTTAACCTATCTGGTCCCTTTCATTCACCACTTTCTGGGTCTCTCCACATCACCTGGCAATTATCTAAGGACAGTGGAGCTGCTTGCAATGGACACTGCCCTTCTGGTGGGTTATAAAACCAGTCTGCCGGAGCCAGTGCATCTTTGTCAAATATTAGAAAATTAATGGTATAGAGAACTTAATTTAGAAGTTCTCTAGGATTACCTGTGGCTCCCCCTTTCTTTTGTTTTTGGAGGAGCATCTTAATGTCTCTGTTTCTTCTCTCTACTATTGCCTGACCTTGTGGATTAAAAGGTATTCCAGTAATGTGTAATATTTTATACTGCACACAAAAGTTCACAAAATGTTTAGAACTATATGCAGGTCCATTATCTGTTTTTATTTCTTGGGCACACCCATACTTGCAAATGCTTGGATAAGGAATTCAGTGACCACTTGGGCTGTCTCTTTTGCTGTTGACACTGCAAAAGTGAATCCTGAAAAGGTATCTACTACCACGTGGATGAAAGACAGATGACCAAAAGATTTATATTGGGTCACATCCATTTGCCAGATTTCAGTGGGTATCAAACCATGAGGATTCTTCCCTGGAGGGAGTATAGGAGCATGGAAAGGAAGACAAGCTGTACAGCTTTTTACTATGTTTCTAGCTTCCTCTCTTGTTATTCCAAATTGTAAATGTAAAGCTCGAGCAGCCTGATGATATTTAGAAAGAGATTCTTGTGCTTCCTGAAATAAAGGAGTACTGGCTAACATGGTTAGAAGGCTATCTGCCTTTGAATTTCCATCAAAAATAGGAACTGGAAGTCCATTATGTGAGTGGACATGCAAGGTATAAATCTTGCCTGGATGTTTTTTCACTTGCTCTTGAAGTTCCTTAAAGAGCTGATAAATATTAGAGGCTGCAAGTTTTATTTGGGCTGTGGCAATTCTTTGTATTACACCTACTGAATAGACTGAATCAGTAATTACATTTACATCTCCTGGGTAATAAGAAAAACCTAGCATGATAGCAAATAATTCATTCTGTTGAATGGACTGAAAAGGAGTCCTGACTACTCTCTTTAGTTAAATCATGAGAGGGTACAGCACAAATATTTTCTTTGGAGGTGTCTGTAAAGATTGTTGGTCCTTTAACAGGAACCTTAGAAACCTTTTCTTCAAAAATCCATCACCAATTATGTAGTAGCCGGGTTATCTTTAATGGAGATCCATATGCAAAATCTGGAGCGGTGGCCAATAAAATTTGCCATTCTGGGATGGTCTCACAGCATACATTAATTTGTGCATTAGTATAGAATGTATAAAATTTTTCAGGACTTATTCCAGATAATTGTATTACTCTCTTAATAGCCTTTAATAAAATCCTAGCCATAAGCACTAGGTAAGGAGTAAGGCTTTGTTCTGGTTGTTCTGGGATGTTCACCCACTCAATCACACTGTCTCCTTGATGAAGGACTGCTGTGGGTGTCTCTTTTGTAGCAAAAACTGATATTTCCAAGGGTTTTTGAATGACTCTTTCAACCACATTGGATAAAGCCAGTTCAACTTCTCTCAAAGCCTCTTGTGCTTCTTTTGAAAGCTGGCGTGGTGAATTTAAAACACTGTCTCCCCTTAAAATGTCATATAGAGGTTGCAGTTGATAAGTAGTTAGGCCTAACACTGGACACATCCATTGGATATTTCCTATTAATTTTTGGAAATCATTTAAGGTGTTCAACTACTCTGTTCTTAAAGAAAGCTTTTGTACTGTGAGTGTCTTAGGATATACTTCATATCCTAAATATTGAAAAGGAGCATGCCTTTGAATTTTTTCTGGAGCTATATGCAGTTTGTAGTACTTTAGTGTTTCCATGGTCTTTTGTAGACATGCTTCTAACATTTGTTCCTCAGGTGCACATCCCAAAATATCATCGATATAATGTAACATTATTACTTTTGGAAAGGTTTTTCTTACTGGAACATGAGCAGCTGCAAGATACATTTGGCACATAGTAGGGGTGTTTTTCATTCCCTGTGGCAAAACTGTCCATTCATATCTTTTATAAGGCTCAGCCAAATTAACACTAGGCACTGAAAAAGCAAATCTTTTCATATCCTCCTTATCTAGAAGGATAGAATAGAAACAATCCTTAAAGTCTATAACCCATAGAGGCCATTCTCTTGGCAACTGAGTAGGAGATGGAAGTCCAGGCTGAAGAGTTCCCATAGTTTCCATCTGTTCATTTACTCTTCTTAGATCAGTTAACATCCTCCATTTTCCAGATTTCTTTTTCACCACAAATACTGGAGAATTCCAAGGACTTAGAGAAGGCCACAAGTGTCCTTGGTCAAGTTGTTCATTCACTATGTCTAATAAGGCCTGAATTTTATCTCTTCTTAAGGGCCACTGTTCCACCCACACTGGTGAATCAGTCTTCCACTGAATAGGAACCGGTGAAAGTGCAGATAGGCCTTCAACAGTAGCCCTGCCTAAAAAGCCAAAGTGCTTATTTGTAATCCTATCTGCTGTAAAATGTCTCTTCCCCACAGATTGATGGGGATTTTTTCAACCACAAGAGGAGTAAAAACTCCTGTTTCACCTTCAAATATACATCTCAAAAGCCTAGCACTAACTTCTGCAGCTATTGATCCTCCTACCCCAGACATGTAGGTGTCTGCCTTAATCTTTGGCCAGTGACTGGGCCAATTGGCATCTCTAATAACTGCACGATCTGCACCCGTGTCTACCAATCCTTCAAATGGTATTCCATTTATATAAATAGTAAGCATAGGTTGGTCAGCTGTCACAGCTGCTGTCCAATATATTCCTGGATTTTGTTTTGCTTTGCTGTAAAAAATGTTAAATGTAATAAATATGAGCAGCATAGAAGATATACATGAATAGATGCAGAGACAAGTATATAGAACGAAGAGTGTGTGTGTGTGTATGCATACACACAAAGACTAAATAATGTAAATGGAAAGAACAACCATATATCTTCGTAAAAAGCCTCCAATCAAACAAAAGTGAGTAGAACAAATGTTTGAAGATTACAAATGACTGGAATAAATATATACAAGAGGACATGTTCAATCCACTCCTTCGTGGAGGTAGGGTAATGACAAGCATTACACATTATATGTGTGTGTATGTATATATATGTATATATATATATATATTGCGTGAATCAATCAGTTGTGCTGATTTATTCATCTTTATTTTCTTTTTATGTGCTTAAATATGCCTTTTTGGCAAAGCTCTCTGAAAGGAATAAGGGGAGAAATTTTGGGGGGAAATAAAGTGATATAAAAAAGATATCAACAAAAAGTTATCAAATAAATTGTGCTAATTTTCAAGTCAACCACTGATCTGTGAATATGCAAAGCAATGATGCTTTAAATGTGAAGGGTCCATTGTGCAAAATACCAACAAATTAACAGTAGCATAGAATTTCAGTTTTAGCTATTGCAGCATAATTAAGAATTTTTTCTAATTTTGTTTTCCTTCTACTCATTTACTAATTTGCATTCATTCTTCATAAAACATTTGAAAATGGCAATATTAACATTGACTAATCTTAACTTTAAATATATTTCAAAAGATTATGAATTATAGATGTCAGTAGGATCATAGATTAAAACTAGAAGGGACTTGAAAGATCATTTGGCCAATGCAGTTTAACTTAAAATAACATATAGTTCATACTAACTAGTGTTCCCAGGATGAATCAAGTATTATTCATTTCATAAAGAATCACTTCATAAATATACTTATTCGTTCTAATATTTTATTCTAGTATACTTCAACTAAGTTGAATTCTACTGTATCTGATAAGAGGAAAGTGTGCTGGTATTTCTGTAATATCCTTAAAATATCTTTGCAGAGTCTAAAATTACATTTATTTTTCCAAGGTATTTGAGATCATTTGCATAATGTCAGGTAACATATCCCTGAAGTATTATTAAATCACAAAAAGTTATTTCATTTCTTGAAGCTACCACTTGTAATAAGAAAACATATACCCATGAATGTATATATGTAAGTATATAAATACACATGTATTTTCTTCATAGGTATCAATAAATAGATGACAGATGATTGATAGATTTCTTCCTTAAAAATCATCATTTATACTAATCTTTTTCTGGAAAGTATGTAATATAAGTAATTAGCTTGCTTGAAAAATTTCTACAATTACCTTTTCTCTCATCTAGTATCTAGTCCATTTACAATAACCTAGTGGATGATTGCTCTTAAACATTATTCTACCACCTAAAATCCAAGATGTGGAAAGCTGAAAAAAATTATTCCTCTTACTTTCTATCCTTAGCCCAAATGACTTTCAACTTCAATATTCAATGGCACCATTATTTTCCCAGTTTTACAGTTTAAAAACTTTGAAATAATTTTTGTCATACCTCCTCTTTATTGCTGATATGCCCTCACTTCAATATTTGTCACATTTATCCCTTCTTTTCTATTCTCACTATGGATGGTCTTATTTTGGTCTCTATTTGCTGTAGGCCAGATTATTACAAAAGTCTTCTGGTTAGTCTGGTTGATTTCAAACTCTTGTCTCTCCATTTATATGACTGACTGTTTATCATTTATTCAACATATTTTTAATCATGCTATCCTCTATTTAAAAATCCTGTTAAGGCTTTCCTAGGAGCGATGTGAAAGACAGACAGTGGTACATGAAAGGCAAAAAGAATCATAATCTGTAGTTACTCTCAAGTTATTAAGAGGGAGATAGGATAGTTTTAGGATAATAGAAATTAAAGACAAAAAGGAACCATAAAGGACATATTGTACTCCGATGCATAATGGAACAGTAGTCTCCTCTTCAACATATAAAAATATTTTAAAATCTGTAATGAGTTAAAATCTGCTGTGTTCTGAGTTAGCGTCTTCAATATTTTACATTTCTAATTGGGAATTTTTGTCACTTTAAATCTACCTTTCTTCAACTCTTCTTTTTATTCATCTTGCTTTTCCTAAGACTACATTGAACAACTTTGATCTGCATTACACATGATAACCATTCATATACTTGAAGACAGCTATCATATCTCCCCTATCTTCTCTTCTTCTGATAAAGTTAAATGACAGAATAGGTGCAATTGGAAATTGGTCCCTGGATATTTGCAAAGAAGAGTTGTAAGTTATGAGATGCAAAGAGAAGAGGGATAATGAAGAATTAAAATTACACTTAAAGTGGTCAATGGTGGGTGTGTGGATATAGGTGGGTGGGTATCTGTGTATATGTGTGTATATTTGTGTATATATGTGTATGCTTTAGAGAGAGACAAAGAGAGGAAAGGGAGGAAGGAGGAAGGAAGAGAGACATAGACAAAAAAGAGAAGTGTTTATTACATGTTATAAATTCCTTTTGATCCATTAATTGACCTCCTAATACAAATCTAATATGGAAGAGCTTGTTGCAATATTGCTAGTCCCTATAGTAAGTCCAGATGCCTGCTCATATAGAAGGCTGTGCTCTTTCCAAATGTTTTCTTTTCATTCTTTTGTTCATACTACAATCATCTGAAATTATTTCCTTCTCTTTCTCTGCCGGCCAACTTCCTATCCAGTCTTCAAAGTCTAATCTCACTATATTTATTGTCTATTGGAAACTGAGCTATATGATAATAGAAGTGTAAAGTTTCTATAATGTCTGGTCTCTGTCCTCAACGAATGCATTATCTAAAATTGGGGCAAAAAACAGCATAGTTAGCTGTCATAATGAAGTTTGAGGGGTAAAAGTATCATAAAGGACTTTCTGAAGAAGAATTTGAATTGAGTTGAAATTCATCGTAGTTCAAAAGAAGAGAAAGTATTCAAGGCAAAATGAACAGTCTGAGCAAAGTCATGAATCTGTGCTAGTACAGTAGATATATGAGAAACAGAGAGTAGCCCTGTTGGATAAAGGGAAGAAGCCATTAAAAGAAGAAACAGAGGATGAGGCATGGTTGCAGAAAAGTTCAGAATGTTTTAATCTATCATGAGGAGCTTGAACTTTACTTGATTAAGAATAGAAAGTAAGGGGTGATTTTTGAACAGAGTGGTGAATTTTTAACAGATTTTGAACAGAAATCATATAATCAGATTAATATGTAAAAGGAAATAAGACTGGTAATTCTACACAGAATCAATTAGAGAGAATCTATATAAAATTGATTAGATTAGAATCAAGAAAATATTTGAGGAGATTAATGCTCAAGCCAAAGATTGTTAGCAATGAACATCTTCATTAGGGTGGTATTGGAAGGAAGAAGAAAAAGTGAATAGATACAAGAGATGAAATCTATTAATGCTAGCTCTGGCATGAAACTTCCCCAAACCAGGCTCTCCCTCCTTTCTTAACTTCTAAAACATGGGGATGATGATAATGGTGACTTTAGTGGTGACAATGGTGATGTCCACAATGATGATGACAAGAAGGATGATAACATAACTCAATCAAGGAAGATATTTTTACTAAACATTTATCATGTGCTAGACACTAAGCTAAACACTGGGGATATCAAGGCAAAAATATTTCTCAAAGAGTTCACATTCTACTGGGGGAGACAAGATGAAAACAGCAACATATCTTTATGGTGTATATATGGTAAAGGAAATATAACCTCCTAAGAAAGGCACTAACAAATCTTCTTTCTGCAGATAAAATTTAAGGCAAATGTTGATGTTATCCAGGGAAACTCAGAGAAAAAGAGGAAGAAAAGCATTCCAGGCATGGAGGGGACTGAAAAGACATCATTTTGGGAGATGGAGTATCATACTTAAGGAATAACATGAAGGTTGACAATTACATAGCATCTTAAGATTTGAAAAATATTTTACATCTATTTTCTCATTTGATCCTCATACAAGTTTTTTGAGGTAGGTGCTCTTATCCTCATTTTACAGACAAAGAACTGAGAAAAAAAATGAAAAAAATGAAGTAATTTACACACCATGCAAAAACTAGAACTGTGACAGGATTTGGATCTAGGCTTTACTGGCCCCAAACTCAGAACTCAAAACTCAGAACTGAAAAAATTATGGAACTCTTAGATATCTCATCTAACTGCCTATTGGCCTATGCAATTCATTGTAACAACAGATATTTATAATTGATTTCAAGTTTAAGAAAATTCTGTAAATATGTAACAAGGTTTTGGGGGAAAACTCTCTCTCCTGTCAAATAATTAACATGTGTAGTGAGATTTTTAAGGAAACACTTTGGGCAGAGGGGAGTGTAAAAATTTTCTATGACTAGATGAGTGAGTTTCTATAGGCACACAACATTATTGTTATTTTGCTTTTGTTTTTCTTGCTGCTGCTGCTGTTGATATTGTAGCCTGTTATTGTTTTTCCATCATGGGATAGATTAGATATTCTAGAGGGATTGGATACAGTCCATTGCACATGAGGGAATGCCTAGAACACTAAGAGGTTAAATAATTTGACAAGCATCACATAAATAATGGTTATCACAAATAGAATTTTAACCATTGTCTTCCTGACCCTAAGATCAGTTCTATTCCCTCCTCCCCAGCAAATAACACAGTTCTCATAATATTATTTGTGGACATGAGCAGTGACTTGAATTGTAAAATAAATTTAATCAATAATTAGATCAAGTGGAATGTGGGATTATGATTATATGCACCTTTATTACAATCTCTAAATTTTGATGATGGAAATTGGAAAAATTAAACTTCCTCCAAAACCTACAAATAGTCATCATGTTTTAGGAATTTGCAATCATAGCTAGAAAAAGTCCCACGTTCTATACACAGATTGCTACTTAAGACTGCTAATTATTTGCTTGACTTAATTTGCCAGACACTGATGAAAAATTAGCACATAATCAATGAAGGTCTGGCTAATTATTCTTCTCTTATTCATTATTAGCCTTGTATATGGGGTTATGCAAGGCTACAGTTTGATTATTCATTTGATTATACAACAAAACAGAGAACTTGTATGCTGTCTTGTCCTAAGCTATAAAAATGTAAATCATGATCCTCATCTATCATATTAATGTCCCAATTAAGAGCATGCAGTATGCTGTGGCTCCCACCTGATTTACCTTCCCTGGCAACCCAGTAGACAATATCCCTGATTAGATTCTCCGATTTAATAAGATTGTTCATGCATCTATGATTTAAAATGGCTGCACTACTGTTAATTATGCCAAATAAAATGTTTCTTGGTAGTGCGGCCCTTATTTCATCAAACTATTGTAGCCCTTAGATAGTAACGTGTAACATAATCTTCATAGCTGATATGAAACTTTTTTCTCAAATGTTAAATACAGACTATGAAGGTGTAACATTTTCCGAAATGTATAGACTTTTCATGTGGTTTTTGATAGCCCTTCTAAGTTAATTGATTAAAAACTCTCAATTGTCTACAAAACTTCCTTTCATTGTAAAATGTTTCACATGATTAGTAGATGGAGTAGTCTTAACAAAGCTGAAAGCTTAATCTGAGTAATGAGCAACATTAATCAAATTCCAATAGGGATAGTCAAGTTTCAGACAATGCAACCATTTACAAATTTTTGTTTAATGTATTTCAAGTGAACAGAAATAATTTTACTGTTAGGTGCAACATCACTATTCATAAGCATTCACCAGAAACATTAAACTCTATAAGAAAGGTCATTGTTGCAAGTCTTCCATAATTACTTGTTTAAAGGGGGAAAACATCAATGACAATGGTCAGGCATGGGAAATATTTGTATAATGTGCAATTTTAGTATTCAGTAGTTCTTTAAGGAATGCTTCACTTTTCAAAAATGCAGTAGGGTGCCTTGTGTTTATACTAGTGCTCTAGGAACCTGCAGGATATATACCCTTGAGATGCTGATTTTTGCATTTCTTTTGATGTTCTACTGAATAAAGAAAAGGAAAACTCTAGAGTTAATCTGAAACTGGAGTCATGGAATTTATAAGATGCCAGAGTTAGATAAAACCTTGGAACTCATATAGGTCAACACACACATATAGATGAGAATGTGGAGATTAAGAAATGGGAAATGCTGTGTCTAAGATCACACAGTAATTTGGTGACAGAATTCACTAGCATCTAGATCTCCCATTTTCCATTCTAAAGTTTAACCATACACGTAATTCGGGACCTACTACAATATCCTATAACTACCACTTCAGACCAATTGCTGTAACCCCCAAAAGAAACCTCCAAAGACAAATGCTATAGTAAGAATTTAGCTAGGTTAGAATAGGAAAATAAGGCTGAGGAAATATGGGGATAATCCAACGATTAGACACAAGCTACAGAGATTTTGTTTTTGACATTTACCATAGTACTAACATGGCACTACAAAAATAGAAATAAAAGCACTCAACACTCAGAAAGAAAAGCAATAATGAATAAGATAATTGTTGCTCCTTTTTCCTGTTTAGTTCCTAATCATTCACCCCACACTGTTTCTATTGGGACCTAGAAGGATCCACCATGAGGGATACAGAAAGGCAAAGAAAGTTGGTTGAATTGCATCTGTTTTGGGGTCCAATTTTGTGTCCTTTACAATTGAAAGTTATATAGATAGATGATAGAATAGATAGACATAGATAGAGAGGTAGATAGATAGACAGATATTTAGATAAGACAGACAGATATAGAGGTATCCTATATTGGTATCAATAAATACTCATATTCTGTAATTATGTTTATGCTAAGGTAAATCCTCAACTTGAGGCCCACCAAGGCTAATTCAGGAAACTAATTGTATAGTAAAGAAAGCTATTGACTATAGAAAATGCTTGGGAGTCATCCAGGAAAAGATATTTCCTAAGAATATCTTAAGGATATTCTCACATCATAACATCTAGAAGGAAAAAAGAGCATTGGAATTAAAGTCAGAAGCTCTGGGTCTAAGCTCAGTTCCATACTTTCTATGTCTTCTTAAACAAAACACTTTATCTATGTGTTATATTCAGTTTTATCATGTATTTAATGGTACTAACACTTGTTCTTGATATTTCAAATATTATTTAAAGCACATATTGTCAGCTATGAAGGCTAATAGAGATTGGAACTTCTCCTATTCCACTAAAGTCCTCTGATGCTTCATTGTAACATGAAATTTTACCACAGCTTTCAAATTCCTCCAAAGTAAGAAAAAGTTCAAAGATGATGGTTTAAGGAAAGATAAAATATATATTAGAGGAGAAGAGGACCTATATTGCTGAAATTAATACACTTTTTAAAAATGTGTTTATTATTTATTAATTTTTATAATTATAACATTTTCTTTGAGAGTACATATGCATAGGTAATTTTTTTTTACAACATTATCCCTTGTACTCCCTTGTGTTCTGAGTTTTTCCCCTCCTTCCCTCCACCCCCTCCCCTAGATGGGAGGCATTCCCATACATATTAAATATCTTATAGTATATTCTAGGTACTATATATATATATATATATATATATATATATATATATATGCATATATATATATATGTGTATATATGTGCAGAATCGAATTTTGTTGTTGTTGTTGCAAAGGAAGGATTGTATTCAGAAGGTAAAAATCCTCTGGGAAGAGAAACAAAACAAAACCAAAAAAAAAAAAAAAAAACAATGCTCACAATTTACACTCATTTCCCAGTGTTCCTTTTCTGGATGTAGCTGATTCTGTCCATCATTTATCAATTGGGAATTGGATTAGCTCTTCTCTATGTTGAAGATACCCACTTCCATCAGAATACATCCTCATACAGTATCATTGTTGAAGTGTATAATGATCCCCTAGTTCTGCTCGTGTCACTCAGCATCAGTTGATTTAAGTCTCTCCAAGCCTCTCTGTATTCCTCCTGTTGGTCATTTCTTACAGAACAATAATATTCTATAACATTCATATACCATAATTTACCCAACCATTCTCCAATTGATGGACATCCATTCATCTTCCAACTTTTAGCCACTATGAAAAGGGTTGCCACAAACATTTTGGCATATACAGGTCCCTTTCCCGTCTTTAGTAGTTCCTTGGGATATAAGCCCAGTAGTAGTACTGCTGGGTCAAAGGGTATGCACAGTTTGATAACTTTTTGGGCATAATTCCAGATTGCTCTCCAGAATGGTTGGATTCTTTCACAACTCCACCAACAATGCATCAGTGTCCCAGTTTTCCCACAGCCGCTCCAACATTCATCATTATTTGTTCCTGTCATCTTAGCCAATCTGACAGGTGTGTAGTGGTATCTCAGAGTTGTCTTAATTTGCATTTCTCTGATCAATAGTGATTTGGAACTCCTTCATATGAGTGGAGATAGTTTTAATTTCATCATCTGAAAATTGTCTGTTCATATCCTTTGACCATTTATCAATTGGAGAATGGCTTGATTTCTTATAAATTAAAGTCAATTCTCTGTATATTTTGGAGATGAGGCCTTTATCAGAACCTTTAACTGTAAAAATGTTTTGCCAATTTGTTACTTCCCTTCTAATCCTGTTTGCAGTAGTTTTGTTTGTGCAGAAACTTTTTAATTTGGTGTAATCGAAATTTTCTATTTTGTGATCAATAATGGTCTCTAGTTCTCCCTTGGACACAAACTCCTTCCTCCTCCACAAATCTGAGAGGTAAACCATCCCATGTTCCTCCAATTTATTTATGATTTCATTCTTTATGCCTAAATCTTGGACCCATTTTTATATTATCTTAGTATGTGGTGTTAAATGCGGGTCCATGCCTAGTTTCTGCCATAGTAAATTCCAGTTTTCCCAGCAGTTTTTGTCAAATAATGAATTCTTATCCCAAAAGTTGGGATCTTTCGGTTTCTCAAACACTAGATTGCTACTGTCTTACCCTGTGAACCTAACCTATGCCACTGATAAACTAGTCTATTTCTTAGCCAATACTAAATGGTTTTGGTGACTGTTGCTTTATAATATAGTTATAGATCAGATACAGCTAGACCACCTTCATTTAATTTTTTTTTCATTACTTCCCTTGAAATTCTCAACCTTTTGTTATTATTATTAACACGGGAAACCTCACCTGGCCCGGACATGGAAAGGATTGACAGATTGATAGCTCTTTCTCGATTCTGTTGTTATTTTTTCTAGGTCATTAAAATAGTTTCTTGGAAGTCTGATTGGTATAGCACTAAATAAATAGATTAGTTTAGGGAGTATTGTCATCTTAATTATATTCTCTCAGCCTATCCAAGAGCACTGAATGTCTTTCCAATTGTTTAAATCTGACTTTATTTTTGTGGCAAGAGTTTCATAATTTTGCTCATATAATTCCTGACTTTCCTTTGGTAGATATATTCCCAAATATTTTATACTATCAACAGTTATTTTGAATGGAATTTCTCTTTGTATCTCTTGCTCTTGGATTGTGTTGGTAATGTATAAAAATGCTGAGGATTTATGTGGATTTATTTTGTATCCTGCAACTTTGCTAAAATTCTGAATTATTTCTAATAGCTTTTTAGCAGAGCCTTTAGGGTTCTCTAAGTATACCATCATGTCATCTGCAAAGAGTGATAGTTTGATTTCCTCATTTCCTACTCTAATTCCTTGAATCTCTTTCTCAGCTTTTATTGCCGAGGTTAGAGTTTCTAGTACTATATTGAATAGTAATGGTGATAGTGGGCAACCTTGTTTCACTCCTGATCTTACAGGGAAAGATTCTAGTTTATCGCCATTACATATGATGTTTACTGATGGTTTTAAATATATGCTCCTTATTATTTTAAGGAATAATCCATTTATTCCTATATTCTCAAGAGTTTTTAGTAGGAATGGATGTTGGATTTTATCAAATGCTTTTTCTGCATCTATTGAGATGATCATATGGGTTTTATTAATTTGATTATTAATATGGTCAATCATACTAATAGCTTTCCTAATATTAAGCCAGCCCTGCATTCCTGGTATAAATCCCACTTGGTCATAGTGTATTATCCTGGGGATGATTTTCTGGAGTCTTTCTGCTAATATTTTATTTAAGAATTTAGCATCAATATTCATTAAGGAGATTGGTCTATAGTTTTCTTTCTCAGTTTTCAATCTACCTGGTTTAGGTATCAGTACCATGTCTGTGTCATAAAAGGAATTTGGTAGGACTCCTTCAATCCCTATTTTTTCAAATAGTTTATATAGCATTGGAGTTAGTTGTTCTTTAAATGTTTGGTAGAATTCACATGTAAATGCATCTGGTCCTGGGGATTTTTTCTTAGGGAGTTGGTTAATAGCTTGTTCTATTTCTTTTTCTGAGATGGGACTATTTAGACTACTTACTTCTTCCTCTGGTAATCTGGGCAAGCTATATTTTTGAAGGTATTCTTCCATTTCATTAAGTTATCGAATTTATTGGCATAAAGTTGAGCAAAGTAGCTCCTAACTATTGTTCTAATTTCCTCTTCATTAGTGGTGAGTTCTCCCTTTTCATTTTCAAGACTAACAATTTGCTTTTTCTCTTTCCTTTTTTAAATCAGGTTTACTAAGAGTTTGTCTATTTTGTTGGTTTTTTCATAGAACCAACTCTTAATTTTATTAATTAATTCAATAGTTTTTTTTTTTTTTACTTTCAATTTTATTAATCTCACCTTTTATTTTTGGAATTTCAAGTTTTGTGTTTGTCTGGGGGTTTTTAATTTGTTTCTTTTCTAGCAGTTTTAGTTGTAAGCCCAATTCATTGGCCCTCTCTCTATTTTATGCAAGTAGGCCTGTAAAGATATAAAACTTCCCCTTATTACTGCTTTGGCTGTATCCCACACATTTTGGTATGATGTCTCATTATTGTCATTTTCTTGGGTGAAGTTATTAATTATGTCTATGATTTGCTGTTTTACCCAATCATTCTTTAGTATAAGATTATTTAGTTTCCAATTATTTTTTGGTCTATTTTCCCCTGGCTTTTTATTCAACATAATTTTAA
Organism: Sminthopsis crassicaudata; assembly: GCF_048593235.1. Taxonomy (NCBI): domain Eukaryota; kingdom Metazoa; phylum Chordata; class Mammalia; order Dasyuromorphia; family Dasyuridae; genus Sminthopsis; species Sminthopsis crassicaudata. Next base: position 685,047,608 of record NC_133617.1, on the reverse strand, counting down.
TTGCATTGTGGCCTAAAAAGGATGCATTTACTATTTCTGCCTCACTGCATTTGATTTTGAGGTTTTTATGTCCTAGTATATGATCAATTTTTGTATAGGTTCCATGGACTGCTGAGAATAAAGTATACTCCTTTCTGTCTCCATTTAGCTTTCGCCAAAGATCTATCATATCAAACTTTTCTAGTATTCTATTAACCTCTTTGACTTCTTTCTTATTTATTTTGTGGTTTGAATTATCTAATTCTGAAAGTGCAAGGTTGAGATCTCCCACTACTATAGTTTTGCTATCTATTTCTTTTTGCAGCTCTCTTAATTTCTCTTTTAAGAAGTTCGATGCTGCACCACTTGGTGTGTATATGTTTAATATTGATAATGCTTCATTATTCATGCTACCCTTTAGCAGGATATAATGTCCTTCCTTATCTCTTTTAATTAGATCATTTTTTTTTTTGCTTGATCTTAGATGAGGATGGCTACCCCTGCTTTTTTGGCTTAACCTGAAGCATAGTAGATTCTGCTCCACCCTTTTACTTTTAGTTTGAATGTATCACCCTGTTTCAGGTGTGTTTCCTGTAAACAACATATAGTAGGATTCTGACTTTTAATCCAGTCTGCTAACTGCTTCCTCTGTATGAGGGAGTTTACCCCATTCACAGTTATGGTTAGAATGACTAATTCTATATTGCTTGCCATCCTGTTAACCCCTGCTTATGCTTTTCTCCTTTCCTGCCCTCTCACCCCCCTTCCCAGTATTAAACTTGTGAACACCACCTGCTTTTCACAGCCCTCCCTTTTTAGTATCCCTCCCCCACCTTAAAGTTACTCCCCTTATTTTACCCCTTTTCCTCACAATTTCTGTATTGCCTTCCCCTTAGCTTACTCCTTCCCTCTCACTTTTCAATTAATTGGAAGATGCTTCACCATAAATTGAATATGTCTATTGATACACACTATGTTCATCTCCCTCCTTTCTTTCTCTCAGATATAATAGGTTACCTTTGCCTCTTCATGAGATGTAGTACCACCACTTTATACTTTTTTTATGATATTCCACCTCTAGTTTCTAGGACAAATTATACATATGTTCTTTATATATTTTTATGGCATAAGTATAGTTCTCAAGATTTCTTTTTACCTTTTTAGAAATCTCTTGAGTTCTGTATTTGAAGATCAAACATTTTATGTAGATCTGGTTTTTTCATCAAGAATAGATGGAATTCATTTATTTCATTAAATGTCCATCTTCTTCCCTGGAAAACGATGCTCATTTTTGCTGTGTAATTTATTCTTGGCAGCATACCAAGTTCGTTAGCCTTTCGGAATATCATGTGCCAGCCCCTTCGTTCTTTTAATGTGGATGCTGCTAGATCCTGGGTTATCCTTATTGTGGCTCCTCCATATCTGAATTGCTTTTTTCTAGCAGCTTCCAGTATTTTTCCCTTTGTCTGATGGTTCTTGATCTTGGCCACTATATTTCTTGGCATTTTGATTTTAGGGTCCCTTTCAATAGGTGAGCGATGAATTTTTTCAATGTCTATTTTACCCTCTGTTTCCAAAATGTCTGGGCAGTTCTCTTTGATAATTTCCTGGAAAATAGTGTCCGGGCTCTTTTTTTCCTCACATTTTTCAGGGAGTCTGATTATTCTCAAATTGTCTCTCCTGGATCTGTTGTCCATGTCTGTTGTCTTTCTAATAAGGTACTTGACATTCTTTTCAATTGTTTCATTTCTCTGCTTTTGTTTGACTATTTCTTGTTTTCTCCTTGAGTCATTCATTTCTACTTGTTTGAGTCTAATTTTCAATGATGTGTTTTCTTCACTCACTTTTTTATTTTTTTTATAATTGTCCAATTGTGTTTTTAAGTGAGTTTTTTTTCTTCTATGGAATTTTTTCCCATTTTATCCATTTTATTTTTTAGAGAGCTGATTTCTTTATTCAGCTCACTAATCCTGTTTTTCTTGGAGTTGTTTCCCTTTTCCAATTTACTAATCCTGTTTTCCTTGGAGTTGTTTACCTTTTCCAATTCACTAATTTTGTTTCTCAATGACTTGATCTATTTATCCACTCTGGATAATTTCTCCAGGCTCTTTTGCCAAGCTTCCCTTTCCTTTTCCCATTTCTCTTCTAGCTCTCTTGTGAGAGCCTTTTTGATTTCCTCTATGAGATTCTTTTTTATTGAGGAGCAGATCATATCCCCCTTAGGGGATTCCTCTGGGGACAGTCTGTTTTTAGTCTCCTCAGTATTTGAAGTCTGCTCTCTCTCCATACAGAAGCTGTCAATGGTTAGAGCCCTTTTGAATTTTTTGTTCATTTTGTCAGAGCAGAATTGAAGAAAACAGATTAGCAAGAAAAACAATTGGTCTGTTTGGGGGTGATGGGGCTGGATGGTGTTAATGGGCTTCCTCTACAAACTGGGGGGGGGGAGAGGGCAGCAGTGAGCCACTAACAGGACAGCGATGGTTGGGCTGCATCTGCACTCTGAGGCTCTGAGAAAACACTGAGTCACTCCAGGTGGGGGTTGGGGGTGGCCGGTTCCCGAGAGATGCTAGCTTTCCAGGGTTTTATTCTTCACCTCTGGTGTTTATACCCTCTCTGCTGCTCCTGGCTTGCTGCCAAGACGGAATAGCCACACTGGGGTAAAAGTCTTTTTGCAGAAATGGCAGAGATTTTACTCCTCCCCCCTCTGGTCTGAGCTTTTGTGAGCTGTCTGTCTCACTCTGGCTTGCCTGACCTCAATCTGTGCCCAGTCTGTTCAACACTCCCCCCCCCCCCCGCCCCCAGCAAACACAGACCTTCTCTGGCAAATTTCAAGGATGTCTTCTGTTGGTGATTATTTGTGGGGGGTTTTCTGGTCAAGCATTAATTCCAAAACTTGTCATGAAGTAAGTCCTGAGAGAAAACACGGAGCTCAAGCAACTGTCTGCCTCCAGGCCACCATCTTGGCCGGAAGTCCATTAATACACTTTTAAACAACAATAATAAATCAATAAATAAAATTAAAATACTTTGCAGATCATAAATCAATTAATAGAAATGGCAATTATTATTACCTCAAAATTGTTCTAAAAGCATTTTAATGAAGAGTATATTACTGAAAGAACTAGTTTTATGATAAAAAACCCTGGCTCTAATATTAACTACTTTTCAATTCAATGTAAGCCTAATAGTACCACAGTTTGTTTCATCAGCAAAATTAGAATCACAAGAGAACACTACCTAACTCAGAGGATTATTGTTAGAAAGAAAGGTATTCTAAATTTTTAAAAGGTATATAAATATTAATTGTTAATTAGCTTTGTGCAAGATAGCAACTTTAATGAAGTTTCTATTAGTGGATTCTTAGTTTTCAAATGAAATTTGACTAGCTTCAATGACCCATTTCACCACCTACTTGGAATTTCACTTTGCATCATTTGCTGCTGGTCTTTATTAATGACATAAAAATGTTGATGATTTATGTGGATTTATTTTATATACAGCAATTTTGCCAAAGTTCTGAATTATTTTTAGTTGTTTTTAAGATGATTCTCTAGGATTATCTAAAAATACCATTATATCATCTGCAAAGTGATCATTTTGTTTCATCATTATCAATTCCTTTAATTTCTATTTCTTTTCATTGCTGAAGCTAACATTTCTAATTCAATATTGAATAGTAATGGTGACAGTGGACAACTTTGTTTCACCTCTGATCTTTTTTGGAAATGGTTCTATTACATTGATGCTTGCTGATGATTTTAGATACATACTATTGATTATTTTAAGGAAAACTCCATTTACTCATTCTCTCTGGTGCTTTTAATAGGAATGGGTTTTGTAAAATGATTTTTCTGCATCTATTGACATAATCATATGGTTTTTATTAATTTGGTTATTGATATAGTCAATTATGCAAATAGTTTTTCTTATATCTTATCTTTATATAAATCCTACTTGAAGTCATGTTGTATTATCCTGGGGATAACTTGTTGTAATTTTTCAGCTAATGTTTTATTTAATCTTTTTGCATCAATATTAATTAGGGAAATTGGTCTAATTTTCTTTCTCTGTTTTAAATCTCCCTGGTTTAGATATTATTAATATATCTATGTGAGAAATGAAGGAGGATTCCTTATTTCCCTATTTTTCCAAATATTTTGAATAGTGTTCTAATTAATTTTTCTTTAAATTTTTGGTAGAATTTCCTTGTAAATCCATCTGGCCCTTGATATTTTTTTTACTTACATTAATATTTTGTTCAATTGCTTTTTCTACAATGGGACTATTTAAGTTATTTATTTCCTCTACTGTTAATCTGGGGAATCCATATCTTTAAGTATACATCCATTCCACTTAGATCATCAAACTTATTGGCATACAGTTAAACAAAATATCTCCTAATTTTTATCTAATTTCGTCTTCACTGGTGGAAAGTTCACCCTTTTCATTTTTTGATACTAGCAATTTGATTTTCTTCTTTCCTTTTTTTAATCAAATTAAGTAAAGGTTTATCTATTTTGTTGCTTCTTTCATAAAATCAATTCTTAGGTTTGTTCGTTAAATCAACAGTTTTCCTTTGTCCTCCAGAATATCATATTCCAGGTCCTACAATCCTTTAAAATAGAAGTTGCCATATCCTGGGTAATTCTGATTATGGCTCCTCAGTATTTGACTTGTTTCTTTCTGTTTGCAGTATTTCTCCTTGATCTAATAATTCTGAAATTTTCTATGATATTACTTGGAGTTTTTATTTTTGGGTTTCTTTCAAAAGGGGATTGGTGGATTTTTTGAAGGCTATTTTATCCTCTGGTTTTAGGACATCAGAGCAGTTTTCTTGATGATTCCTTTAAAAATGTTGTCTAGGCTTTTTTTTTTTAATCATGATTTACTTAGATTGTCTCTCCTGGATCTGTTTTCCACATTTAGTTGTTTTTCCAAGAAGATATTTTACATTTTTTCATTTTTTTTTTTTGGTTTTACTTGATTGATTCTTGATGTCTCATTGAGTTATTCATTTCCATTAGTTCAATTCTAATTTTTAGTGCATTATTTACTTAGCTTTTTTAGCCTCATTTTGCATTTGACCAATTGAACTTTTAAATAAGTTGTTGTTCATTGCATTTTTTCCCATTTTACCAATTATTTTTCAATGAGTGTTTTTTTTTTCTTTTTTTTTTTCTTTTGCCAAATCTATTTTTAAGTAATGGTTTTCTTCAAATAATTTCTGTGTTTCCTTTTCCAGAGCTCTCATTTCCTTTCCCCATTTTTCTTCTAACTCTCTTTTAAGACTCTTTTTGAATTATCCCAAGAGAACCTTTTGACTTGTAGAACAACTCATATTACCCTTTGAAGTTTCATCTGGAAATGTTTTGCTTTAAGGTGTGTTATTCCCTGTCTCCAAATAGATATCTATGGTCAGAGCTCTTTTTGTTTTTTGCTTACTTTTAAAGGTTAAGTTTTGCTCTTTAGTGGTAAGGAGAGCCTGTCCAAGCTTTCTCTACAGATGACAGTGCCTCCATACTGCTCTGGGCTGGTGCTGCTGGCATCCTTCCCATGCTGACTGGGTGTGATAAAGTCCCCAATTGTTATGCCGAAGTTCAGATGCTCACTATTTGTCTTTTGTAGTTGCAGGGGAGATTTCACAGCTAGTCTGCTGATCCACTGACTTCTCAACCAGGACAGAATAACTGATACTGCTGTATTTTGGCTAAGGACCTCCCACTTCATTCCCCCTGTATAAGGAAGCCTTTCCACCTTGGATCTTCCTGCACTGAACCTGTGCTCAGGCACATATTTCTCTGCTTACTTAAGGAAGACCTTTCCTGAAGTTCTTCCAAAATATATTCTCCTGGAAATTTGTTACACTCCAAATATTTGTGGATTCTGTCACTCAAAGTTCATTCAGAGGCTTGATTCGGTGTTGATTCTGAGGAAAGCTAGGAAGAACTCAAAGACCTGTCTAATATTTGACATCCTGGCTCTGCTCCCCAGTTTCTGTATAAGTAATAGAAATTCAATATTTCCCAAAGAAACGTATTCCATTTTAATACATCCCTCTTTGCTAGAAAGTATTTCCTTGTATTGTCACTGAATCTCTGTGACTTTTATCCATACTTCTTAACTCCTGACAGATTGGCCAAAAATTCTGAAGGTCTTCCCCTCCCAGACTGATTCTTTTATAAAGTAAAACAGGCAATATTTTGCCTCAATTTTTACCCTGCCTTTAATCACTGAAGAGGACTAAATTATATCATATAGTAGAAAGCACATTAACTCTGGAATCAGAGGATACCGATTCACATTCTACTGTTGATGCTTATCCTTTGTGTATTTAACTTCTCTTGGCTTCACTTTCCTCATATATAAAAGGAGTCCATACTGCTGTATAACTCTATGGAAAAGCAATATTTGAATTGAATACTGAAAAAGTCATTCTAATAGAGACAAATGAAAGGAATCAATGTGGGGATGTTATCATATTGTGAACCTTGAAAATTAAGCCACACAAGGAGTTAAATTGCAAAAGTGAAAAAAGAGGAGTCCATTAAAGTTTTCTGAGAAGGGCAGTAACAAATTGGATTTTCCTTCTACATTATATAAAGTTACACCAAAAACTCTGAAGTAAGCATATTTCCTACTCAAAATATGAGACAACTCATATAAATAACGGAGAATTAGTTGACATTTGCTTTTCTCCCTATTGTGATCTGAAACTATTTAATTTTCCTTTACAAAGGAGTCTTTTCAAAATCAATAAACTAAAAGGAAAAAGTTAGATTTTTATAATTGACAAGAAAAATACTATTTTAAAAAGGTACAAAATCATTTTATGAGTCCACAATTTATAGAATAACATCTCAGAACTTCAGAATGAAAATATCTCTGAAGAAAAAGTACACTAAGCTTATTTATTTATACTGTTTTTCATGAAAAAGATTGGAAGATGACTATATAATTACACAATAGAGAAGAAATAATCAATGTATATAAAGCAAGAGAGAAAAATAATTGCAAAACCAATCACAGATCATAAGAGAGATAACAAAATGCCCAACTTTGGGCCAGAAAACATATGCAAACCTAAACAAATTTGTAATTAGAGATTAAAAAATATTTGTTGCCCAACATTCAGGTGCTTATTTGGAAGATATTACTCATGGCACATGCACCAAAATATTTATGATTAGTGTTTTAAGTGCTCAAATAACATGATCCCAGAAAAAAAAGCATCTATAATTTGTCAACTTCAACTTCCATTTTTAAGGCACTACCACCAGTACTATTCACTTCAGAATATTTAACATATCTTAGAAGTTATGGGGAAATGGGGAAGAGGGAAGAAAAAGTCTTTTTTAATTAGCATCATAGAATCTGCAAATATTCTCTCTGTCCTTCAAATTCCGAAGTACATTATAATACATTCAATCAACCAATGACATTAGAGTTTTACATTCATAATAATTGACAACCTTAACTAGCAAGTCAAAAACAGTAACAAGGAAATACATTTATAAACCTTTCCCCTCAAGTTCTTGTATCTTCTATTAGAAGACATTCAAGAAAATTTCTATTAACCCATCATGAAATCATTTGCAATTATTGAAATAAGATATCAGGATCAAGGTTACTATTGTCCAGCTCTAAATAGCAAGAAAGTATTTCTGAAATTCTGAACAAGATATCAGTTTTGACTTTGAACTGTGTGTTTAGCACTAACTCAAAATACACAGCTGCTTTTATATTAAATCCTAACACACAATATCAGGAGTGGTAGTGATAATAGTGGAAGGATTTAAATCTCTGACATTATAGACAATGAAACCTAAAAGACTTGCTCTTTTTCCACCTAAGGACTCATGACATTCAAAGTTTAAGGAAGTTTAGAAGTAAACTAAAATTACAGCTTTAGAGTTAGCAAATATCATAGAAATAATTTGTCCCAGGTAGAGACTTCCAGGAACCATGATAGAAAAATCAGCAGTCAATTGTTGTAACTTAGTCTTCAAGCAACTATAAAATAGTAACCCAAGAAAGGCCCTAAAAAGCATAACCAGCAAGGTGATAAGTGAATCTTATTTTAATCTTTCTTTCTTTCTTTTTTCTTTTAACCATCTTTTAGGTCAGGAACTTGTAAGAATGGCAAGAAGGCTCCATTTCACGTGGGTCCAAATCACTTGGGCAGGGGCCCTCAGTCCAGGTCAAGAAGTTTTCTAGTGAGCCAGCAGCAAGCCTGATCTCAGCAAGCCAGCAAAAGAATCTGAACCCTAATGTTGTAGAGTTAGCGAATTTCATCACTAAAATCCTGTCATATGCCTTAGCACAGTTAGGGGAGAGGACAGACTTCAGATCCAGAAACTCACATATGCTTTAGTGTAGCCTTGAACTAGATATGGAGGAATCATTCTCCATCAGCCAGACAACCTGATGCTTCAACACAATGCTAGGCAAACAGATCAACCTTAAAGGTGAAAAAAAAAAAAAGAATCAGCCTCAGCTACTGAATCAGCAAAGCTGAATCAGGAAAGTTCTAGAGGTCAGAATGACATTCTGACATATACTTTAATATGACCCCTGAGAAATGCAGAAATAATCTTTAAGACCTCAGAACACATCAAACACTGCCACAAGGATTCCAGTTCAGTGCCAAATAAGCTGACAGACCCTTACAACTTCCAAGAGTACCAGCCATCCTCAACTCCACACCCTCAGCATAGAACCAAAAATGAAGCTTGTTCATGGGCATCTGGGCAACATCAGTTCAACACCAGGTAAATAGCCAAGTCCTACATTTACTAGCACAAGAAACCTGAAATAGTACTTCTTTCACACTGAGAGTAGACTCAAATTTAAAATAAAAGAACTGTCCACCTCCCAAAAAGAAGCAAAAAAAAAAAAAAAAAAAAAAACATCAAAAAAACCCAATCTTATTATAGAAAGTTATTATACTGACAGGGAAGACCAAGATACAAACTCAGAAAATGACAACAATGTCAAAAAAAACCTATGAGCAAAACTTTTGCAAAATACAGTGTCAATTACTATTTTAAAAAACCACTAGAGAGCCTAAAAATAAAGGAAGTGTTCCTTAAAATTATAAACAGTAACTATCTAAAACTACCAGCAAACATCTTTAAAGGGGATAAGCAACAAATATTTCCAAGAAGATCAGGAGTGAAGCAAAAATCACCATTATTATTTGACATAATATTAGAAATATTATTTATGACAATCAGAGAAGGAAAAGAAATCAAAACAATTAGAATAGGCAATGAGGAAACACAATTTTCAACATTTGCAGATGATATAATGGTATACTTAGAGTATCAATTAAAAATTATTGAAATGATTAACAACATTAAAAATGTTGCAGGATATAAGACAAAAACATAAAATATTAACATTTTTATATATGACCAATAAATACCAACAGCAAGAAATAGAGAAGTTCTATTTAAACTAACTGTAAAAATATAAAATACTTCATAGTCTATCTGCCAAGACATACCTAGTAATTATATGAACACAACTACAAAACACTTTTCATGCAAATAAAGTAATATCTAAACAATAGAAAACTCATTCAATGCTCATGGATAGGCCAAGAATAATTTACTTATTCAGTGCCATACCAATCAAATGACAAAAAAAATTATATAATAGAGCTAGAATAAATAACAAAATTCATTGATAAGAACAAAAAGGTAAGAATATCAACAAAATTAATGGAAAAAATACAAAGCAAGGTGGTCTTACAAAACCAGATGTCAAACTATATTATAAAGCAGTAATTATCAAAACTATCTGATACTGGCTAAAAGATAGAGTGGTAGATAAGTAAACTAGATTAGGTACACAATACACTATAATAAATGACCATACTAAATTAATGATTGATAACACAAGTGCAGATTTTGGAATAAAAACTCACTATTTGACAAAACCTATTAGGAAAACTGGAAAACAGTAGGACACAAACTAGGTATAGATCTACATCTCACTGTTTACCAAGATAAGTACAGTGGGTACATTATTTATACATAAAAGGTGACACCATAAACAAACTGGAAGAGTAAGGAATAGGCTACCTGTCAAATTTACAGAGAATAGATGAATATTTGAACAAATAAGGAATGGAGAATATTACAAAATTCAAACATATAATTTTGATTATATTAATTTTTTTAATGTTTTTATTCAAACAAAACCAATATAATTAAAGTCACAAAGAAACCAGAAAACTGGGAAACATTCTTTACAAATGTCTTTGAAAAAGATCTAATTTCTCACATATAAAGAGAACTGAGTCAAATTTATAAGAATACAAATTATCCTCATTGATAAATGGTCAAAAGATATAAACAGTCAGAGTAAAGATGAAGAAATCAAAGATTTGTATAGGCATATGAAGTTCTATAAGTCAATTTTGATTAGAGAAATACAAATTAAAACAACTCTGAAATACCCTTTCATACTTTACTGGTTGACCAATATGACAAATAAATGAAAATGATAAATGTTGGAGGACATGTGAGAGAATTGGGACACTAACAAACTGCTAGTGGAATGGTAAACTGACCCAACCATTCTAAAAAGCAATTCAGAACTATATTCAAAGGGCAACCTAATTGTGCATTCATAAAATATACCAACTAGGTCTATATCACAAAGAGATTATAAAAAAGGATCAATATCCACAGAAATAGCAGATCTTTTTATGGTAGCAAAATATTAGAAAGTGAGGGGATGACTGCAAATTGGGAAGTGGCTGAACAAACTGTAATATATGAATATAATGGAATATTAGTATGCAACAAGAAATGGTGAATAGGTAGATTTCAGTAAAAAAAACACGAAAGAAGATATCAAATGTTGCAAGGTAGAATAGGCAGAAGCAGGAAAATATTGTACACAGTATCAGCAACAATGTGTGATGCTCACCTATGAATGATTTGGCTCTTCTCAACAACATAATTATTTAAGACAAGTACAAAGACTCCATGAAGAAAAATATTATCCACAGGCAAAGAAAAAACTGATTAGCTCTGAATGCAAATTGGCCACAATCTGTCCCTTTCTTCTTTCTCATTTTTTCTTTTGATTAAGTTCTTCTTTCAAAACTATTATTAACATAGAAATATGTTTTACATTATAGTACATGTATAAATTAATCACATTTTCTTCTGTCTAAAGATGAAAACGGGAGAAGGGATGAGAAAAAAATTTGGTGCTCAAAAACTTGTAAAAATGAATGTTAAGATTTGTATTAACTTGTAATTGGAGGAAAAATAAAACCTTTAAAAAGTAGTTGATTCTTTCTTAAGTTTGCTGATCAGAACATTAAAATCCAGAGAAGTTCATATGACTTACGTGAGACACATAACAAGTAAATGTTGGTGGAAGGAAAGGAGCCTAACTTTTCTGACTCCAAGCTAGTACTATAAATACTAAGATAAAATATTTAGAAATTCTAGTATGGAGACAAGAATGATTACACATTTAAGTGAGATCCTAACTGCCAAATAAATACTTTCCCAAACATTCTGAACATTACTGTATTTAGCATTTGGGCAGTTATAAGTGCAAAGTTAAAGAAAAATTGACATATGAGGAATATCACCATAAACAATCCAGTGACATTTAGCTTGTCAAATAATACCACTGGAAGAGATTATATTTCTTCTGTAGCTAACGTAAGGTCAGACAAACCTTATCCCAATGCACATCCTCACAAAGAATGAAGGTATATTTCCCATAAGTGGTTCTAGGAATATCCCCTGAAAACCCAAGAGCATTTTTCTAAAACTATTAACTCAAGCTCCCAGTCCAGTGTGTTTTTTCTCAAAAATTTTCAGATGAAAATCAATTTAGCCAGCATTAAGTAGTTTTTAAAAAAGGATAATTACTAATCTAGTACAATAGGAATAGCTGATTAAAAATATACCCTCAAAAAAATCCGTGACACACTCCCTCACACATACATAGAGATCCCTGGGGAAAATGGGCTCAGGTTTCAGAATGCATGTGGTAAAGGGAAGATTATGGATCACAGTTGTTGGAAGTCTTTTTGTCTATTATTAAACATTCTGAACATTTCCCATTGGTGTTACGTAGACTTTATTGAAGCTTCTTATAAAGCCTTCAATCCATTCTGTCCCCTTCTTCATATGTAGACATTATCATAGCCTATTTTTGGAGGAAAAAATACTAAGAGATTGATAGAAAACTGGGAAATCCAAAATTCTCTGGACTCTTTGAAACTCATCTTTGATATAAATCCTTAATCGAAAGGTGGAGGGGGAGGGCGAGGGCTTTTTATCCTCTATGTAGTTCTTTCTCAAGAACATCGATTAATACTACAAACTTACTCCAATTTTCGGAAGTCAATTTCTTCTCAACTCAGTTGCTAATGCATAGAAAATATCTAGGGGAAGGGCAGAACCAAGATGGCAGATATGACACACATTTTTCACTGACCTTCTCTACAATCCTTACACTAATTACAAAATCCAGTTTCTGAATTATCTCTGGACCTGCAGAATCCACAAATATTGGGAATGCAACAAATTATCAGGGGAAGATAATTTTGAAGATCAGCACAAAAGATCTGTTTCAATTGGAAATAGGAGGGAGGCAGCCAGTGCAACCAGCTGAGCACAAACACCATTGAAGACAGTGCAGAGTCCCAGGGTGAGGCAGAGTCCCAGTCTCAGTGTAGCAGAGCATCTACAGGGAGGAAACAGACAATCAGAAATGGGAGAGATGAAACAAAGAGCAAGTAGTAGAGTACAAACACCAGCAGAGACAGTACACAGTCCTGAGGCAGTGTAGTCTCAATGTAATGGTACAGACTCCATGTGGCAAGTAATCTAGGGGGATAAATCTACAGAAATCTACAGCACTGTTGGTTACTCTGCCCTGGTTGCAAGCCAATAAGTCAGCAGAATGTTATAAAACATACAACACAAACACAAAAAATCAATAGTGAATCCCAAAATGCCAAAATTTCATGGAGCCTGGCCATACCAACCCAGCATTGGGAGAGAGTCAGCACTGACCCAGCCCAACTCCAGTGCTGTGGAAAACCTTCCCCACCCTAAAGGCAGATCTTAACTTTAAAAAATAAATATCTAAAAATAGTAGAGGACTCTGACAATAGGCAGCTTCTATGGTGAAAGAAAAGAACAGATTTCAAACTCTGAGGAGACTAAAGGCAGATTGTCTCCAGATGAAGCCCAAAAAGGTGATATAACCTAGTCCCCATAACACAAGGCTCTCCTAAAAGAAATTGAAAAGGATCTTAAAATAGAGCTAGAAGAAAATTGGGGAAAGGAGATGGAAAATTTGCAAGAGGGTTTGAAAAAGGCAACACAGAAACTATCTGGAGAAAATTCACTACAAATAGACAGAGTGAAATTGAAAAAGCATATAACTCATTAAAAGATAAATTTGATAAAATGGAAAAAAGCAGCTCCTAGAAAGATAGAATTTATGAAACAAAAAAGGAGAAAATAACCAACTCATTTAGAAATTCAATTGGGCAACACAAAAGCAAGTTTTAAAAAAAAGTAAATCAAGAAAATAATTCGCTAAAATTCAGAACAGAACAAATGGAAATGAATGACTCGATGAAATAACAAGAATCAGTCAAACAAAACCAAAAAATGAAAAAATAGAAAAAAATGCAAAATACTTAATTGGGAAAATAACCAACCTAGAAAATAGATCTAGGAGAGACAATCTTAGGATGATTGGACTCCCTGAAATTCATGATGAAAAAAAAAAAGAGCCTACACACTGTCTTTCAGGAAATCATCAAAGAAAATTACCCAGATATCATAGAAACAGAAGGTAAAATGATCATTGAAAGAATTCATTAAACATTTCCTGAAAGAGATTCCAAAATTAAAACCCCAACGAACATTGTGGCTAAAATTCAGAATGATCATACCAAAGAAAAAATATTACAAGGAGCCAGAAAGAAACAATTTAAATACCAAAGAGCCACAGTAAGAATTACTCAGGACCTGGCCTGGCAGCTTCCATTTTAAAGTATCAAAGAGCCTGGAATCTGATATTCCAAAAGGCAAAGGAACTTAGAATGCAGCCAAGAATAAGTTACCATGATAAAATGAGCATTTTTTTTTCAGGGAAGAAGATGGACATTCAATGGAACTGGTGAATTCTATTTATTTTTTATGAAAAGATCAGAGCTAAATAAAAAAAAATTGACATCCAAATATAGAACTCAGGAGAAACATAAAAAGTTAAAAAGAAAAAAATCTTGAGAACTGTATTTCTTTTATGGTTATACATCAAGAGTACATATAAAATCTGATTTTACAGTTATAATATAAAAAAGAAAATAGAGATGGAAAGAGGATTGTAACATAAAAAAGAGGGGAAAGTAGAGGTAAAATGAGGGAAATTATATCTTAGGAAGAGGCAAAGAAAATATATCACAAACAAGGGAAAGAAGGGAGGGTGACAAATATTGTTTGAATCTTACTCGTATCAGATTTGTCTCAAAGAAATAATATTAGCTATATTTGGTTTCAACAAGAAACATCCTCATCTTATAGAAAAGTGGGAGAGGAAAAGGAAAAAGGGAAGGATAGGCTAAATAGAAGGGAAAACAGAAATAGTAGGGGAAAGGTATAAGAAACGGGGAGGACCTCAAAAGGGGAAGGACTGCTTGAGGCAAGTCCTCATAAATCAAATACTGAGGAAGAAGGAAAGGGGAAAAAGAAAGAGAAAAGTATAATTTGGGGTTAATAAGATGGAAGCAAATACAGAATTAATAGTTTTAACCATAAATGTGACTGGGATGAACTCTCCCATAAAGCATAAGCAGATAGCAGATTGGATTAAAAGTCAGAATCCTACAATATGTTGTTTACAAGAAACATATTTAAAGCAGAGCAACACTTACAGAGTAATGGTAAAAACCTGGAGTAGAATCTATTATGCTTCAGGTGAAGTAAATAACAGGGGTAGCCATCCTGATCTCAGATCAAGCAAAAGCAAAAATTGATCTAATTAAAAGAGATAAGGAGGGAAATTATATCATCCTAAAGGGTATCATAGATAATTAAGCAATATCAATATTAAACATATATGCACTAAGTAGTGTACTATCTAAATTCCTAAAGGAGAAGTTAAGAGAGCTCCAAGAAGAAATAGACAGCAAAACTATAATAGTGGGAGATCTCAACTTTGCTATCTCAGAACTAGATAAATCAAATCACAAATAAATAAGAAAGAAGTTAGAGTGGTAAATAGAATACTAGAAAAACTAGATATGACAGATCTTTGGAGAAAACTGAATAAAGAAAGAAAGGAATGCACTTTATTCTCCTCAGTTCATAGAACACATGCAAAAAATTGACCATATATTAGGAAATAAAGACTCAAAACTAAATGCAGAAAGGCCAAAATAGTAAATTCATTTTTCAGATCATGATGCAATAAAAATTACATTTGATTAAACGCCAGGGGAAAATAGACCAAAAAGGAATTGGAAACTAAATAATCTCATTCTAAGGAATGAATAAATACGCCCAAACAAATACCAAACTTGAAATTTTAAAAATAAGAGATCAATAAAATTAAAATTAAAAAAAAACTATTGAATTAATAAATAAAAGTAAGAGTTGGCTTTATGAAAAAAATAGATAAACCTTTAGTAAATTTGATTAGAAAAAGCAAAAGGAAAATCAAATTGTTAGTCCCAAAAATGAAAAGGGAGAACTATCCATTAATGAAGAGGAAACTAGAGAAATTATCAGGAGTTACTTTGCCCTACATTATGCCAATAAATTTTACAACCTAAGAGAAATGGAGAAATATCTACAAAAATAGATTGCCCATATTAACAGAAGAAGAAATAAACTACTTAAATAGTCCCATTTTAGAAAATGTAAATAGAACAAGTTATTAATCAATTCCCTTTTTAAAAAATCCCCAGGACCAGATGGATTTACCAAACATTTAAAGAACAATTAACTCCAATATTATTTGACTTCTGGAATGATATTCCAGATCCTCCAATCCTTTATTGTAGAAGCCACCAGATCCTAGGTTATGCTGGGTTACATTTTTTTGTATCTATTTTCTAAGTCAGCTGTTTTTCCAATGAAGTATTTCACATTTTCTTCCATTTTTTTTCATTGTTAGTTTGACTCATTCTTTCTGTCTCATAGCATCATTATCTTACACTTGCTTTTGTATCTCTCTTTTCATTTGGTTAATTCTACTTTTTAAAGAGTTGTTTTATTCAGACAATTATTTTCTTCCTTTTCCAAGCTGCTGAGACTCTCATGCATACCTCTTATTTGCTTTCTCATTTTTCTTCTAGCTCTCTTATTTGTCTTTTAAAGTCTTTTATGAGCACTTCCAAATAAGTTATTTGGGCTTGAGAACAATGTATATCACTCTTTGAGATTTCCTCTATGGATATATAGTCTTCATATAAGTTGGTGTTTTGGTCTTTTCTGTCACCGTAGTAGCTTCCTTTGAGCAAGGTTCTTTTCTGTTTCTTGCTCATTTTCTTTCCTTTTTTTTTGGCATTTTTCTCTTTTATAGTTGAGCTCTGATCCTAAGGTAAAAGGGGCACTGTCCCAAGCTTTCTGTGCAGCTCTGAGCAGTGGCTTTGAACACAAAGGCTCTTTGTGTTTGCAGGGCATAGCTTTGCCTGCTCTTTTCAGGAAACAGCCTGGTTTTTCAGAATTTGCCTTCTGAGGTAGGACTGGAACCAGCCCTCACTGATTGCTTTTCTACCAAGCCAGGACTGAGGATTTTGGTTGCTGATTTTCTGTGATTAGGATCCTATCATTATCTTTCCCAGAGCCTATCTAAGCTGGGCTAAACACCCTTTTCATCAGTGAAGCTGACCTTTCTAGAAGTTATTCCACTCTATCTTGAGCTGTAGTTTCACTCCTCAAAATTGTCTTAATTTGCATTTATCTGATCAATAGTGATTTATAGCATTAGACATGGTTTTAATTTATTTTTCTAAAAATTGGGGAGATATTTTAATGTCATATTTTAGGAAGCATGTTTAGAAGACATAGGTTTAGCTGTCAATGAGTTTAAAGACCATTATATGCAATAACTTGTCCAACAATTAGTAATTTTTCACTTATAAAAGAAAATACTTGAGGAGACATTAAAGTTGTTATGTGATTTGAAGAGCTGTCTTGGAAAAGCACTATCAGATGAGCAGAGAAATAATTCAAAACATGTGGAACAGGTGAAGAAAATGCAGTGTTAACACATGGCATATCATGTGAAAAATAGCTAGAAAGGTTTCTTTAACTGATTTCCTTGAATTTTAGACCTTTTCCACCCTGGATATATGCTTATGTGATCCTTGTAGTCTGTTACGATCCTTAGAAAGTCAGTCCCTGAGAAGTGAAACATAAAGCAGATATACCAATTCCATGGTGATCACATTGGAATGCAATTCCACAGCAGAAGTTTTTCATATATAGAGAAATCATAGAGAACTCCTAATAATAGTATAGTGACAATAATAGTCTAGTGTTAATTCCTAATAATAGTCTAGAGTCATTTAGAAATTTCCCTTACTAAGATCCAGCTGTGCTAATTCATAGAAGCGTAGGGAGATCAGTGGGCAGTATTCCCAAATGGCATTTAAAAATGCTTCTCATTCTATGAAATTGATGTCTAGAATGTTCAACCAAAAATCCGTGAGTAAAAATGTACTTCTCATCTTGATTTTCTCTTTCATTAATGCCACTTCCCCAAATGTTCAAAGTAGTTTTACAAGAAAATCTAGCATAGAAAACAAATTGACTGAACTTGATGTCAAGACCAAATAAGTTTCTGCATCAACCTATACAATCACAAAAATATCTCTGACTGCAGAGGGGCATAATAGTATTTATTTTATCAGATTGTTGTGGGGGCCAGATTGAATGATGCACATATACACCTTTCCAAATTTTATTATTTTTTCTCTCCACACATTGGAGGTGGGATTTTTGAAAATCTATAAAATACTTTTCATGGTTTTCTGTCTGAGGATGGAAAAGGATTTTCAAAAATTAATCAGATTAGTCAAACATAAAACAAAAAGTTGCAGTTAATTATATGTCAGTGTAATACAAACTGAGATTGTAAGAATTAATGAATACAGAGAAATATAAAAAAATATAAGCTTTTCCCCTTTTTCTTAACTATTCCTTCTCAGAGGCTTAGCTAGAGATTTCTAGCCCTGGACTATAAATCTCTTGACTGTTCAATTGGCAATTTGAATCCTTGGTCCAAATTTTCACTTGTTTTATACTAACCCCACAAAAAATTACTAAATGCCTCAATAACTCTGAACACCTTTCCAGTTGCATCTAGTTCAAATGTTCTTTATTCATTTATTCAATAGAGTCCAGTGCTATTGACACTTATTCATATCTCTCTTTGATTAAAAAAATTGCAACTTAGTGAGACAGAATGAATGTTTAACTCTAAAGACTTCTCCATCCTAACATAAATATGTATCTGATCATTTGAAAAGAGACAGTACCTAAATTATGGGAATAAAGAAATCTTCTTGTAGGAAATAACATTTTTATGAAACTATGAATAAAACTAGGGATTCTAAAACACTGAGTTTTGGTAAAAATGCATTCCACAAAATTGGGTAAAATGACTGAATGAAAAAAGCAAGTTAATCACATTTGTTGCAATATAGCATTATATTCCAGAATTATTTTCCTATTCAAAAACAGAATGGTGATCATGGAGCCATCAACTACACATACATTATTTCCCTGTACTAAATAGAATGAGGAGTATGGAGTCACCAACTACACATTTCCATTGCTTCAAATATTAGGTTAGAGTTTTTAGAATAAGAGAAATATTATCTATTTTATCCTTCTAGATTTTAAAATTCCTATTTACACTCTGAAAACATAGCTAAACATTTTTTTTATTTTTAAAAAGAATCATCTTAAAGTGACCTCTTCTTTGCAAGATCAAAAATATTCATAAGAAACATTGCATTTGTCCTCTAAACTATTGTGAAATGATCTAGCCAAAAATATCTCTTTCACAGCTGTGGAGGAATATGGGGAGAGGTAAAGTACTCTGTTCAATATCTTTCATCATCCAGGTTTTTGACCCAAATTCTTATCTTTTGCTAATCAATAAATAAACCTTTCCTCCTATTTCCCAGACCAAATCTTTCATTTCATACAAATATCACTGAATTTTTGAACCTCAGATATCATGAAATTAAACTCTTAGTTGAATACAAAACATGTCTGTAGCATCTATGAAAATGGCATTAGCATCTGCTTGAAAATATTCCCACCACTAAGGTATTCTTTTCACTTTTCTTCTTTTCATCATCTCTCTACCATGTCCACTCAACTTACCCCAGTTTGGCCTTTTGGATCAAGAAAAACAAGTCTCATCTATTTTACTTAACATTTCAAATACCTGACAACATCTAACATATCTCCTCTAAATCTGCACTTAAAATTTGTTTTCAGTTTTTTTTTTTTCATTTGTCCCTAATATGATGTTTTTTAATCTTTCACACTCTGGTACTTGGATGTTTGCCTATTGTTCATGGAATAATTACCTTTTTACATTTTTACAACACAAAATCATTCCTTCTATTTAATTGTGGCTCATTGAAGATTTATATCTCTTCCATACTGATTTCCTCCAGGATCAGCCCTTCTTATTTCTAATCTCCTAATAAAATACATGACATTTTCTTTTCTTTCCCTCCTCCTTTTGATTTCCATTCTGGGTTAAATATGTTCATTGGGAACATTATTGTAACCTGAGACACAAAATAGTAGCAAAAGAAGTTTTATTACAACAATAGAAAAGATTAATGGATGGAAGTTTAGTCTTAAAAAAACAAGGAGAGTAATATTACTCTGAAGCAGCCTGGTCTGGGAAGTGCTCAGAATCACAGGTATGATGAAGCTACCCTGAACTAGGCTAGAGTAGTACTTTTAATGTGAAATAGAATTCTTTGTCTCACCACTTGGGACAAATACAGCATCTGCCACCTAATGGTTTAACACAATGGTTTAACATTGTCATACAAAACATATTAGGACAAATAAAAGCATTTTTCTGATGAGGAGATCCAGATAGAGGCCACTACATATCTGAAACAAAGAGATGACCTTGGTTTGCCTTGTCTTCCCATAAAGAAGGTCTTCTGAAGAATATTCTGTCAACTATATCATACAATCTTTACAATAGGTTTACTGTTAGGATTACAAGGTGATAACTTAGGTTGTCTAAACAATTCTCTAGCTCAGAGTTCACATCTTTAGGAGTTCACACCTTTAGACTTCTGAAAAGGAGTTTACACATTTAAAGAAGTTTACACCTTTAAAAGGAGTTCTGAAAAGGAGTTTATACAACCTTTAAAAGGAGCAAGTTCATTGGTTGAAGGAGTTCCCACAAACGCCTGGGAGTTCTCACATGCCCATTCTCTGGGAGGATAAATGAAGACAACATTGGGCCTGGAGAAGCAGTCTGGATTGGGGAAGGACAAGAGCTGGAAGAGATTCAGAGCCAGGATTCAGGAAGAAGAAGAAGAAGTGGCAGGCTGGAAGCTCCAGAAGCCTCTCAAGAAATCTGCTCACAGAGAAAAGGATTCACAGAGAAGAAACCTCCTCCCAAAGAAGGATTACAATTGAGAGACTACAGGACCTTTACATTTTGGCGGCCAATGTGGGGCAAGGACTTATGCTGAGCCCTTCAGAGGGAGCTAGCCCAGAACTTTGCAATTTACATCTTTTCAATTAGTTTAATCTTAATATAAGTTGCCTTACCTTTCAGAATTTCCTTATCTGAAAAACTCATGTATTACTTTAAAATTCTTATATTTGAGTAAATAAAGCTCTATCCATTGAATAATAATAAGCAACCACTTATTAAACACCTACTGTGTTAAGGGCTGAAGTTATAAGAATCAAAAAATGGAAGTCCTCTCATTCTAAAGGAAAAGCCTTTTCTTTTTATTATATTCATTTAGGGAAGAGTCAGTTATGGGTAACTCTAAATAAGGAAAACTTCACCACTGATGGAGATCTGCAACTTACTTGAAGTCTTTAAGAGGCCAAGTTGACCTTGAACATATAGTCTATATGTGTTAAAGAAGGATTTGACCTTAGCTATTTCTGACTCTAAAATAATATTTGGAATATTATAAATAATTGAAGGGACTTTAATATCTTAATGAAAGTAATGAACAAGGAAAGTTATCATTCAGGCAGCTAGATGCTCAGTGGATAGAGTGATATGCCTTGAGTTAGAAATAACTGATTTCAAATCTGGTTTCAAATACTAACTACCTTATCATCAATATTGAAAAAAATGTTTTTGGTTTTGGGTTTGGTTTTTGTTTTTCATCAGGTACAAGTTAAAATAAATGAACTTGGAGGTAATTTCTAACTCTGAGATCCTGTGATACTTTTATTCATTTTATTTACAGACCTTCAATAAATACCCAAAAGTAAAAGCATTAAGGTCTCCAAATATCCTCCTTGATATAATGATAAATGTAATAGAAAAAACACAAACATAAAAGGCAAATAGTGAATCATTAAATACCAGAATTTCACAGGACCTAGTCACACCCACACAGCACTGGATGTCAGTAAACACTGACCCAGCATAGCCCTTGCTACTTGTAGAGTAAGCTTGGACAATCTCCTCCTTGCCCTAAAAGCAGACCTTAACTTTAAAATAGCAAAAAAGCAAAAACACTCTGATCATAGGTAGTTTTTATAGTGAAAGAAAAGAACAGATTTCAAACTCTGAAGTCACTAAAATCAGATCATGTCCAGATGAAGTCCCAAAGGATGATTTAAATGGGTCCCCATTGCACAAGGCTCTCTAGGAAGAAATTTTAAAAAGGAACCTAAAAGAGAGCTAGAAGAAAAATAGTGGGGGGGTCAGAGCCAAGATGGCAGAGAAGACACACGCAAACTTCTAAGCTCCTTCTTCCCTCAACACCAACTAGTTAAATCAGCTTCAAAAATAACGCTGGACTGATTAAAAACCACAAGGATTAGAAGCACAACTTACCAGCCGAAGAGAATCTGGAATTTCAACAGAAAAGGTCGGTTCCAAGGGAAAGTAAAAAAAAAAAAAAAAAAAAAAAAAACCAGCACAGACAGGGTTCAGGGTTGGACTAGGTGCTAGCACACTGTGACAAACAGGCTGGGGAGAACTCTGGGATCAGAGAACCCACTGAGATAGAGGAATGTGGCATAGGCTGATAGCTCTACTCTGCTTATAAAACAGCAGATCAGAAGAGAAATCAAAGCCACGTTAAAATATAAAGCCAGATCCTAGAACCACCCCAATCTGGAAGTGACCTAACACCAATCTGGGCACGGCGCCTTCTGCTGTCCAGGGCTTTTCCTTGGGGCAGTTTAGTTAAGAACCTGAACAGCAGGGGACACAGCCCAGGGCAGCCTCCAATCAACATAGAGTGGGGCTCAGCCTGAGGCAGTGGAATTCTACAAGTAGTGAAACTGCAGCAGCAGCTTGAAATAGTAAATGCCTTCTTCTCAGATCACAATGCAATAAAAACTACATTCAACAAGAAGTTAGGGGTAAATAGACCAAAAAGTAATTGGAAACTAAATAATCTCATCTTAAAGAATACCTGAGTGAAACAGCAAATTATAGAAACAATAAATACTTTCACCCAAGATAATGACAATGATGAGACATCATACCAAAATTTTTGGGATGCAGCTAAAGTGATAATAAGGGGAAATTTTATATATTTAGAGACTTACTTGAATAAAATAGAGAAAGAGGAGATTAATGAATTAGGCCTGCAACTTTAAAAGCTAGAAAAAGTCCAAATTAAAAACACCCAACCAAAAACTAAACTTAAAATTCTAAAATTAAAAGGAGAAATCAATAATATTGAAAGTAAAAAAAACTATTGAATTAATAAATAAAACTAAGAGTTGGTTTTATGAAAAAGCCAATAAAATAGATAAAACCTTTGGTAAATCTGATCAGAAAAGGAAAGAGGGAAATCAAATTGGTAGTCTTAAAAATGAAAAGGGGGATCTTTCCACCAATGAAGAGGAAATTAGAGAAATAATAAGGAGTTACTTTGCCCAACATTATACCAATAAATTTGATAACTTAAGTGAAATGGATGACTACATCCAATAACATAGACTTACTAGTTTAACAGAGGAAGAGGTAAACTGCTTAAATAGTTCCATTTCAGAAAAAGAAATAGAACAAGCTATTAATCAACTCTCCAAGAAAAAATCCCCAGGACCAGATGGATTTACATGTGAATTCTACCAAACATATAAAGAACACTTAGCCCCAATGTTATAGGTAGATTGAAAACTGAGAAAGAAAACTATAGACCAATCTCCCTAATGAATATTGATGCTAAAATCTTAAATAAGATATAAGCAAAAAGACTTCAGATAATCATCCCCAGGATAATACACTATGATCGAGTAGGATTTACACCAGGAATGCAGGGTTGGTTTAATATTAGGAACACTATTAGTATAATTGACCATATTAATAATCAAATTAATAAAAACCATATAATCACCTCAATAGATGCAGAAAAAGCATTTGATAAAATATAACATCCATTCCTACTAAAAACATTTGAGAGTATAGGAATAAATGGACTATTTCTTAAAATAGTCAGGAGCATATATTTAAGACCATCAGTAAACTTAATATGTAATGGAGATAAACTGGAACATTTCCCAGTAGGATCAGAAGTGAAACAAGGTTGCCCACTATCACCATTACTATTAAATATTGTATTAAAAATGCTAGTCTCACCAATAAGAGTCGAGAAAGAGATTAAAGGAATAAGAGTAAGTAATGAGAAAATCAAACTGTCACTCTTTGCAGATGATATGATGGTATACTTAGAGAACCCCAGAGATTCTAATAAAAAGTTATTGGAAATAATTCACAACTTTAGCAAAGTTGCTGTATACAAAATAAATCCACATAAATCCTCAGCATTTTTATACATCACCAACAAAATGCAATAGCAAGAGATACAAAAAGAAATTCCATTCAAAACAATTGTCGAGAGTATAAAATATTTGAAAATCCATCTCCCAAAAAAAAAGTCAGGAATTATATGAGCAAAATTACAAAACACTTGCCACAAAAATAAAGTCAGATTTAAATAATTGGAAAGACATTCAGTGCTTGTGGATAGGCCGAGCAAATATAATAAAGATGACAGTACTCCCCAAACTAATCTATTTATTTAGTGCTATACCAATCAGACCCCCAAGAAACTATTTTAATGACCTAGAAAAAATAACAACAAAATTCATATGGAAGCATAAAAGGTCGAGAATTTCAAGGGAATTAATGAAAAAAAAAAGTCAGATGAAGGTGGTCTAGCTGTACCTGATCTAAAGCTATATTATAAAGCAGCAGTAACCAAAACCATTTGGTATTGACTAAGAAATAGACCGGTAGATCAGTGGAACAGATTAGGTACACAGGACAAAATAGAATACAACTATAGCAACTTAGTGTTTGACAAATGCAAAGACACCAACATTTGGGATAAGAATTCATTATCTGAAAAAACTGTTGGGAAAACTGGAAATTAGTTTGGCAGAAATTAGATATGGACCCACACTTAACACCATATGCCAAGATAAGATCAAAATGGGTCCATGGTTTAGGCATAAAGAATGAAATCATAAATAGATTAGAGGAACAGAGGATAGTCTACCTCTCAGACCTGTGGAGGAGGAAGGAATTTATGACCAGAGGAGAACTAGAGATCATTATTGATCACAAATAGAAGATTTTGATTACATCAAATTAAAAAGCTTTTGTACAAACAAAACTAATGCAAACAAGATTAAAAGGGAAGTAACAAATTGGCAAAACATTTTTACAGTTAAGGTTCTGATAAAGACCTCATTTCCAAAATATATAGAGAACTGACTCTAATTTATAAGAAATCAAACTATTCTCCAATTGATAAATGGTCAAAGGATATGAACAGACAATTTTCAGATGATGAAATTGAAACTATATCCACTCATATGAAAGTGTTCCAAATCACTACTGATCAGAGAAATGCAAATTAAGACAACTCTAAGATACCACTACACACCTGTCAGATTGGCTAAGATGAATGTTGGAGGGGATGTGGGAAAACTGGGACACTGATGCATTGTTGGTGGAGTTGTAAAAGAATCCAGCCATTCTGGAGAGCAATTTGGAACTATGCCCCAAAAGTTATCAAACTGTGTATACCCTTTGATCCAGCAGTGCTACTACTGGACTTATATCCCAAGGAAATACTAAAGATGAGAAAGGGACCTGTATATGCCAAAATGTTTGTGGCAGCTCTTTTTGTAGTTGCTAGAAACTGGAAAATGAATGGTGTCCATCAATTGGAGAATGGTTGGGTAAGTTGTGGTATATGAATGTTATGGAATATTATTGCTCTGCAAGAAATGACTAGCAGGATGAATACAGAGTGGTTTGGTGAGACTTGCATGAACTGATGTTGAGTGAAGTGAAAAGAGCCAGAGGATCACTGTACACTTCAACATCAATACTGTGTGAAGATATATTATGATTGAAGTGGATATCTTCAACATAAAGAAGATCCAACTCACTTCCATTAGATCAATGATGGACAGAAACAGCTACAACCAGAGAAGGAACACTGGGAATTGAATGTAAACTATTTTCACTCCTGTCTTTCTACCCAAGTTACTTATATCTTTGGAATCCAATTCTTATCGTGAACAAGAAAATTGGATTTACACACATATATTATATCTAGGTTATACTGTAACACATGTAATATGTATGGGATTGCCTATCATATAGGGGAGGGAATAGAGGGAGGGAGGGGAAAATTTGGAAAAATGGATACAAGGGATAATGTAAAAAAATTACACATGCATATATACTATCAAAAAATTATAATTATAAAATTAATAATAAAAAAGAAAAATAGGGAAAGGAAATGAGAATTTTGTAAGATGGTTTGGAAAAAGAAATGCAGAAATTATCTGAAGACAACTCTTTATGTAATAGATTTAGTGAAATGGGAAAAGCATATAACTCCTTATAAAATAAATTTGACAAAATGGAAAAGGAAAACAATTCAATTTAAAAACAGAGTTTGTGAAATGGAAAAAGAAAAAAAACAGAATTTGTGAAATGTAAAACAAATCCATCATCTCACTTAAAAGTTAAGTGAAGAAAATAATTCACTAAAAATCAGAACTGAACAAATAGAAATGAATTACTCAATGAGACATCAAGAATCAATCAAGAAAAACAAAAAAAAAAAAATTAAAGAGAAGAACCAATTTAAATACTGAAGAGTCACCATTAGGATTACCCAGGACCTAGCAGCTTTTACATTAAAGGATAGACAGGTCTGGAGTCAGATATCATGAAAGGCAAAGGAACTTGGATTATAGGCAAGTATAAGCTATCCATGTAAAATGAACATTATCTTTCATGGAAGAAGATGAACATTCAATGATATAAATGAAATTCATCTATTTCTAAAGAAAAGACCAATACTGAACAAAAAAAAAATTTGATCTCCAAACACAGAACTCAAGATAAGCATAAAAAGGTAAAAAGAAAAGAATTGTTAAAACTATATTTATGTTATGGGGACACTTAGAGATTATGGATATAATTTGATTTTGTTATAATAATATGAAAAAAACTAGAGGTGGAAAGTGGATCATATAGGAAAAATAGGAAAAAGGAGATAAAATAAGGGAAATTACATGTCATGAATTGAGGGAAAGAAGAGAAGGGGATGAGCATCATGTTAATCTTACTCTCATCATATTTGTCTCAAAGAGAGAATTTCAAATATTAGGTTTCATAAAGTTGTCTTACCTTATAAGGAAGTGGAGGGAAAGGAGAAAAGAAAAAAAAGACTAATAGAAGGGGAAACAGAAGTATTAGGGAAAAGGTGTGAAAAGGGGAGAGGCTCTAAAGGAGGAGGACTGTTTTATGGAGGTGGTGATCAGAATCAAAATGCTGGGGAGTAGGGAAGGAGGAGAGGAAAGAGAAAATCATAACTTAGGGTAAATAAGATGGCAAGAAATACAGAATTAGTTATTTTAACTGTGAATGTGAATAGGATGAAATCTCCCATATAAATGGCTGAAGCATATATTTTTTCTCAGCTGTACATGGAACATATACAAAAATTGACAATGCATTAGAGCATAAAAACCTCAAAAAACAAATGTAGAAAGGAAGGAATAATAAATTCATTTTTTTCACATCATGATGCAATGAAAAAATAGGGAAATAGGGAAATAAAAACTCCTATCAAATGCCTTTTATGAAACAGACATGGTACTGATACCTAAACTAGGTAGGATGATAATGAGATGATTCAGACCAGTTCCAATGATCTTGTGATGAAGAGAGCTATCAGCACCCAGAGTGAGGACTGTGGGAATGGAGTGTAGTTCACAACATAGCATTTTCACTCTTTTTTGTCATTTGCTTGCATTTTATTTTCTTTCTCATTCCTTCCAATTAGATTTGATTTTTCTTGTGCAGCAAGATAATTGTATAAATAAGTATGTATGTATTGGATTTAACATATATTTCTACCACGTTTAATATATATTGGACTACTTGACATGTAGGGGAGGTAATGGAGGAAGGAGGGAAATACAACACAAGGTTTTGCAAGGGTTAATGTTGAGGAATTATCCATGCATCTGTTTTGAAAAACAAAAACCTTCAATTAAAAAAAAAGAAAAGAAAACCATTGAGGGAAGGAAGAAGGATAATGGTGGCCAAAGCAAAAAGTTATGTGGTAAGAAATCTTGTCAATTTCACAAGTTTCCTACTTCATCTGTACTGCTTACATGCAATACATTCCTCCTCTCAAGAAATAGGGACCATATGAGAGCCAAGACACATGATTCTTTCTGAGTTCCTCTACTACCCTTAGACTAAATACAAAATTCAGCCTCTGAAATAGTGTTATTCTGCCAGAATTCACAAATATTGGGAGTGGAACAAATTACCAGCAAAAGATAATTTCGAAGATTGCCAGAAAAGGTCTGTTTTGATCAGTTATGAGGCAGAGCAAGAAGCCAAGCACAGACATGCAGGCCAGTGCACACATCTGACCTGGAAAATAGATCTAGGAGAGATAATGTAAGGATTATTGGACTCCCTGAAAATCATGATGGAAAAAAAAGCCTAGAGATTATTTTTTAGGGAATCATCAAAGAGTACTGCCCAGATGTCATAGAATCAAAAGGTCAAATAGCCATTGAAAGAATTTATTGAACACCTACTGAAAGAGACCCCAAAATTAAATCTCCAAGGAATAGTGTGGCTAAATTAAAAACTATGGGAGTGAAGAAAAAATATTACAAGCAGCCAGAAAAAAAATTCAAATATCAAGGAGCCACAATAAAGATCACTCAGAATCTAGCAGCTTCCACATTAAAGGATCAAAGGGCCTGGAATCTGATATTCCTAAAGATAAAGGGATTTGAAATGCAGCCAAGAATAAACTACCCCACTAAGCTGAGCATTTTCTTCCAGGGAAGAAGATGGACATTCAATGATAAAGGCAATTTCCATTCATTTCTGATGAAAAAAACAGAATTAGACAAAAAAAATTTGATCTCCAAATATAGGACTCAAAATAAGCACACAAAGGTAAAAAAAACTCTTAGAACTCTATTTCTGTTATGGGCATATATAGAGTGCATGTATAATTTGATTTTGCTGTTATCATATAAAAAAGGACTAGAGGTAAAATGGGAATTGTAGCAGAAAAAGGGAAAAGTGGAGGTAAAAAGAGGGAAATTACATGACACAAAGAGGCCAAGGAAACCTATTGTATCTGAGGGAAAGAAGGAAGGAGGATTAAGAGTGTGTGAATCTTACTCTCATGAGATTTGGCTCAAAGAGAAAATATTAGACATATTTGGTTTACAGAGAAACTTCTCTCACCTCATTGAAAAGTGGGAGGAGAAAAGTGAAAAGGGAAGATGTGGCCTAAATAGAAACGAATAGAGAAATAGTAGAGAAAAAGGTATAAGGGGGAGAACTCTAAGGGGATGGATTTCTAAAAGGGGAGGACTGCTTAAAGCAAGTGGTGTCCATAGGTTTATTACTAGGGAAGGGGCAAAGGGGAAAAGGAAAGAGAAAAGTATAATCTGAGGATAATAAGATAACAGGAAATAAAGAATTAGTAGTTTTAACTATAATTGTGAATGGGGTGAACTCTGCCATAAAGCTAAGGTGGATAGCTGACTAGATTAAAATCCAGAATCCTAAAATATGTTGTTTACAGGAAACACATTTAAAGCAGTATAATGCATACAGAGTAAAAGTAAAATGCTGGAGCAGAATCTATTATGCTTCAGATGAGATAAAAAAAGCAGGGGTAATCATCCTGATCTCAGATCAAACAAAAGCAAAAATTGAACTAATTAAAAGAGATAAGGAAGGAAACTATGTCTTGCTAAAGGGTAGTATAGACAATGAAGCAATATCAAAATTAAACATATACACACCAAATCCCTAAAGTTCTAAAAGAGAAGTTAAGAGAGAGGCAAGAAGGAATAGAGAGCAAAACTATAATAGTGGGAGATCTCAACCTTGCACTCTAAGAACTAGATAAATCAAACAACAAAATAAATAAGAAAGAAGTTAAAGAGATAAATAGAACACTAGAAAAATTAGGTATGATAGATCTTTGAAGAAAACTGAATGATTAAAGAAAGGAGTATGCTTTCTTCTCAGCAGTTCATGGAACTATACAAAAATTGACTGTACATTAGGACATAAGGACCTCAAAATCAAATGCAGAAAGGCAGAAACAGTAAATGCATTCTTTTCAGATCACGATGCAATAAAAACTACATTTAATAAAAAGCCAGGGTAAAATAGACCAAAAATAATTAGACACTAAATAATCTCTTCCTAAAGAATGAATAGGTGAAATAGCTAATCATAGACACAATTCATAATTTCATCCAAGAGAATGACAATAATGAGACAACATACCAAAATGTGTGGGATGCAGCCAAAGTGGTAATAAGGGGAAATTTTATATCTCTGGAGGCTTATCTGCATTAAATAAAGAAGGAAAAGATCAATGAATTGGGCTTACAACTCAAAAAGCTAGAAAAAAGAGCTAATTAACCCCCCCCAATCAAATACTATTCTTGAAATTCTAAAAATAAAAGAGATATTAATAAAATTGGAAGTAAAAAATTATTAAATGAATAAATAAAACTGACTTGGTTTCATTAAAAACCAACAAAATAGATAAATTTGATTAAAAAAGGGAAGAGGAAAATCAAATTGTTAGTCATAAAAATGAAAAGGGAGAACTATCCACTAATGAAGAAGATATTAAAACAATAATTAGGAATTACTTTGCCAAACTATATGCCAATAAATTCAATAACCTAAGTGAAATGGATGAATACCTACAAAAATATAGGTTGCCCTGATTAACAGAGGAGGATGTAAATTGCTTAAATAGTTCCATCTTAGAAAAATAAATAGAACAAAATATTAATCAACTCACTAAGAAAAAAATCCCCAGGACCAGATGAATTTACATGTGAATTCTACTAAACATTTAAAGGACAATTAATCCTAATATTATTTTATTATTTATATATATATATATATATATATATATATATATATATATATATATATATATATATATATATATATATATGTGTGTGTGTGTGTGTGTGTGTGTGTGTGTGTGTGTGTGTGTGTATGTAGATAGATAGATAGATAGATAGATAGATAGATAATTTGAAAAAATAGGGAATGAAAGAGTCCCACCAAATTTCTTTTATGAAACAAACATGGTACTGATACCTAAACCAAGTAGGATTAAAACAAAGAAAGAAAATTATAGACTAATCTCCCTAATGAATATTGATGCAAAAATCTTAAATAAAATATGAGCAAAGGGATTACAGAAAATCATCCCCAGGATAATACACCATGACTAAGTAGGATTTATACCAGGAATGAAGGGCTGGTAATATTTAGAAAACTATTAGCATTATTGACTATATCTATAGCCAAATTAATAAAAATCATATGATTATCTCAAAAAATGAAGAAAAATCATTTGATAAAAATCCAACTCCAATTCTTGTAAATAACACTAGGTATTATAGTAATAAATGGACTTTTTCTTTAAAATAATCAGTAGCCTCTGTTCAAAACCATCTGGAAGCATCATATGTAATAGGGATAAACTGGAACCATTCCGAAAAAGATCAGGAGTGAAATAAGGTTGCTCATTATCACCATTACTATTCAATATTGTATTAGAAATTCTAACTTTGGCAATAAGATATGAAATAAGATAAGATTAAAGAATTATTAGAGTAGGTAATGAGGAAACCAATTTATCACTCTTTGTAGATAATATGATGATATATTTAGAGAATCCCAAGAATCTACTAAAAAGCCCTTAGAAATAATCCATAACTTTAGCAAAGTCGTAGAATACAAAATAAATCCACAAAAATCATCAGCATTTGTATACATCACTAACAAAATCCAATAGCAAAAGATACAAAGAGAAATTCCATTTAAAATAATTGTCAATAGTATAAAATATTTGGGAATCTATCTGCCAAGGTAATGTCAGGAACTATATGAGCAAAACTATAAAACACTTTCCAAACAAATAAAGCCACATCTAAACAACTGGAAAATATTAAGTGCTCTTGAATAAGTCGAGCCAATATAATAAAGATGACAATATTACTAAAACTAATCTATTAATTTCATGCTATACTAATCAAATTCCCAAGAAACTATCTTACTGACCTAGAAAAATAACAACAAAATTCATCTGGAGGAACAAAAGGTCAAGAATTTCAAGGAAACTAATGAAAATTAAAATCAAATGAAGGTGGCTTAGCTGTACCAATCTAAAACTATATTATAAAGCAGCAGTCACCAAAACCATTTGGTACTGGTTAAGAAATAGATTAGTTGATCAGTATAATAGGTTGGATTCACAGGACAAAATAGTTAATAACTAAAGCAATCTAGTGTTTGACAAACCCAAAGATTCCAACTTTGGGGTTAAGAATTCACTATTTGACAAAAACTGCTGGGGAAATTGGAAATTACTATAGCAGAAAGTAGGCATTGATCCACACTTAACACCTTATACCAAAATAAGGTCAAATATAATTAAAATGGATTCATGATCATAAAGAAATTATAAATAAATTAGAAGAACATAGGATAGTTTACCTCTCAGACCTGTGGAGGAGGAAGGAATTTGTGACTAAAGAAAAACTACAGATCATTATTGATCAGAAAATAGAAAATTTTGATTATATTAAGTTAAAAAATTTTTGTACAAACAAAACTAATGCAGACAAGGTTAGAAGGGAAGCTATAAATTGGGAAAACATTTTTACATTCAAAGGTTCTAATGAAGGTTTTATTGCCAAAATATAGAATATTTACTCAAATTTATAAAAAATCAAGCCATTCTCCAATTGATAAATGGTCAAAGGATATGGACAGACAATTGTCAGATGAAGTAATTGAAACTATTTCTAATCATCTGAAAATGTGCTCTAAATCATTATTGATCAGAAAAATTCAAATTAAGACAACTCTCAGATAAAACTACACATCTTTCAGTTTAGCTGAGATGATAGGAAAAGATAATGATGAATGTTGGAGGGAATGTGGGAAAACTGGGACATTGATAACATTTTTGGTGGAATTGTGAATGAATCCAACCATTCTAGAGAACAATTTGGAACTATGCTCAAAAAGTGATCAAACTGTGCATACTCTTTGATCCAGCAGCGTTACTACTGGGCTTATATCCCAAAGAGATCTTAAAGAAGGGAAAGGATCCCACATGTACAAAAATGTTTGTGGCAGTCCTCTTTGTACTGGCTAGAAACTGGAAAATGAATGGATGCCCATCAATTGGAGAATGAGTGAACAAATTGTGGTATATGAATGTTATGGAATATTATTGTTCTTTAAGAAATGATCAGCAGGATGATTTCAGGGAGGCCTGAGAGACTTACATTGAATTGATGCTAAGTGAAATAAGCAGAATTAGGAGATCATTATACATGGCAACAAGAAGATTATACGATTATCAATTCTGATAGACATAGATCTCTTCCACAATGAGATGATTAAAACCAGTTCCAATTATTTAGTAAAGAAGAGAATTAGCCCAAGTGTAGACCACAACATACCATTTCCACTCTTTCTGTTATTATTTGCTTGCATTTTATTTTCCTTCTTGGGTTTTTTTTTTCTTTCTTTTCTAGATCTGATTTTCCTTATACAGCAAGATAATTGTATAAATGTGTATACGTATATTGGATTTAACTTTAACATGTTTAACATGTATTGGAGTACCTACTATCTAGGGGAAGGAGTGGGGGGAAGGAGGGAAAAATCAGAACAGAAGGTTTTGCAAGGGTCAATGTTGAAAAATGACCCATGCATATATTATGTAAATAAAAAGCTATAGTAATAAAAAATAAAAAGAAACAGAGATCATACTTTTTTTAGTACATAAGAAAGGAAAATTCTATATTTTTAAATTCTTTGGTTATCAAAAAACTTGGACTTGAAATAAATAAGTCTTTACATGAAACTAATAGATCCTAGTTACATTTTCTTTCTTATCATTTCTGACCTATCGTTTTTCTGTCATTGACTGACTCTTTGATATGTGTACATATTCAGCCACCTCTGTGAGGAACATAATTACTGTCATTCTGCAATCTGTCTGGCTTTTCCCCTCTAACATCTACAATCTATTAGTATTCAGAGGGAAGTATGAATATGATCTGTTACTTAAGACTTTTACTCTATTATGGCACAATTGCCTGAAAAAAAAAATTTAGCGGTCACTGAATTACTTCACTATGTATCTATCACCAAGTTGATAATTATTCAGCATAATTAAAATTATACTTTTCCATTTGGAGGTAACATGAAAAGCTTTTTAAAAATATCCTCTTGTATTTTTGTGTTTTAAGTAGGAGTAGATGTCAAGGAAAACTATGAACCTGTTATATTTACAAGTGAAAATATTATTAATTGTTTAAAAGAAAACACCCGAGTTTGGGTAAAAGACTGACAGCCAATGCAATGGAAACTATTTTAAATTTTTTCATACATTGTTGTATGAAGAGGTTTCCTTTTATATAGTGTTACTGATTGAAGACCTAAAATAGCTTGGCACCAAGATCAACAATAATAATGGAAATAAATAAATACATTACTCTCAGAGTAATGAGTCCCAGAAAGAAACTGACATATAAGGGAGTACTGAATTTAAATGGATTTCATTACATTTATTTCACAAAGTGTTTGCATTTGTGGCAGGTGGTCACAAAACCCTGATCAACAGTGAATGTTGCATTTATTTCCATTATTAGTATGTATCCAGAATAACCAAAATAGAATTTCTCTGGAACTGTTTACAAAATATGGCCATCATAGCAATAAATACTGTGTTAGGAATGAAAGTTAACATATATTATTAAAATGATCAACTATTAAACTTTATCTTGTCAAATGAAAGTAGAAATAAAAACTACATGTGTAAAAATTATTTTGTGTTAACTTATATGTTGTAGGACTTCAATCTTTTTTTTAATATATATGAATAAAATGAAGGTATAATATTCTATACAAGGACAACTTAGGATAGTAAAAAGAACATAGGCTGAAAGTCAACATACTTGAATTCTAATTCTACTCAATAACAAATGAGAATGGGACCTTGGGTTTTTTAATGTGGTGGCTGCTACATAGTAGTTGTTTAATAAATATGTGTTCATTGATTTTCTATCTCTAATATTTGAATATTATCAGCTAGGTTCTGTCAACACTAATGTATATCACAAGTCTTTTATATTTTCCCTTTTAATGATACTCATTACCTCCAAATCCAAATCATCTAACCTCTGATAACCAAGGCTTATCTGTATTCTAAGATAAGGGGTTGAAGAAGGACTTTGTGTGGAAAATACCTAACTTCCCCTTGGAGTGGCTGATAGTACAATGGATTTTAGAGTTTGGAGTCAAGAAGATTAAAGTAAAAATTTAATTTTATTTACTAGCTAGAGAAATCTTTGCCTGTTTCTACCATGAGTCCTAACTCTGCTGATTGATGACTAAACATAACTATTTTAGAATGTACCCAAACAATGCTTCGCTTCACTTCACACCTGAGCCAATTCTGTCCTTTTCTTCCTCCTCATCAGTTAGCTCCCTTCCCCCAAGACAGGTACTCTCTTCCCTCTTTGCACCCAGTTCCTCTTTATGCTTTTGTTCCCCTCCCATTAAAATACAAAATACTTGTGGATAGTGAACTTCTTGCTTGTATTTTTACTCCATGTATTTATCATAGTTCCTGGTATATAGTCAATATATACTTTCCTGAAATGTAGATTTTAGCCATAATGCAAAAATAATATTTATAATGATGATGCCAAAGGATCGGTTAATGAATCATCAATATACTGAGTTTATTTATTTATGGAAGTTGATAATAAATTTTTCATTGGAAGGTGGGTAGCAATTCAATTTTGTTTATTTCATGTTTTTAGCAAAAAGCTATGAATGTTCATTGAGAATCAAAGTTGAGTAAGGCCAGATCTGGTGGTGGTACTACTATTACTACTATTCCTAATAATAATGTTGTTATTGTTTGGGGGAGTTAGTTGTTTTATCAGCTATTTTATGCCTTTTTATTTTAAATATTAGCTTTATTTTTAAATTTATATTTGTGTTTTCAAAATATATGCAAAGAGTTTTCAACATTCAACCTTGCAAAATCTCATGTTCTAAATTTTTCTTCCTCCTTTTCCCTTACCCCTTCCCCTAAACAGCAAGTAATCCAATATATGTTAAACACGTGCAATTCTACTATATATATTTCACAATTATGAGAAATGCTGCAAAAGAAGAATCAGATCAGAAAGGAAAAATAAATTAGAAAGAAAAAAAAAACAAGAAAATAACAATAAAAAGGTGAAAATACTATGTGGTGGCCACATTCAGTCAATCCTCTCTGTGGGTACAAATGGCTCTCTCCTTTGCAAATCTATTGAAATTGGCCAGAATCACCTCATTGTTGAAAAGAGCCACATCTAGCAGAACTGATTATCATATCATCTTGCTATTGCTGTGTACCATGATCTGCTCTCACTTAGCATCAATTCATGTAGTCTCTCTAGGCCTTTCTGAAATCATCTTGCTGACCATTTCTTATAAAACAATAATATTCCTTAACATCATGTAACTTGTTCAGCCATTTTCCAACTGATGGGTATCCACTAAGTTTCCAGTTCCTTGCCACTATAAAAAGGGCTACCACAAACATTTTTGCACATGTGGGTCTGGCTCTCTTTTTTATTATCTCTTTGAAATACATGCCCAGTAGAGACACTGCACAGTACAGTATGATAGGCCTTTAGACATTAGTCAGATATTTTGTAAAAGAGATTATAGTTTAAAATAAAATTAGAATAAATGGGTTCTGTGATAACTATCAAGTTTGAGATTCTGTGATAATAAAGATCCACATAATTTCACTCCCCCCCCCAAAAAAAAACCTTTCAACCTTCAAAGGATTGAGTTATTGTTTTCCTGAGGAAATGCCAGATATTTAAAAGTTGCTGAACTTATTTTTAGATTCCTAAGTTATTGTTAGAGGTGTATGTATCTATACCAGTGAATAAAGACCTTGTCTCAAGAGTTAGGAAGACTTAGGCTAAAGTTCCACCTTTCATATGTATGTGATCATGGGAAAGTCACTTAACTTCTCAGGGGCCCAAGTACAAATCTGTTTATATTTATGTCCCCTCCCTTCATCAAAAAGAAAGCATAGTTTTTGTAGGAAACAAGTTCCTACAATAACTGTGCTTTCATTTCCTATAATTCTTTATGTTAGTATCTGATTCTATGAAGTATCATGGTTAGCCTGTATATATCTGCTAGGAACATCATCATTCAACTGTATTATTATGTGCCAGATTTATTGTTGTTGTTGTTACTATCACTATTATCAATATTATCATTGCCCATTGAAAATGTAACTCTCAAATAAGTCTTCAACCTGAGTTCATTATGTTGAAAATGACTTTTCCTTCAAAAACAACTGTATGTACCTATATTCTCACTGACTCTTCTTTGTGATAATATAGTTTTTAACACTTTCACTTGATCCTCCTACTTCCACTCCCAGTGATTCCATATATTAATCACAAATGGCTCAAAAATATAGGCAAGTTTCCTAATATCTTAATCTTAAAACTCTTCTTTTTTTGGCAGATTGTTTAACTAAGCCTTAGACAAACATGTTTCATTCTTGAACTCAACACTGAAAAAAAAAAACCTGTCAATTATATTTTGCAACCGAAAAATCCCTAAACCTTATGGTAGTATGAAGTAGATAAACAATAGCATCTGTTTTAAAAGTAACACTCATGTTCACAATCTCTTTTGTGCTTAGGATACTTTATGGAGAAGATCCTCCTTGCTAATTTCTTCTGGAAAATTAAAGTTTTTTCAACATATTTGAAGAACTAACACTGAATGAACACATGGTTCTAACAATGTCTTTCTTCCTCTTAATATAATATAGGAGTAATATTTTAAACCGGTAGAAGAACAAATCAGATAAAAAATTAACCCACATAGTATCTGTAAGTCAATGTCAACTATTACAAATAATTTAGGTTCTCTATTATTTGAAAATGAATAACAATAACAATTGAAACATAGAGCTTTGTTTTTACTAACCACTTTGCAGTAGGAGTTTATTAAATTAATAGCATTCTGAAATATGTATTTAAAAGAAATAATCATTCTTTTGCAAAAATGAAACCAATTTGTATTATTTCTATTTTTGAGCCAGAACTAGGACTTAACAGGAATGAGTTCCAATTTTAAAAATAGTTACATGTTTTGGGAGATGATATTAAAAGGAAGTGAAGTGATTATTATTCCATAAAGATGTTCAAGATGGCTCTTTTCTTATATTCAAATCTTCTATAAAACTTTTATTTATAATACCAGTCTGTAATTACTGAATAATCTTGTTTTTATATATTGGTTATTATCAGTTGCAACAATAGTTGCACAAGTTGCACCTTCTTTGAAAATATTGGTGATTGCTGTTTCTTTCCTTTTCTATGGTTCTTTTTTTCCCGCTCAGGGATAACTCATTTACTTTTATTTGCCAAATCAGTTCTATACTTCAATTTGTTCTCAGAACGAAAAAAGAGGGAGGGAGGAAGATGGAAAGAGAGAGAAGTTACAGAAACA
The DNA here is from genome assembly GCF_048593235.1 of Sminthopsis crassicaudata. NCBI lineage: Eukaryota > Metazoa > Chordata > Mammalia > Dasyuromorphia > Dasyuridae > Sminthopsis > Sminthopsis crassicaudata. The sequence goes on along the minus strand of NC_133617.1, from coordinate 685,009,241 downwards.
AAGAGAAAGAGATAGAGGCAGAGATATCAGACAAAAAATTTATTCTTTGCTTTGCTCTTAGGACATTTTCTTTTCTGCTTTTAACAAAAGCAATATTCAAATTATTATGTTATTTTGCTCTAATTTCTTCTTCAAATTATGCATAAACTAACTTAAAATATAATGAGGAGAGCTAAATAGTAAACTTTGCTCTATTATAGAAGTGACAGATACTTTTACAAAAGTGTTGTCCATGCCTAATACATTGGAAAAGAAACATTATTTTGGATAGTTAAAAATGTTAACTTTAACAATAATTTACTCTACAACTTGAATTACAATTGAAAAAAAGAATCATGCAGGTTTGGAAAACTAATCTTTGTGAGTTCAAATATGGCCTTAGACACTTCATGACTATGTGACACTGGACAAGTCATTTAACCCTGTTTGCTACAGTTTCTCATCTACAAAATGAGCTGAAGAAGGAAATAACAAGTCACTTCAGTATCTCTGGCCAAAAAAAATGGGATTACAAAATTCAAACCTGACTGAAACAACACAATAACAAAGACATTATTTTAGGCCCTTCATAATTTAAATACTTAATTAGCTTTTCCATTTTTTCATTAGTATAACATTAATTGCAGTTCATATTTTCTGCTTCTTTAAAATGATTATTTAAATTAAGAACTTCACAAAACTTCTGGCAGTTGGAAGATTCACATTAAACACAGATTATCTCTTTTCTTAATAATCATGGGTTAGGAGTTCAAAGACCAATTGGAGAAGTATTTTATTTTAGGTTGTGGAATTTGAGGCTGAAAATCAAAGTTACATTTTATTAAATGTCTAAGTGAGGGTTTTAATACCAGTCTGGCTTCAGATTCAGTGAATTTTGGTTTATTTTGTCTTTCCCCACTATAGTATCCTTCTGCAGAAGATTATTAAGCTATGTATATATTGATATCTTTGCATTATAAGTTTTCCTCATTCATTTTTGAGTCTGTCTGTCATTTGCAGAGGGCACGTAAAAACATTTATTATTCAGTTGCCAGATATAGTTAATGATTACATAAATGAAGACACAAAGTATTAATACACTTCTAATGTTTCTGTCAGTGATGATAAACATTACATTTTAAAAACACTCAAAAAGGAAGGGTGCTATGCCTTTGGAACTAATTGCTTATTATTTTATTGTTTTTAGAATGTTTTATTAGAATACAAGTGTACTACAAATCATATAAAGAAATCTTAAGAATGGTGTATAGTTATGTATATGCATGTGGGAGGAACAATTTGTAAACCAGAGAGAGAAAGGTTTAAATAATTTTACACATTGAATTCATAATAATAACAATCAATTAAGTTGTATTAATAATAGAACTTTCATGGGTACCAAGCATTTTCAGATAAATATAATCAATCCATTAACCAGCATTGTTTGTGATAGAACAGAAACTGTAAATATGAAAGAGAAAAATTTAATGAACAAAAAATTGTTCCTGATCTTATTTTCTAATAGGAAAGACAGAAAAACAGTGTGTGTGTGTGTGTGTGTGTGTGTGTGTGTGTGTTTGTGTGTTTGTGTGTGTGTGTGTGTGTGTGTGTGTTTTTGAGGGTCATGATTACCCACCCTCAAATCAATTGATTTAGCCAGAAGCTTTTGTAAATATAGTATCAAAATAACTGTAAAACTGTAGCATCACAGGACTTTATAAATTAAGATCAATTTATTTTAGAAAAATTGAGAATGGGGCAATGGAACTTGTAATTTTTTAAAATGAATATACTTTGGGGAATTTAACTAACTAAATAATAGAATATTAGGGGGAAGTTTATGAAATATAATGATCATTCTTTATGTTCAATAAAACAGACTTTTAAATCAATCTGTATGAGTTCCCCAAACCCCCAACACTACCACCATCAAATACAAATGTACACACACACATGCACACATGCACACACAGGAACTCATACATGTGTGATTTGAGAGTTGATTTATGACTTGTTTAATTTTTCTGAGTGATTTTTTTTATATTTTCTATAAACAGCTTAGTTAATTATGGTATTTCATAATGTTGGAAATATATATTTATTTTATGTAAGCTTTCATTCCTAATGGCATAGAAAAAGTTGTCTTCTATTTTCATTGTAAATAGTTCCCCATTTTTATTTTAGCAATTTGTTTTTCTTTTTTAAAAGATCCATTCAATTAACATTATATTCCACATACTGATATTTATTTTCCTTGCACTGATATTCTATTTAATGCTACTAACTTTGTTTTCAGGTTTCTACCTTTTGTACAAGCTGGAGAATTATTAATTGGCAGAGTTTACATTTTTAAACATTGTATTCTTGACTCACTAATCTCTATGACTAATAAAAATATTAATTTTCTTCTGAGGCCTATTTCATATAAATTTATAAGTATGAGTACGTTGATAATTAATTTAATATCAATATATTATATCACTTTGTCACATTCTAAGATTCCAACAAGATTCTTCCATTCATTTTCACTGTCTTTCCTCATAAGATTATAGTTTGTAGCTATTCACTTTATTCTTCTGAATCTGGGTTTTTTTCCACTTGGCATTATTTATTAGAAATGTTTTCAGTTCTTTTATATTTATCATACTTGCTCATCTAAATCCTATTTTAACATTTCATCAATGAACTGTCTACAATGCATTTAGCAATTCCTCTATTTTTAAATGTATTGTTCCTTAAAGTTTTTTTTTTATTTTTGCTATTCAATATAATGTTTCTATGAAAATCTTTGTTAAGAAATTAAAATATTGAAATATTTTTCTGAAGTTTTTAGAAGACTTTTGGAAAAAGTCATTAGAACTAAGATGGGAGATGGAATAGGACAAGATAACAAAAAAAAAGTTTCCTTAGAGAAATTGATTAGGGATGGCAAATAATCAAATTTTAACTCTCATTTTATATCATTGCCTCCCCACCTACTTGAAATGATTGGCATTAATACCAACCTTTCTCCATTAAGAAACTTGATTCCTCAGTTCATGATTTCAATGAATATTAACTGAAATCGTCTTACCTCTAGAGTCTTATCAAAGATATGGTAAATTGTGTCAATTTGGTTATCTCTCTCTCCATGCTAGAAATAGCTTGGATATAAATTAATGATAAATTAAACAAAATTATTTCTGAGAGACTTGACCTCGAGTAAAAACATATTATTAATATTGATATTTCTTCTTCAATACATTTAAAAACTAAGAGTAACATTCCAAAACAAAGGATTATTTTGTTAAAAGATAAACTTTCATAAAGACTTCAACTGTAAATGGCCTAATTTCTGTCCAAAGGAATTCTTCATGTTTACACTTCCAGTCTATTTCTCCAAAACCCAGTCAGTATTGAATTCATTTTGTTTATGCTTCCTATTCAAAGTCATTTTCTTTTAGATTTCTATAATTAGTGAGGTAGAGAATTTTTTCAAGTGATTATCAACAATTTATTTTTCTTCTATAAACTGTCTGATGATGTTATTTGACCATTTAGGCAATAGAAATGGGGATTTGATTCAGATAACTGCTTTAGAATTTCCTTAATATAGTTTAAATGTTATATTTTTATCTGTTATATCTATTATGAATAGTTTTTCCCCAATATATTTTATTTTTAATTATACTGCTTTTGTTACATAGAAATTATTTTAATGTAATTAAGTATTATTATACTTTTTCAATCATTCCTTCAATTTGCTAAATTGAAAAGAAGTGTCCCCTCCACAATCAAGATAAATAGACTATTTTCTTTTCATTTTAATAGAGTAATGTTTACATTATACTGGTCCAGCATCAAATCAGTTGGTTATATGAAACAAGAAGTGGATCCAACCACTTTTTCCCATCAAACTGCCAATCAATTTTCCAAGTATATTCACTGAATAATGAATCCTTTCCCCAATGTTTATTTTCTAACAGTTTATCAAGACCAACCTTTTATAAACATTTTAGGTGTCTATTTTATCTATTCTCTTTCATCTTTTCCTCTTTATTTTTGATCTAGTAACAGTTTTTGGTAACTATTTAAAATAAACTAAAAGTCTGGGACCCTTTTCATCATCTTTTCAAGGGACACAAAGATGCTTGCATTTGGTCCAAATGAACAAAATGGACTTTTTATAGGTTACCCTGAGGAGCAGTTAGAAATTAAAAGATAAAAATGTGTAGATCAAATTGTAGAAAGCACTGACTAGCACATTAAAGAATAAAGCAAAAACAAACTACTAAAGGGTTTTTAAGCAATGATGGACATATCATGGACAACATGATGGTTTAAGTTTATCCCTGCAGCTTTCAAAGTTGATTTGATGAAAATCTAGAACCAGACCACTAAAAGATATTTTTTTATTGTCTATCACAGTTGATGAATTAGGGGAGAGTGTGGGAAGAGACAAATGAGGGACAGGTACAAAGTAAGGATTTAAATGGTTTTACATTTTATTTGATATGGGGCACAAAGAGGAAATGACAAAATAAAACCAATTCAAAAGCTCACTTATAATTTCATATAAGTCTCAAAATAAGCACAAAACATGATGAGTAGACAAATACAAGAGAGTCATGGACTCTTTAAGGTCCATTTCATAAAGAATGAGAAACAGAGACAGAAACAGACAAAATGACAGAGACAGGGAGAGGAAGTCATTTGGGTAAAAATACAACAAAGATTGTCTATGTTACTTTTTGTTATGAATGGACATTTTGATTTCTAATATGACTAGAAAAAGAATGTTATTCTAATATTTGTTTAAAGTAATACAGTTTTGGGGTGGTAATTAGCCGATTTGGCAGAAAAAAAAATAAGTATAACATAAAAGATTCAGGACTTCCCTGCAACACTATGCATTGATGTCTCACTTATTTAGTAATATCTTAATATTATCAAAAGGTAGAGAATGATTTTTATTTATTAAAAACTATACTAGTTTAAAATTTTAATTAGTGAATGTGAAGAAACTATAGACTACTATTTTAAGAATTACAGAGAGATGTAAAGCATGATAGTATGTCAGCTATTTTGCATAAATATGCTTTATAATGAACTAAGAAAATGAGAAATCAAATAAGTATTTAGAATTTGAAGTATAATTATAAAAACAAGTTCTATGAGTTTTATAGGGGACATTTAGGGAACTGTAAGTTTTTAAGTACAAATTGAGTTGCTAAGATTTGGAAGATATTATTTAAGCCACTGAAGAGAAGAACAAGATAGACATCAATGAAATCAGTAAATACAGAGAATGAGGAGCCAAATAAAGAGTTGGGGTGGAGAAGGATATTAAAAAACTGCTCAGTTGAAGCTTCAGGAAGGAAAATAGAAAGGGAAATAGCTGAAAATCGTGCATAATTTGGTTATTAGAAAGAATTGCTAAGAAAAATCTTTATGGGAGTAATTGTATTGGCTGGAGAAAATTTATTTCATTATCCTAAAGTTTGAGTGATAAATATTGTTCTTCAGCAGCACTAAGAATTGGAGAAGGGCATTTTTTCTTAGAGTTGGTTCATCTTTTTCTGGCACTTGTGGTTTTAGGAGGAAATGTAGAGATGTCTCTGCAACTTCTTTCTTATTTTTGTGAAAAGATAACTATTTCTGTGAGCTCCGTTTTATTGGGCAGCTCATTATCTAAGTGAATGAATAACTGTCTGGGAAAATAGATGATGAGAGAGAAAGAGAGACAGAGACAGAGAAAGACAGAGGAATGGAGGCAGGAAGGGAGAAAGGGAAAGGAAAGAAGGGGAGGAAAAAAGAGAGAAAAAGAATAAGAGGGAGAGATGATAGAGAGATAGATGGATAGGCATACAATCACAGAAACACACGTGTGTCTGTGTATGTAATCCCAGAAATAGGAAGGCAGTTTGAGGAACATTATAGTTCTTTGGTTTATAGAGTAATAACTTTAACATTAATACCTAATGCTTTTTAAAGACCAGTGCGTCATGGAAACATTATACAAAAGCTATATTAAAATAGAAAGGAGTGGAAAGCTGAAGAGTGGAAAGAATCAACAATCAAGCAATGAACAAAAAAAACCCATTTCAATTGCTGCAGACATTACTGAATAGAAGAATAATGTGTGTGCCTGTTGCAAAGAATTGTAGATTACTAAAAACAAGAACTTCCCTCATAGATGTGTTTTTAGGTTCTATAGTATATCCCATAGTTTAACATAATTATTGAATATATTGGTAAGAGAATGTGATCTGGATTTGCAGATATGTTTTATTATTTCTATAGTTGTTTTCATATATTACAGTCCATTTGTCTTATATAATCATTCTGAATGGCTATTTGCATAAATATCAAGCTTTATGTGGAAGCATTGTCTTGTGAGTAATTGGTAAGGAAGGCAAGGAGGGAGATAAGAAAAAAAAAGGGAGAGAAGAAGGAAAGAGCAGGGAAAGAGAGAGGAGACTGTGTGCCAAGCACTATACTAAGGGCTTTGCAAATATTATTTCACATGAGAACTTTCTCAGACAGTTAGGAATTTAACAGTGAGGGGGAAGAAAAGGAAGGTAAGTAGAAAAAAGTGAAACTTTACTCTCATCTGAATTGATTCAGAGGGGAAAATACACACTCATGTTAGAATAGAAATCTATCTTACCTGACAGGAAAGTAGAAGAGAAGATGATAAAAGAAAGGCAAGAAGTGAAAGAAGAGAGAGCAGATTGGGGGAGGGAATAATAGGAAACAAAACATTTTGAGAGAGACACGGTAGAAGACAGAAGGAAAGAAGACAGGGGAAAATAGGATGGAGGGAAATACAGTTAGCAATAGTAACTGTTTAAAAGAAAAGTTTGAAACAAGTTTCTCTAATAAAGGGCTCATTTCTCAAAAATGGAGAGAATTGAGTCAAATTTATTTTTAAAAAAAGAAAGCCATTTCCCAACTGATAAATAATCAAAAGATATGACTAATTTTAATATAAAGAATCAAGGCCAACTATAATCATATAAATACATTCTCTAATTTGCTATTGATAGGAAAAATGCACATCTAAGCAATTCTGAAGTAATACCTCATACCTATTAGATTAGCTAATTGGATAGGAAAGGAAAAAGATAAAGATCAGAGATGTGGGTAAAATAAGATATTAATACACTGTTGGTGAAGTTGTGAAGTGATCCAACCATTCTGTAAAGCAATTTGGAACTATACCCAAAGTGTTTCAAAAATCTGCATACTCTTTGACCTAGCAATAGTATTAGTAGGTCTGTATAGCAAAAGATATTTAAATAAAAAGAAAAAGGACTTATATTACAAAAATATTTAAAGCAACTTCTTTTCTAGAGGCAACTGGAAATTGTGAGGATGCTCATCAATTGGGAAATAGCTGAATATATTGTGGAATGTGATTATTATGAAATATTATTGTGCTACTAGAAATGATGATCAGGATGTCAGAAAAATATGGAAAGACTTTTAGGAACTCATGCAAAGAGAAATGCATGATGTAATAGCAATAATTTGATAAGTTCAGCTATAAACTACATAATATTCTCAGCACTACAATGATCCAATGCAACTCTGAAGAAAATTACATTCCTTTCCAGATAAAGAATTGGTGGTAGCCAAATATTAAATGAAGCATAGTTTTTTTAAGCTTTTGATTTTCAAAATACATGAATAGAAAATGTGCAGCTTTCATTCTTGCAAATCCAAGTATTCCAAATTTTCCCTACCTCCCCCCAACCTCTCCTCCAAATGGCAAGTAATCTATGTTTAAAATATGCAATTATATATACATATATCTGTGTGCATGTGTGTATACATATATTTTTTCCACAATTATCATGCTGCACAAGAAAAATCAGATCTGTGGAGAGCCAGAATTCTGGACAAGTAAACTTGAAACAAGGTGTTAACTCAATGCATTGATGATTGTTCTCTAGTTCATATATATAGTTAGTATTTAGCATGTTGATATAATGGTTCTCTAAATTCACACATAATCAGTATGTTGTAATGATGTAATTGTAAGGGCTAAGAAGGACTGGAAGAGTGACATTCTATCTTTGATCAGCCTTGTGGTGGCTGTCATGCCTCCTGTACTAAAATCAAGACTGGGCTGGATTTAGAATAAAGACTCTAGTATCTCTTCTTGACCATTCTCCTGATGTATATCCTGCTAAGACCAAGACCTTTCCTTAGGACCTCCAGAAAGCTAGCCCAGACATTACAATAAGCTATAGCCCAGCCACTGGAAAGATAAGAAAGCTCTAACTCCTATTGAGGGCCGGAACTCTGGAGTGTTATTAATAGAAATGGGTATTGGATTTTTTCAAATGCTTTTTCTGCATCTATTGAGATAATCATATAATTTCTGCTAGTTTGGTTATTGATATAGTGAATTATGTTAATAGTTGTCCAAATATTGAACAAGCCCTGAATTCATGACATAACTCCTACTTGTTCATGGTGTATTATCCACAGATATCCTGTGAATAATCTCTTTGCTAATATTTTATTTAAGATTTTTGCATCAATATTCATTAGGGAAATTGTTCTATAATTTTCTTTCTCTGTTTTGACCCTACCTAGCCATAGTGGAACCTTGAAACTTAACTAGTGAGTTGGGATAATTAACAAGGTTAGTTTAACAGGGTTAACCCTTTGACTCTGAGGAAGTTTGAATATAACTATGCAATAATGACTAATATATGAGAAGGAAGACTTGTTCTATAAAAGCAGGTTGAAGTAGTTATCCAAAACCAAAAATTAGTGCATTGTCTAAAATGCCTAGATGAGATACAGAGTCACTGAAGAGGTAGACATTAAAACTTCATTGAAACGAAAATGGTGGAGAGAAAGCAGGAAACTGCTTGAGCTATCCCCAGTTTTTCTCAGAAACAAAGCTAAATCAAGCCTCTAAAAGAATTCTGAAGTGACAGAATCCACAAAAAAGATATGGAAAAGTGATTTCCAGCCCAAGAAAACTTTCAAGAAAGATCTCTCTCCTGGGTGAAAGGAGAGGGCAGCCCAGAACAGGCTCAGTGTGGGCAATCTAGCAGGAGGCAGTTAGCTGTAGTACAGAACAAGAATGGAACTCCCTGGGTCCTGCTTCAGAATGCCAATGGCATAATAGGGCAACTTGGAGGCTTTGACTTCAGTCCAGAAGGCACATTGAAAGACCTACAACTCTGACACAACAAATACAACTAGGCTGAACAACCATAGCTCACTGGGAAAGCTTCTAGAATCTCAGGCAGAAGTATGGAAAACCAGTGAACAATCCCCTGTCCCCTAGAAAAAGAAGCTCATAACAGTGTCCTCTGTGTACTAGGAACTAAAAAAAAAAGACTCCTGACCATAGAAAGCTACCATGGCAACAAGGAAAAGTAGAATACAAACTCAGAAGATAAGAATGGCAAATTGCGTATATGTGAAGCTTCAAAGGATAATATCAATTGGAATTGAGCACAAAAAGTTTTCTTAAAAGAGCTCAAAAAAGATTTTGAAAATCAAGTAAGAGATGTAGGAGAGAAAAAGGAGGATAAATGGGAGTTATGCAGGATTATGAAAAGAAAAATATCAATACCTTCCAAAATAACACCAAAATTGACTAAAGAAAATAACTCCTTTAAAAATAGAATTGACCAAATGGAAAAAGAGGTTAAAAAAAGCTAATTGAAGAAAATAATTCATTAGAAATTAGAGCTGGGAAAATGAAACATAATTACTCTATGAGATATCAAGGACCAATCAAACAAAACAAAAAGAATGAAAAGATAGAAGAAAACATGAAATACTTCATTGGTAAAAAAAAAAAAAAAACTGATTTTGAAAAGTATGTCCATGGGAGAGAATTTAATAATTATTGGATTACCTGAAAACCAGTGTCCTCAAAAAAGAATCTGGATAACATCTTTCAAGTAATTATCAAAGAAAATACCTAAAAATAGAAAGCAAAATAATAATTGGAATAATCTTTTCAATCATCTCCTAAAAGAGATCCTCAAATGAAAACTCCAAGGAATATTGTAGCCAAATGCCAGAATTATCAAGTTAAGGAGAAAATAATGTTGGCAATAAGAAAGAAAGAATTCAAATACCAACAAGACCCAATCAGGATGGCCCAGGATTTAGCAACTTCTATATTAAAGGAAGAAGTATGAGATATAATATTTCAGAGGCAAAGGAGCTTGGATTACAAACAAAAATTAACTATCCAATAAAACTGAACATCTTTCAGGGGAAAAGATGGACATTTAATAGAAATTTCCTCATGAAACTTTCCTGAGGAAAAGGCTAGAGCTGAAAAGACAATTTGATCTTCAAATCCAAGAAAAAAGAGAAGCATAAAAAGGAAACAAACTAGAAAAAAATCATGCTATTCAATAAGAAAAAAATTGTTTATTAAAACATAAAAAGATGATGCTTGCAATTCTTGATAACTATATCTTTATTAGGGCAGTTAGAAAGAATATACATAGAGGATGTGGCTAAGTTAATATTAAGGTGAAAAAAATAAAGAACAAAAAAAAAGCATTTTACTGTGAGAGGAGAAAAAGGAAAGGCAGAATAAGGTAAGTGTTGAATAAAGATGTGAAAGAGATCTATTACAGTAGAGGGAAAAGAAGGGGAAGGGGTTGGCATTGTTTGATCCTTATTGGATTTGGCTCACATAGGGAATAACATACACACTAAGTTGGGTATAAAATTTATCTTACCCTTTGGGAAAGTAGGAGGAGAAAGAGGAAAGAAAAGGGGAGAGCTGATAGAAGGGAGAGAAGATTGAGGGAAGTGGGAATCAGAAGCAAAACACTGGTGAGAAGGAAAAGTGTGAAAGGAGAGGAAAAAAGCATAAATGAAGGGAAATAGGATGGAAGGAAATACACAATATATAATCATAATTAAAAACGTGAATGGAATGAACTCTGCCAAAAACAGAAGTAGAGAACAAATTGGATTTAAAACCAGAAGTATTTTGTTTAAATGCATTTGAATGCAGAGAAATATACACAGACTAAAATAAAAGGCTAGTAAAGAATACAATATGCTTCAGCTGAAATTACACCCAAAAAAGTGTAGCAAACCCAATCAAAAAGGAAAATCAAAATTGGATCTAATTAAAAGATATAAGGATAAAAACTATCATTTTCTAATGAGTACCACAGACCAGGGCTTCTTATTTTTTTTTTCATTTGCAACCACTTTTTCCCCAAGAGATGCCTCATGATAAATGGTACATATATAATATATATATAAAATATAGTATAAATAAGCATGAAATATACTTATTTATAAAATATGTTATATTTAAAATATAAAATAAGTATAAAAATCAAAGTTATTGATAATAAATCATAAATTTATAACTCCCACATTCATTATGAGACAACCCTTATAGATCACAAACCAAAATTTAAGAAGCTGGGCCATGAAATAATAACAATACTAAATATATATGTGACCAACTATTATAGCATTCATACTCTTAGCAGAGAAGTTACATGTTACAGGAAGAAAAAATAGAAAAATTATATTAGTGAGGAAGTTCAATATCTCCCTTTCAGAATTAGATAAATCTAACCACAAAATATATAAGAAGTTAAAGAGGTGAATTGAATTTCAGAAAAGTCAAATAGTATAGACCTTGGAAGAAAACTGAATTGAGGTAGAAATATACATTTTTCCAGTGATACATAAATTGGCACAAAAATTGATAATAGATTAGGACATTAAAACCCCAGAAATACAGAAAGGTAGAACTATTAAATGCAATAGAATGACAAAATAGACAATGACTAGTGTCTGACAAATACAAAGACCCCAGCTTTTGGGATAAGAACTCTATTTGACAAAAACTTTTGGGAAAATTGGAAATTAGCATGGCAGAAACTAGACATTGACCCACATCTAACAGCCAACCGAGGTTGAAATAGGTTCATGATTTAGACATAAAGAATTATATTATAAGCAAATCAAGAGAACAAAGAATAGTTTACTTTCAGATCTATAAAGAAGGAAGGAATTTGTGGCCAAAGAAAAATTGGAATACATTATTGAATACAAAATAGATAATTTTGATTATATTAAATTAAAAAAGGTTTTGTACCAACAAAACCAATGTAGACAAGATTATAAGGGAAGCAATAAACTGGAAAAAATTACATTCAAGGATTCTGATAAAGATCTCATTTCTAAAATATATAGAAAATTGACTCGTTTCTAAGAATTTAAGCCATTTTGCAGTTGATAAATGATCAAAGGATATGAACAATTTTCAATTGAAGAAATTGAAACTATTTCGCATCATAAGAAAAACTACTTTAAATCCCTCAGAAATGCAAATTAAATTAACTCTGAAGTACCACTACAAACCTCTCCAATTGGCTAAAATGACAGGAAAAGATAATGACAAATGTTGGAGGGGATGTGGGGAAAACTGGGACATTAATACATTGTTGATGGAGCTGTGAACTGATTCAACCTTTCTAACATTTAAATAGTAGTTTAAGATGCTAAATAAATGTTCTTTACAAACATAATCTCCATTGATTTTGCATAGATCTTAGGAATTGGGGATTATTATTATTCTCTATTAACTTGGGAGGCAATTAGAATTAAAAGTTGTTAAACCAAGATCACATTGATGATAAATGTCTGTAGCATAAATTGAATGAAGATTTTCCTGACTCCAAGTCTATCATTCTATCCATTGTACCATCTCACTGCCTCAATCAAGAAGAGTTAGAAAATCAGGTTTAATGATACTGAATGGATACTCTAGGTGGAGGGAAAGGAGATTTTTAGTAAACAGAAAGAATTCCAGCTCTTAGAAGCTACTAACTAGCAACAAGATCAAGACTACGAGACTATTTATAGGTAAAATAAGTAAAAAATAAAGGATTATCATTGACGATGAAAAAATATTGGAAATATTGAAATAGGAAGTAGGATGGAAAGTACTAAGAAGTCCTGGAATGTAATAGATGACCATAGTATGCTGTCTTTCATTCTCAGAAGACCAAAATGACAACACTCTGTCAGAGTTAAGTCACAGTGTGTATGACTGTGGCTGGATCAGACCATTGTGACCGTGGAATGCTTTGCCATAGTTCAGGCAGAAATAATACCTATGAATATTTGGAGTGACCACTAAGAGGACGTTACTTATGTGTAAAAAGAAGAAAAGTTATTAAGGGACTATAGAGGAGATGGGAGGGTGTAAAAGGACAGAGCCAAAATGGCAGAATATAGGCCAGGTTTAATAATCCTCTCTAAATAAATTTTAAGATGTGCCTCAATTCAAATCTTAGAGCATTGGGACCATCAAAATGTGAGAGGGAAGCATTTATCTAGTCTAAGACAATTTAGGATTTATACAGGAGAGGTCTGTTACAGAGGGGTAAAACAGGATCAAAGTGCAGCAGGTACACTAAGTATGTCAGACCATAGAGGCAGCCATAATAGAACCAGCAGCAGGGATAATTTCAGCAGCTCTCAGACAATGGTAAGAAAGTTGGATAGTTAGTGGGAAAAAAAAAGATGAAATAGGATCTTCTGTTGACACTAAATACAACTGGCATTGATTGGCAATTCTATTGCTCATGATCAATTCTGGGTCCCAATTCCAGGGCAGAAGGAAGTACTTATAGTCACAAAAGAGCAAGAGCCCCAGTCCCAATTCTAAAGCCAAGACAAGTGCCAATATCTGCAGCTGAAGGGAAGCAGTGGAAGTTCCTGAATAAAAACCAAAATAGAGACCAGGAGATAAATGTTTGTACCTATCACAAAATAACATCACTTTAAAAGCAATTAAAAATTTATAGATCCCTAGAATTAGCTCTGAAACAGCAGAGTGAAAAAGACTAAATATTATTACAGTGTCACCCAACTTCAGGTATATAGCCCAACTGTAATAAAATTTTTAAAACAAAAAAACAGACTGGGGAAATAAAGAGCCACCAAAAAAAAAAAAAACAAAACAAAACAAAAAAAAAAAAAAAAACATGATGACATGGAGGAAAAGGAAATAAGCTTAGTAGATGACAAAAATGTGAAAGCAACTACAAGCAAAATCACCCCCCCAAAAGTGCTAATTGGACTCAAGGCAAGAAAAATTACTGGAAGAGTTCAAGAAAAAAGATAAAAAGGGGGTAGAAGAAAAATTGGGGAGTGGAAAATTAGAATAATGCAAGAAAATTGTGAAAAAAGAATTAACAGCCTGACACATAAATACATAAAATAATATATTTACAGGGGCAGCTAGGTGGCGCAGTGGATAGAGCACCAGCCTTGAATTCAGGAGGACCTGAGTTCAAATCTGTTCCCAGACACTTAACACTTCCTAGCTGTGTGACCCTGGGCAAGTCACTTAAACCCAGCCTTAAAATAATAATAATAATAATAATAATAATAATAATAATAATAATAATAATAATAATAATAATATATTTACAAGCAGAATAGGCCAAATGCAAAAGGAAATACCAAAGCTCAATGAAGAAAATAATTCCTTAAAAATTAAAATAGGGTAAGTAGCAACTAATGACTCAATGAGAATTCAAGAAGCAATAAAATAAATCAAAATAGGATGAAAAAAGGTTCTTTCAGAATCAGAAGATCTACAAAGTCATAGACACACTGACTAGTCAGTCAATAATCATGTGCTAAGTGCCTACTGTGTGCAAGGGATTATATTAATCTTATTTAATTGAGATCAGGAAAAGACAAACACAGAGGCAGATATGATCATGTATTCACAGTTTCATTGAGGCCATGAGCAGGACAAAAGAATTGCCTCCTACTCCACCTGATTCTCATGATAAGTGTTAAGTAGTCCTCATACAATTGCATAAGCCCCATGGTCTGTTTTTTATTAACACTAAGTCATCAATTCCTTTAGCCTAAAAGATTTAGTCATCACACACATCAAGACCCTATAGATGGCCAGAAGGAGGAACTCCTTAAATTTCCACATGATGGACTAAAATAAGATGAGTAATATCTGTGTATATTGCAGAGAATTGTTCCTAAATGAGGTCATTGATATTAAAGTGGAATTTTACAACCTTCCCTGGAAACCCTGGAAAAAATAGTGAAAGCTATGAATATATAGTGGGTATTCAATAAATATTATTGAAATTTAGTATAAAGTGGACAATATTGCTATCCCTGATTCAAATATCCCAGAGATCTCAGAGCCATGATATAGTCCTGGACAAGCCAGTTATTACCTGGCTGTGAAAAGAGATAGACCTCCAATTAATGGCTAATATAATGTGCATATTTATTGTGTACATATTTATGTATATATGTCCATGTTTGTATCTGTACGTATAAAAATTTGTAAGTGTGTGTGTGTATGTGTGTGTGTGTATGTGTGTGTGTGTGTGTGTGTGTGTGTGTGTGTGTGTATACCAAAGAAATCCCCATAGGACTAGCCCTACATATTATCAAATAATATGAGAAATTATCTAGTCAATAGAAGTGCTGAATAAGCTTCCAATGGCCTAGCTCTATGGCTCTGCTGAAATATTTGGCCTTTGTGAAAACCTTCACTTTTTATATCAACCTACTTTTATAAAGAAACTGAGAATTGTGTAGTGTCTTGAAAATATAAACATTCCCCAGGGCCTGTAGGGTTAGTGACCAGAATCATTTTAATTTGCAAGCTGAATTTGATTTAAATACTACTCCCCTATAGGGACTAACATGTCAATTGTTGGGCCAAGACCTTTATCATCCTCTCTGACTTCCATATTTCTGACCCCAGGTAATCTTATCTCTATAAAGATGAAAGAAAACAACAGGAGAAACCAAAAAAGCCCAGAGTTAATGTTTCTTGGGTTTTTTTTTTTTTCCTTTTTTTCTTTTTTTAGCTCAGTAAGCTCTTCTTAGATTGGGTTGAAAAAACTATATACAAAAAAGAATGTACTGATTTCAGGCTCCAGATTCAGAGCTGGCACAGACCTTAGAATTCAGTTGGTCCAATTTAGCCTATTTCTCTCAATCTTTTCAACAAGACTTGCATGAAAGTTACATGAAACATGTAACCCTATAAAAATGTAAGTAAAGTTCTCAGAACATTTGGCTGTATTTTATATTCATTTATTTGCTATTTAACCTTATAGATCACACATTTAGCCTTATAGATCAAATAGAGTATCATTAAAAACCAAAATAGATTTTATCATAAATCAACTTAAGTAAAACTATTTGATAAAATTGAATGTGAATTACTCCTGCCCCCCCCAATCTTTTTTTTTTTTTTTTATGAAATCAGTTGGGTTTTTAGTAGAAATCAAAAACAGTAAGGGAAACTCAATATCAAACAATAACACTTATCCCATGATATCCAAATAGTACTATGGAGACTTTGTAAAATCAAAAAAAGAAAATTTGTCCACAATTTCCTAAAAATGTCCTAAGTAATTTTCTAGAAAAGGTAAATATAATTTAATTATTTTCCAATTATTTTGTGCTGGGGGAATCTTTACACCATTGAAAAATTGGTAATTTATTTATTACAAAGACTGCCCCCCAAAAAACTCAGTAGGTCTATTTATATAAGGCTCTATAAGATAAGTTATATATTAGAATTTAGGATCATCCAGAATCTACTACAAAAGTGATTTAGTAGTCCATGTAGCCGAGATAACCAAAAAAGTAACATCTCCACATTTTTCTCAATATAATATCCAAATATAGACCCCATAACTCATAGAATACATTCAGATATGACTTCAGCAGGAAATTGGAATGTTAATTTCTATCTGAACATCAGTCAAAAGTCTGAGCTATTGGGAAGTTCATATTTTCCCACTAACTGCCTTGGCACATTAAAGATTTTGTGAATCAAGGACAAAAAAAGGCTTATTATGCCCCTTGCCTTTTACCTCAGTTATCTTCACATATCTCAGGATATTTTGCTGCTGATTGATGACAGTAAGAATGCATTAGAGTTCATTAAATAGTATAGGCAGATGGATGATCATCCATTCTTCCTTATTATCATGTATGAATAAGTTCCCATAGCATTTTAACAGGTAACTCTGAGACCTTTTGACAAATAAAAAAAGGTATCTTTAATCATTTATCTCTAGTAGTGACCAAAATATTAAATAAATATGATATATAGGATAAAAGGAAAGCTGTCATCTATCAAGAATGTTTCATTCATACTCCCTATATCCTTTTCCATTATCCCAAATGATAAAAATAAAACTAAAAAGAAAAATTGAGTGGATTAGTCATGCAATAGTATACCTCCTAGTCTTATGTCAGCTATGACTTAGTGAATAAGCATTTCTCATAGGCATTCTATAGAAGAATGAAAGATAATTAAAAGGCATCATAATATGGCTCCCTGAACAAATTCTCACTGATTTCTATGACAGGATATTTTAGATCCTAAAGCAAACACACAATAACATAATTGTAACTGGGATGTATTCGTGTGATCATTGTGATTTTTAAAATGCATTGCTTGATATCATCATTTAAAAAGATAGGATTCTAAAATGATAGGATCCATAGGATATGGAGTCACTTAAGCTAACTTGTCTTTATGATCAAAAACATATAAGCATTGATAGATAGCCTATAATATACATTTCCACTGAACTAACTCATCCTGACCATCTGGGTTCCTGACTAAACAAGACTCCAAAATGATTTCAGGCTGCATACCAACACCCATTCCTGGGGTCAAAAATTACCCATTCAAACCCTCACTGAGTTTTCCCCACCAGCATCTGAAAATAACAAGTGAATTGGGAAATTCTCCCTTCACATCTGGATCTGATTAGGAATGTCCTTTCACATTTCTGATATCTTTAGAGAATAAAAGTCCACTCAGATAGCACTCTAAAATCTACTTCTACAGTAGATGCCTAAAAAAAGCCCTTTTTGATTAACTCACAGAGGTAATTCATTAATGGTTGTATAAATTATACTAAAAAGAAATTCTGCACTGGTGTCAAGATCAAGCAGTAAGACCAACTGGCAAATAAAGCATTTCACAATTTTCAGAGAAATAGTGAGAAGCTGAAAAATTAAATGGCACAACAATACCCCTTACCAAGAGAAAAGGAGAAAATAAACATTTGGCAAAGAATTTGGCAAAAGTTATGATGAATTAATTACTGGAAGGGGACATCAAGTAAAGCAACGATAGTTCCTTTCGAGTTAAATAAAAACAGAAAATATTTTATTTAGCTTCACCATTTTTTCAATGATTTAATTTGTTGAAAGTTAACCCTAGGTAATCATGGATCTATTTCCTTGCTGATGGCAAGATTATCTTGCCTCCATTTAAGTTATTTAAAATATTTCATTCTTCTGATCATTGACTTTTATAGTAAGAAATGCTTTTAATTAAGAAAACCATTCTTGAATGCATCCTGTCAAAAGTAAGCATTTTCACTGACTGGCAGAAGCAGTAGAAAGCATGAAAACTAAACTCTTGAACAAATAATGATGAATGTTGGAGGGGATGTGGGGAAACTGGGACACTAATACATTGCTGGTGGAGTTGCGAAAGAATCCAGCCATTCTGGAGAGCAATCTGGAATTATGCCCAAAAAGTTATCAAACTGTGCATACCCTTTGACCCAGCAGCGCTACTACTGGGATTATATCCCAAAGAAATACTAAAGAGCGGAAAGAGACCTGTATGTGCCAAAATGTTTGTGGCAGCTCTTTTTGTTGTAGCTAGAAACTGGAAGATGAATGGATGTCCATCAGTTGGAGAATGGTTGGGTAAATTGTGGTATATGAAGGTTATGGAATATTATTGCTTGGTAAGAAATGACCAGCAGGAGGAATAGAGAGAGGCCTGGAGAGACTTAAATCAACTGATGCTGAGTGAAATGAGCAGAACCAGAAGATCACTGTACACTTCAACAACAATACTGTATGAGGATGTATTCTGATGGAAGTGGAAATCTTCAACATAAAGAAGATCCAACTCACTTCCAGTTGATCAATGATGGACAGAGGTAGCTACACCCAGAGAAGAAACACTGGGAAGTGAATGTAAATTGTTAGCACTAATATCTGTCTGCCCAGGTTGCATGTACCTTCGGATTCTAATGTTTATTGTGCAACAAGAAAATGATATTCACACACATGTATTGTACCTAGACTATATTGTAACACATGTAAAATGTATGGGATTGCCTGTCATCGGGGGGAGGGAATAGAGGGAGGGGGGGAATAATTTGGAAAAATGAATACAAGGGATAATATTATAAAAAATATATATATATAATAAAAAATTTAAAAAAAAACTAAACTCTTTATTTTGCATGGACCCAAGAGTTACTAAAAATGGAGATTTGTTATTTAAATTCTCTGAATCTATATTCCTTCTTAGTTATGCCAAATAAACAAGGACATAACAACTGAAAAATAGTTGTTTTGGATATTAAAAGGTTTTTAAATCTTTCCTTTCATCCATGGGCAATGTTATTTTAGAAAATATTGATGTTATTGTAAAAAAAAAGAGATCAAGCTAATAGTTTAGTAATTAAAATCATTTTTAAGAATGTATATGGTACGCAGAAGCTACAATCATTTTAGGTTAAACATGCAATTCTTCTTAACATATCTCCATATTCATCATGTTGCACAAGAAAAACCTGATCAAAGAGGGAAAAAAAACACAAGAAAGAAAAGAAAAAAAAAACAATAACAACAACAAAAATGATGAAAATATTATGCTTTGATTCACATTCAGTAGCCATTGTCCTCTCTCTGGATGCAGATGGCTCTATCACAAGTCTATTGGAATTGTCATGAATCACATCATTATTGAAAAGAGGTAAGTCCTTAACAGTTGATCATCACATAATCTTATTGTTACTGTACAATATTCTCTTGGTTCTACTCACTTCACCTAGCATAAATTCACGTAAGTCTCTCCAGGTTTTTCTGAAATCATCCCTTTGATAGTTTCTTATACAATAATAATATTCCATAATGTTCATATACCATAACTTATTCAGACATTTCCCAAATGATAGGCAGTCACTCAATTTCCAGTTCTTTGCCACAACAAAGAGAACTTCTATAAACATTTTTGCACACATAAGTCATTTTCCCTCTTTTATGAACTCTTTAGAATACAGACCTAGTAGAGACATTGCTGGATCAAAGGGTATGCACAGTTTTGTAGTCCTTTGTAGTACCTTGGAAATAGTTCCAAATTGCTTTCCATAGTAATTGAGTCATTTCACAACTTCGACTACAATTCATTAGTGTTCCAGTTTTCTCATCTCCTCTTCCACATTTCTCATTTTTTTCTAAATTCAATTTTTTACCTCTAAAAATAAATGTTATTTTACAACTGTAATACCTAATTAGAAAGGAGAGAATTAAACATGAAATAATGAATCTATACTTTGTAACATATTATATTCAAATTTATATTACATTTAGTATTTTATGGATTTTTCAGCAGTTTGATTATAGGATAAGTAGTTCAGTATGTCATACTGTAAAAAGAATCAAAATTCACCAGAATTGTTTGCTTTACTTAATAAGTTACAAGTGAAAGACAAACTAAAAAAGAAAGGTTTCATAAACAGCAACCAATATATGTTTATGATTTACATAGGGAAACTGATATTTTATTTAAATGATCTTCAATATGTATTTAATCAGTTTTGAAGATATTTAACATTATGTTCATTGCAACTTTTTTAAAGAAAATAGCTTAAAATGCAGAGGAGAAAAAACTCACATGCCTCAAGTCTGGCTAGCACACCAGCTTGTCAGTAAAGGTAATTTGGGAGAAGAAAAAGAAATGCAAACAAATAATAAGCAGACGGTAGTAAACCCTGGTGGACAATTAAGAGAGAAAACCAAGTACATATTGAAGAAAATACAAGATGACAAAGTACCCTATTAGCTTTACATTCATGCTGTGTACCTGACGACCAAAATTTAATTAAAAGTAGACACAACGATATTTTATAAAGTATGTAATGAATCCTCAGTGAGAAAAAAAGTCTATAAAGTCCTGTAGAAATGAGTTGGGAGATGGACGCCTATGGTGCCCAGTAAAAACCTGCCTATATTCCCTATCTATGGAATATGGTACCTCCTGAGGCAGCAAAAGAAAAATAAAAACACATTTAAGTGAAACAAATTTAATTTGGATAAACACTGTTTGAGATGGGAAATATAGGACAAATGGGGGGGAGCATTCTTCTCATTCATAATGATTTGGCTATTTTTCAAACAAAAAAGCATGAAAAAACTTTAGGTATCTTATTGAATGCTATTATTCTTATTTATATAACACAGTATCTAAATGCTTCCCCATTTGGTGGCTGGTTTCTGCTGAATTAAAAAATAATAATAATTCAACCAAAATTTCAATTTTGCTATGTTTGTTTGGGACATAATTTCATTTTGTCCATTTCCTTCTTGATTCTTTATCTTCTCAAATAAAACTTTTGTGCTTTTAAATTACTTTTTCAATTTTAAGTGCTCAAATTTTGTGTATCCTAAGCTTATATACACTGCCCTATGAAAGACTCTCTCTTCCGATGTTCCTTGAGCCGCAGAACTAAGAATTTTCAAATAAAACATATTTTATCCCCTAATATCTTCAATTTCAAGAAGAGCTTATATCTTTATGAGGTATATTGCTATAGGGTGTTTTTAAAGGATCTTCAGTTTGTTTCTTTGAGGGTTTTTTTTCCTTTATTCCCAATTTTATTTTATTTATTTAAGTAAAATAAAATTAAACATGATCATGAATCCAGCAGAACATCAGGGAGGATTCAAGATATATAACAAAATCCCAGTTCAAAAAAGCATATATAATAATAGAAGAAATTATATTCATGAGTGTCCATTTTTTCTTTGTTTCTTTGAAGGTTATTCTTTTGTTTCTCCTGTGTATTTTTTACTTTATTTTTTTCTCTTTGTATCCCGTCCACCCCTCCAGGCATGCTACAATTAAGCACAGATATATTTATACACATATTTGTAATATATATATATTTTTTTCTTGGATGGTTCTTATTTTACTTTTTTATTTTTTTCCTCAATCTCTCTCAATTGATTTTCTTTGTGAGTTCTATAAATTCTCTCTGGACAAAGAGGCATTTGAAGTTACTTTTTGAGCTAGAAGCTTTCTTTCTTTTTTTTTTAAACTTCCCTGTCCTCTGCAAATGAACCTGGGTCTTCCCTGTTCCCATAATAAGTTTCCATGGTTGGGTTCTTTTTTCTTTATCCATGTTTTTAATGAGCAATATTAATGTAAGCACCTCCAACCCAAGTTTTGGAGGGTGGGTGCCTCTAGCTTCACTTCAGCTCTATCTCTTTGACCTGGAACCCAAAACCAAAAGCTCCCCCCTTCCTGAAATTGCTCTCATCCAACAGTGTCCCTGCCATGTTGCTTCTGCACTCATCAGGTATTGTTCATTCTCACTCCTTGTGTCCCTGCAGCACAGTGGGCCTAGCATTCTTAATCACTTGAGGTTCTCCCAGACTGAGACCCCCAACTCCCCCTGGTTATCCAGAAAGTGAAAGTCCCTGTGGTTCTTACTGAGTTCTTGCTTAGGACTGCCAACTTGCTGTTTCTGTAGAGCTATTCTGTAGGTGATTGCATTTCACACTAATTAATCCCCAGCCTTGGATCTTTCCCAGTTCTGTCCCAAATTTTCCTTGTTTTTTACCAGTCTTTGTTCTCTGAGAGACTCAATTTTGTTCTGTGTGTGGAGAAATCTAGAGAGCTTAAAATTTACTGACCTACTCTGCCATCTTACCAGAATCCTTCTCTGCTCATTGAATGTTTTTATTTTGTTTTATTTTACAACTGATGTTGACCATCAAACTTTTTTTGTGCCACAATGATAGTAGAGAATATGTTGAAAAATTATTGAGAGCAAATATATCACAGAACTGGTCAAACAGCCATATTGCTCCCAATGGACAAAAACAAACATATCATATAAAAGCTACAGTGAGGTGGTACCTTTGAAAATGTGGAATTTTGCATCAAACTACACATGAACCCACAAAAATTAAAGATGTGAGTTTTCTTTTACAACATGGTTACTATGAAAATATTTTGTATGACTGTGTATATATAATTAATATCATATTGCTTACCTTCTCAAGGGAGGGAAAAATTGGCAAGAGGGAAAGAATTTAAAACTCAAAAATTTTTAAATGAATGTAAAATATACATAAAATATATTTAAAAACATACATGAACATTAAGTGTTAATATTACCAATTGTTTATATATGTATATATGTGTATATATTCATATATTTAATATATGTATAATATATGGTAAAGAAAATAGATATGGCACATTTGGTCATCAATCCCTCTGGAGTTTATTTTCTCTTACATCTTAAATATGAATATAAGATTCCTTATCATCTTCATTCCACAGGCACTCTGATGCAGTGGATATGATACTGAGTGTGAAGTCAGCACTAAGATCTAGATTTTTAAGCTGTTCAACCCAGAGCGAGCCAATTAACCTTGCTAGTTTGTAGCTTAATCATCTATAAAATAAGAAAGATAGTCCTAGGATTCCTAAAGCATCTTCAAACTCTAAAATCATGAGCTTATAACCTGTTTTAATTTTCTATGTTTTTCCTTCACTACTAGCACCTGCACCTTTATGCAGTACCTCTCATGTTTTCCCTATCTAGTCTCATGACTTGAACTCTTTACATATATTCTCCACTAACATTTTTTTTCTTCCAGATTCTTGTCTTTCCCTCCTACTAAAACCAGTTCTCTGGGAAGGATGAGAAACCAATCATTTGTACCTTAGTGAAAACTGCAAACAACATAAGCCTCCAAGCATAATTGAACTTAATTCTATATCATGGGAAATGAAAGAGATTTTAAGTATCTACAAATAACTGGCAGGTTAATTAGAAAAAAGAAGACCTTCTTTCTCAGCCCATCACCTGAATGTTTTTATTTTCTACTCACATAGAGAACAAGTACTGCTCTAAAGAATAGGTTGAATATCTTTCACCCATTCATATATCCATATCCATACTAATAAATTATGTTTATACCTGCTAGCAGATCTTAATACCCCCTAATATTTTACTCTTATTGTGAGAAATTATTTTATTATATTCATAATCGATTTTTAAATTAGGATCCAGACTTGTTTCCTTCATTTCTTCATTTAGCACCTAGCTTCTATAAAAAGTCAATCAGTCTCTGAAAGTTATGACTAATTGACAAGATTGCCCTAACCGTCAAAAAACATAATTCTCCATGTTGGGCTAAACCCCACCAACAAGGAGACCTTACTTCTGTCTAGAGTACAAACAGAATCTAATATGAACAAGTTCATGCCCCAAGGGGAACAGCTCTTCTTCTTCTACTTCTCTGTTAGAATTTAGGGTGACCCAATTCATGCAGGAGAAAACCAACCAAAATGGTGTAGATAGAGATAAGTTCCCCTGTCCAGAGTGCTTGAGGTGCTTGATTATCATGATCAAGCCACATTTTTGGCAAGAAGAACTAAGGGCTCCACTTCCACTAATCAGGGTTGATTTTCACTTTTCAGGGAGATTCCCTTTAAAAATATACATTTAAGGCTTTCAGAATCTCCACGTTTTTGTCTTTTGGTTTCTGAAAGCACTATCAATTTATTGGCTACTAGCTACCCTAATTAATAAATTGATTTTTAATTACCTAAAAATTCTCTGTAAGGTTTTTCATTCATTGCACTATACCGCACAAGTTTTATTAATCAACTTTTGTTCTCATTATATCTGCCCCTTCTGTTTTCTGACTATTTTAGTTTTTGTTTAAAGCATAGTTATTTTATTTTATATAAGAAAAACAATCATAGTAAAGATACTTTTCCATATATAATAGCAGTTCACTTCAAATTAATATTTATTAAGCTCATACTTTGTGTAAGATATAAGTATTAGAGAAACAGTACTATAGTAGAAAGATAATATAACTAGATTAATAAAAAGTAATAAGTATTTGCAATACAGAGGTCAAAAGGAAAAAAAAGATCTAAAAGTCTTAAAGTCCTAAAGGAACTGATATTCTTATGGATAAATAAAAATAGCTTATGTACCAGAAAATTTCAAGTGGGAGAGAACTTTAACTGAAAGAAGATAAGGAAAAAATTCTTGCAATTGTAAGAGATAGCATCTCTGTTACATTTTGAAGAACTATAGGAATTACCAATGTATTAAGGGGAGTCATGAGATCATATTAGAAAAGTTAAGTGAGCAAGCTATAATCATATTATGGAGGTGTTTGAATGATAGTTTTAGGATTTTGTTTATCTTTAAAACAAGAGGGTACCACTGGAGATTTTAAGTAGGAAAGTGACAGATATTTACTTTGGTTTGATAACTAGTGGGCAATTGAATTGACTACAGAAAACCTATGAATGATGATACAAATTAGAATGTTATTGCAATAGTCCAGGCAGATACTTATTTGTTATATTTGAAGACTTTCAGTCATTTTATTTAGCTTATGCTAGAATATACATGGATAGAAAACTGAACTTAAAATCACCTCCTACTTCTGATATATAAATCTATGTGACCATGTCCAAGTCACTTAATCTCAGTTTCCATCTCAGTAAAGTGAGGATGAACTCCAAAGTCACTTTCATCTCTCAAAAACCATACAATTAGTTGACAATAACAAGAGTAACGTGGATGATACAGTAGCATTGTTCTTAAGGAGTCAGTGATAAGTGCTACTATGGAAAGTCTATCAAAGAAAAATCACATTAAAAAGACAAAACTCTTAGTTATAAAGAACAACTCTATCTGTAAAACTTTTTTTCTCTCCTTAATTCTTCAGTTCCTTGCAGTTCAAATGAATACATTTATACAAATTAGCATAAACATAGGCAGAAAAAAAGAGTTTTTTCAACATTATGGTTCATCTTTTCCCAAACTTTTAACTGAACCCTGCTTTGCTGGAAGCTTAGAAGTCATGTGAAATGGTGATCTAACTTAGTCAAGGCATTTAAATAACCCACTACAGTAATGTTATTGTGCAGGTTATTGTATTACAAAAGACAGCATGAAATTTTTCCTTAAAGAAGAAAGAAGTTATTTGTTCTATTGTACCTAAGGGCAAACTTTAAAGACTTTAAAAGGCTCTCAAATCTCATTACTGATAGAAGCACTAATAATGTTAATGTACCAATACATAAAAGATATTTCACATTTTAAAAATATATACCATATACCATGTTCAAATTAAATGCAATGCAAATTTGTCTATTCAGCATTAAGAAGGTTTGAATTAGAAAGTTTCAATTGTTTCTTAAGCCCTTGTGGAATTTTTTTTTAAGAAATAGAGTTTTCTTGACAGAGATAGTAGAGTGGTTTGCCATTTCCTTCTCCAGCTCATTTTTCAGATGAGGAAACTGAAGTAAACAGTTAAATGACTTATCCAGGGTCACAGGGATAGTAAGGGCCTGAGACCAGAGTTGAACTCCAGAATGACACCAGGCCCAGTTTTTCTACTACAGCATCTTGTTGCCCATACTATTATATATACTATAATAGATGTATCCTATTTCTATCCTGGAGATGTTGAGATTTATTTAGAATGTAAAATCCTCGAGGTCAAGGACTATCTATTTTCTAGTTTGTATCCCTAGCATTTAGCACAGTGACTTGTGCATTAATGAACTTAATAAATACTTATAGATTGATTATGTAAAATACCAGCTAGACTATTAAAATATATTGTTTAGACTTCTGAACTCTATACTAAATATTTTGATCAGAGAAAAAGAAGGATCCTATTAGCAAATGGCATAGTTTATTTTGACCAAAATGTTTATTTTCAATGATGATGATGATGATGACGATATCTTGCCTCTTTAAGACTTAAAAAGCTTCTTATAAACTATTCCATATGATGCACATAATATCTCCATGAGATAGATAATTCAGGTATTATTTTCTCCATATTACAGATAAAGAAACTAAGTTTGAGAGGTTGATTTGCTGATAGTTCCATAACTATATCACAACCAGGATTTAATCTTAATGCTTTTCTAGACTCCAAGACCAAAGTGTTCTCCATTATAAGATGCTGTCATTTTCTCTTTAATAATTCCTCATTATTGTAATGTAAGAAATTCATCCATTTTAAGACAAGCACATTGCCTTAATTTTTCTTAAACTGGTGGTTGGTAATTGATTGTTTCATGACTAAAACTAAATTGATTAGGGGTATTAAGTACTATGTAAGTGATAATAGTCATAAAACATTGCACAAAGTATTTAATTCTCATAATTTATTCAATGTCCATGAAGGTAAAAACATTTACTCAACCATTTTCAGTAGTTAAAAGCTCTTTGCTTGTACTTTAAACAAAAGATTTTGGTAATGAGAAACTGTAGGGAGGTAGTTGCTAGGAAAACATGCATGCCGACATAAAGTTTTGGACTAAAATGTTTGATTCAGTGACCCAGGCAGTCTTAGCTGAAAAAAAAAAAAAAAAAAAAGAAAAAGAAAAAGAAACAGGTGAGCCAAATTTCCAGATTCTGGGTTGAATGCACAAGAAAGAAAAATGATGAAGATAATTTATGATTTATGATTTAGATAATTATATTACTGAAGATATACTACTTATCATTTGCCAACAGACTTCACTCTGTATTGCTTTATATCTGGAAACCTTATTTACAGCTTTATATGTGAGAGGAATTCTAATATGCTCAGTTTCCTCTCAAGAATTAAAGAATATCAGGAAATTGGTACTCAGAAGACATTTTTTAGCATACCAATATGTCTGCAACTCTAAACTACTTCATATGGATAGCTTATATTCTGCTTATGTTACTTGAATAGGTTAACAATCTGTATTTTGTGAGGGTAATGTCTCCCAATACTGGTGCAGCTTAAAACACTTTTATGCTTAGATAGTATTCGTAAGTTGTTTGGGTCCCTAATATAATCACCATGTGATCAATTTTCAGAATTTAGCTATACTGATATTTAGAAAATAGACTTAAAATGCCTATGAAGGCCATCCTCAAAGCCTTTCCAACTTCACTTACCATCCAAAATTTATGTTTAATGGGCAAAACCTTCAGAAAAGCACTGTCATTTGTACCTCACAATGAGATTTCTGAGAATTTCAATGATTACAATCTACAGAGATAAATATACAGCACAAGCAAATGGATTTTATATAGCACTATTTTTGTCTTTTTCTGGGTGTGGAGTAGGGTTAAACTGACATATACTAAATAGGAAGGTTCTTTAGATAAGTCCCTTATTATCTCAGAGTTTAGGACAATTCTACAAGACAACATTTCAGATAAATTACTGATATGCATCTGTGGTAGGGCTTTTCTGATAGCAGGAGTTATCTGCATTGATGAAATCAATGATCTTGGATATATGTATATATATATATATATATATATATATATATATATATATATATATATATATATATATATATGTATATGTATATGTATATGTATATATATATATGGCAGAATATGCTATCAGGGCATTTTCCAAATGCCAATAAATAGCAAGAGAATTTCAGAAATTCCTTTCACCAATGAAATCATAGGACATATGTGTGTATGTATCTGTATGTAGATACGTATACATTTCCATATATGTTTCTGCAGAAGTATTGGAATATATTCCCATGTAACACTCTAAGGTCATAAATTGCAAATCAGCTGCTCATCTGCATTTGTGGAAAATGTCCTCCTACTGGAGATTCCTATACTAATGAGATCACAAGTCTTGGAAATAAAATTATTTATAGAGTTCACAAGTTGAATAAATAGAGATATCCATAGTTATAGAAAGATCTAAATATCTCTATTTCTATCAATGAAATCATAAATCTAACAAATAGAAATATAACCATTTATAATAAGTATTTTAATATAAGCAAATTTACTTGATTTTTCTTAAACTAGTCCTTAGGA
The DNA here is from genome assembly GCF_048593235.1 of Sminthopsis crassicaudata. NCBI lineage: Eukaryota > Metazoa > Chordata > Mammalia > Dasyuromorphia > Dasyuridae > Sminthopsis > Sminthopsis crassicaudata. The sequence goes on along the minus strand of NC_133617.1, from coordinate 684,980,310 downwards.
ATTAGCTCATGCTTATAGCTTATTGACAGGAGTCAAAACTAATAAAGAAATATTTGATGGTTTTGTGATTTCATCTCTCTACATGTGTTTTATTCATATGTATATATCTGTATAATATACAAATGTGTACATATATAGTTACATATATGTGTATGAATTTATGCATTTATGTTTATGATGAACTCTTTATTTCATTACAGTATAGTATTCTTTATTAATGCAAGATGACATTGGCCATGAAACTTAAAACTGTAAAGAATTTCTTGGATCACAGAGAAGGTGAGGGATTTGTGTATACTCAAATAGCCATTATGTGTCCTACCAAGAATTCAAAGGCAATACTTCTTTATTCTGAGGCCACTTTTCTGTCCACTATTTCCTATTGCCTAATAAGATCTTGAAAGCGTCTCTTGAGACCTGAATGACTCTCTTATGAGCATTTTCTTAATGGCATTTTTATGTAATTTCATTTAATGAATAAAATTCCATAACCCCACTGCCCATTACATATTTCAGACAACAGAGAGGATGAATTCACATAATTAAATTGTAGTTGTTAAGCTTCAGACCAAAATATATTTTTGAGCTGATCTAATTTTTTATAATAATAAAGAAAAAAAAAACTAAAAGCAACTAAAATATAGATGAGTTAATGTCTTTAATTTCACTTGCATAATTATATATTGGCTACATCAGGACCATGTCATTGTAAGCCATTTATATACAGGATTTTGCATTTCTTAAGTATTCAATTACAAGATAAGGCCAGCATATTTAAATGACTCTATATGAAGAGCTACCTAATACCCCATTAGTCTTGGCTCTTGAGAAACTAGAATGGCTGGGAAACAGAGGTGACAGGATTTAAGTAATGATTTTGTCACACAGATATGCTGCTCTACCGTCCCCCATTCTGGGCAAAGAATGATAGAGAAAACTACACTCATCTTAAATGAAGCACATCAATCAGATCAATTTAACAAATAAACAAATGTCACTCTGTGTTATTTTATTAATTATTTTTGGTGACAAAGGGAGAAGGAAAGGTTCAAATCAATTTAGAAATGGCTAAGTAAATGGGGTAATTAAATAAAATTGAATTATATTGTATGGAGTCCATTTCTTTTTTTAATAGTTAATTATTGTAAGAGATGTAAAAAAATTTAACATTCATTTAAAAAGAATACTCCACTTACAAATTCTCTCCCCTTTCATTGAGAAATCAAGCAATTTGTCATATATTATACCTGTAAAATCTTGCAAAACATTTCCATATTAGTCAAATTGTGAAAGAAAACAGAGCAAAAATAAAAAAGTTTCTTTTTTTTTAATGCTTTGATCTTTATTCAGATTCCTTCAGTCCTTTCTCTGAAGATGAATAGTCATGAGAATTCTTTTAGATCACTGTATTGTTGAAAATAGCTTTCATTCACAGATAATTACCACATAATATTGCTGTTACTCTATACAACCCTGCATTCTTGGTATGAATCACAACTGATCATAGTATATGATCTTTGCAATAAATTACTATAATCTCCTTGGTAGTGTTTCATTTAAAACGCTTGTATCAATATGGATTAGGGAAATGTAATCTATTTTATATTGTTTTTGCTTTTTCCTGATTCAGTTATTTGTGTGATATTTGTGTCATAAAAGGAATTTAAGGGGATTCCTTCTTTGGCTATTAAAAATAGTTTGCATAATATTTTAATTAGTTGTTCTTTAAATATTTGATAAAAATCACTTGCAAATCCATTTGCTCACAGTGATCTCTTTTTTTTTCTTTTTTTAGCTCTTCCAGAGCCTTAGACCAAGTAAAAAAAAAAAATTAATCCTTTGCATATAACTGCTTTGAATTCATTCTCTTTTTCTGAGTTTATGTTTTGATCTTCCCTTTCAGCATATTAAATTTACATAGTCAGTTTCTTTTGTTGTCATTGTTTTTCTTATTGTTATTTTTATTTTATTGTTATGTTCTTATTGTTCCAACTTTCAACTTTAAATTTCAGCTCTCTTCTTATAGTTGAAGGAGCACTATCCTAAGCTTCAGGGTGTTTTCAGAGATAGTTCTAGGGTTCTATAACTTTTCAATCTTTACAACATAGTAAGATATAAGAAGATAGCTGGTCGCTTTTCACCTGGGCTGTATTCTATTTTGTAAGCAAACACAAGCATTCTTTTTCATCCTGTAATTGTGACCAGGGTCCCTGCTCCTTATAATGTACCTCTTTGCTCTAGTACTGTGACCCAGAATTGTGTATGGGCAATGCAACAGAGTACTGCTTCTGATGCCAGCAAAGAGTCTCTTGTAATCTTTTTTTTTTTTCTTTTTTTTTTTTTTTTCTGTGATCACTTCCTTGCTTCCATACCATCTGTGGTCTGAGAGTTCGGGAAACCTCTGCTGCATCTGATTTAGTTATCCCAAATTATGAAGCTAAGATTATGAAACTAACTCCCTTACTTCTTTATTAATCCCTGAATAAAAATTCAGTAAGTACTCTTAAGCACAACAAGGTAAACAAAAATAAATACAAGGTATGAATTTTGCTGTCAAAGATTTTCTAATCTACAGGAGAAAGTAGAAATAAATGCATATGAAATAGGGTAAAAACAAGACCTGTAATTTCACTGGTATAGGAACTTTCAGTTGGAGAAATTTATTGTATGAATGCATGTTAGCTCCTTTTCTGTAAGTTTTAATTTGAAAGAATTACCTAGAAAACTGAAAGGTTAAGTGATTTGCTAAATGTCGCATCGCACACAATGAGTATTTATTAGGAGTGAGATATAAATCAAGGTTATTCTAATTACTCTTCCTTGCTTTCTCTTAAACATGAAACTATTAGACGATAAGATAATAATATATATTATCAAGCAGTGCTACATATACAAGTGTTTAGTAACTATTACCTAAGTAAATGAATTCCTAAAGACAAAATAGATGAAGAAAAATAAATTATTTGGTTTTTTAACAGATAAATATGATTTCTCTTTCTTTGTACTCCTAAATTCATTTAAAATAATGAAAAATATCAGGTTTTTGTTTCAATAGCACCATCACCAATAAATACCAAAAGACAAGAAGCTTGCATTTCACCTTACTTTCCAGTTTCCTGATATTTACTTTATTCCATATTGATTGAGTCCTGTTTCATTATAAATGAATCTGCAGAAACTAGGCATTGACCCACACTTAACTAACACCTTACACCAAGATAAGGTCAAAATGGGTTCAAGACCTAGGCATAAAGAATAAGATTATAAACAAATTAGAGGAAGATAAGATAGTTTACCTCTCAAACCTGGGAATAGGAAGGAATTTATGACCAAAGAAGAACTAGAAATCATTATTGATCACAAAATAGAAAATTTTGATTATATCAAATTGAAAAGGTTTTCTACAAATAAAAATAATACAGACAAGATTAGAAGGGAAGCAATAAACTGGGAAAACATTTTTACAATCAAAGGTTCTGATAAAGGCCTCATTTCCAAAATATATAGAGAATTAACTCTAATTTATAAGCAATCAAGCCATTCTCTAATTGGTAAATGGTCAAAGGATATAAACAGACAATTCTCAGATGAAGAAATTGAAACTATTTCTAGCCATATGAAAAGATGATCCAAATCATTATTCATCAGAGAAATGAAAATAAAGACAACTCTGAGATATCCCTACATACCTATCAGATGGGCTAGAATGACAGGGAAAGATAATGCTCAATGTTAGAGAGGATGTGGGAAAACAAGGACACTGATACATTGTTGGTGGAATTGTGAATACATCCAGCCATTCTGCTGAGCGATTTGGAACTATGCTCAAAAGTTATCAAACTGTGCATACCCTTTGATCCAGCAGTGTTACTACTGGGCTTATATCACAAAGAGATTTTAAAGAAGGGAAAGGGACCTGTGTGTGCAAGAATGTTTGTGGCAGCCCTCTTTGTGGTGGCCAGAAACTGGAAACTGAATGGATGCCCATCAATTGGAGAATGGCTGAATAAATTGTGGTATATGAATATTATGGAATATTATTGTCCTGTAAGAAATGACCAGCAGTATGATTTCAGAAAGGCCTGGAGAGACTTATATGAACTAATGCTGAGTGAAATGAACAGGACCAGGAGATCATTATATAATTCAACAACAATATTATATGATGATCAATACTGATGTACATAGCTCTCTTCAACAATGAGATGAACCCCAAATCAGCTCCAATAGAGCAGTAATGAATTGAACCAGCTACACCCAGCGAAAGAACTCTGGGAGATGACTATGAACCACTACATAGAATTCCCAATCCCTCTATTTTTGTCCGCCTGCATTTTTTATTTCCTTCACAGGCTAATGGTACACTATTTCAAAGTCTGATTCTTTTTGAACACCAAAATAACTGTTTGTACATGTATACATATATTGGATTTAACTTATACTTTTACATAGTTAACACGTATTGCTCAAGTTGCCATCTCGGGGAGGAGGTAGGGGGAAGAAGGGGAAAAAATTGGAGCAAAAGGTTTGGCAATTGTCAATGCTGTAAAATTTCCTATGCATATAACTTGTAAATAAAAAGCTATAATAAATTTTAAAATTTTAAAAATAAACGAATCTGCAAATAGCAAATATCAATGTAATTCTTTAAGCCCAAAAGCTCAAATTTGGTAAATTTGGATTCTTAGCTCTTGTTAACAGCATCTATTTCATATTTCATAAGATCTATAATTTCTCTGCATTTTTCTTCCACTGTGCAAACTGAAAAACCTTCACCTTTTAGGAATGTAAGTTGTGGTGGCAAATAATAATAATAATAATAATAAGTACAATTGCTCTTTGATAATGAGCCTATTCATAATGAATTATACTAATTCATATTAAAAATCTTTCATCTTAGTAGGATCACTAATGTTATAGTCTTTGCAAAACTAATCTTCATTTACCTCTTATTATGAAATACTTGAAGAGGGTGTTAGTGGAGAGTCATAATTTGATTTAACTTCATGTAAAATAAAGTTACAGATTAAAACTGATTGTTGCCAAATGGAGTCCAAGCCATACTCCAAGTGAGATTTAAGGAAGCATGCTGGCTGAAACATTCTAGAAACCTAATAGCTATTACTTATCTACAGAGACCAACTCAAACAAAAATATGTCCTTGGATCTCTGCTGATTACTTATACACATGATAAAACTGTGTCAAATAGCTTTGCCTAATAGGAAAGAAGGAAGGAGCATGACAGAAAGATGAGGAGACAGAGATAGAAATAAAAATATCTTATGGGTGGATGATGGATAAAGACATGAAACCATGATAATTTCTTTTAAAGAGGTTCAGAAAGAAATTGCATTTATACTAAATGGGAAAATAATCAATATTGAGTTTTATGTAATGTAAACTCAAAATGGTAATTTTATGTCTTAATCTTTTTATTAAAAAATTATTTGTAGAGAATATGAGGATGAAATCATCTGTATTATCAATCATCTTACCATATAATTCTTTTAAAAATAAGTATTAGTCAGGAATTATTTTAAATTCTATTATCTACTGAATTATTATTGGAATCATCAGGTATAGGTCACTGCAATTTCTATATTGATTTATTTAAATATATAATTTGATTGCTGAATTTAAGGGGGGGACCTATAGCTATGGAATTCTTTTAAATGCATTTTCTTTCAGAGCCAGGAAACTATGAAGACTGGGTAAATGTAAAACTATCACCACTTCACCACCTCTGTTAGTTACTGTACAGAAGCTGTTGAAGAAGCAACTCAGTGCTCCACAGGTATAATTGAAGTATCCAAATATTTTGTTCTTTCTATCACCATCTGTATCATCTACTTTTCCAACAGTGTTTGAGAATAATTGCTATACTCCATGAAAATCACAGTATAGGAATGCATTTCAAAAATTTCAACAATCCTAATCAGATTTCATGTAACAGTAGGTTTTTAGATATAACCACATTCTCTGAATTTTATCATCTTAATTTCATTCATTATATTCTACTATTTTGAGAAAATTGGTTGAATGAAAGCAGATGCATAAAAGGTTACTTAAATATAGACTTTGCTCCATGTATATGTATGTGTATTCAATAACTCAATTGAAAATATTCTATGTCCAAGTAAGCAATGTAAGAATCAATGAAATATGTATAAACTACTTATCACAGTTCCTGAGACATAGTAAAATTCCCATATCAGTATACACAATCTTAAATTCCAACCCTTATCTCCTATTCCAAATGTCATGTTTAGCATATATATATATATATATATATATATATATATATATATATATATATATATATATATATATATATATGTATATATGTGTATATATACATATATATATTTAAATTATAAATATCTGTTTATATAAATGAACTGTATATAATATGTAAAATACAATACTATTTTCATGCCTTATCAAGTCATAGAGACATAGAGATCTACAAGTGCTTTTTAAAAGATATACAAAAAAGAGTTCAAGGCCACCAAGTCCTACTAATCTTATATTCAAGAATTGGCTCAATTATAATGTATCTATAATGTTTGAGAACAAATTTAATTATATTCAAAGAACCTAATAATAATAATTAGTAATTATATGATACTTTAAAGTGTACAAACATTTGCTATGTTAGTTCATTTGCTATAAACAGAAAGTTGGTCCCCAAGTGATCTTCTGCATCAACAAAAGTATAAAAATTGTATATGTGCACAAATGTGGGTGTGGGTGTGGGTAAATACAAAATGTCAAACAAGTTAAAGAAATAGCATTGAAGTCAAGAAGAGTAGGATGAAATCCTAGTTCTTATACCTGACAGGTGAAGACCTGACACGTACTTACAACATGACTCTCAGCAAGTCATTTAATTTATTAATTTTCTAGACAATACTTCAACAAGCATTTATTAAGCCCTTGCTAAGTACCGGGCACTAAGATTAAAAAGAAGGGAAAAAGATAAAAAATAATTAATAATTTATAAAATTGATAGAACAATTACAAGAAAATATACACTAGGAAGACCTCCTATCATGCGTGGGATTGTGTCAAGTCTCAAAGGAAGCCAGTGAAAGTAAGAAGTAAGGAAGAAAAGACAGACAGAGAACATTCAAATGTGATAGACAGTCAGTGAAAAAGCAGAGATGAAGAAGAGGGATAGAATGTGAGATTTCAGGAGCTCATTATTTGCCTTCTGTAGTTGTGTTGGAGATTTCACAAATAGTCTGCTGATTCACTAGCTTCTGAACCAGGAAAGAGTAGCCAATACCACTGTATTTTGGCTATGAGTCTCCCACTTGATTCTACAAGCACTAGGAAACCTCTTTACCCTGGGTCTCCCTGCACTGCACTGTGCTGTGCCTTCCCTAGGCTGCAAAAGCCTTGGCCAATTGAGACAGACCTTTCCTGAAGTTCTTCCAAAATGTCTTCTGCTAGAAATTTGTTTCACTCCAAATATTTGTGGGTTCTGTCACTCCAAAACATATTCAGAGGCTTGATTTCATGTGTATCTCAGGGAAGCCAGGAAAAGTTCAGACAAAGGCCTGTCTATTCTCTAATAAGAACAACTATTTCCTATTGGTAAGAGAAGAGATGAACTATTTAGTGCCAATAGGAAAAATTAAATACAATAGATTGAATTTGCTGAAATGCAGAATAATGCAATCTAAATATAAGAAGCTTAACCCAATCTTTTCAAATTCTACTGCCTTCCTTCTATTATTTCTTATTTATTCTGTTTATAGCTTATTTGCATATATCTGACTGCTTGCTTTCTTCCCAATTAGATTGTAAACCCCTTGAGGCAGAAGCTGTCTTTTGCTTTGTTTTGTATCCTCACTTTTTAGCATAGTATCTGGCACATAGAAGCTGCTTAATAAATCTTTAGTGAATGATTGATTATAGCTATGCAAAAGTGAAATGGACAGACTTGGGAGGTAATGGATGCCCCATTATCTTTACATTAAATTTGAATGACCATTTGCTAGATGCTTTTATTGTCCTTGTTTTCTTTTGTTTTTGTGTTTTGGTTTGTTTGTTTTTTAATTGGATAATCTTATTTGTATTTGATTTAGATTATATGTTTGCTAAGGTTCCCTCAAAATTGAAAATTCTGTGATTCTACTATTTCTGACCCAAACTAAAACAATAGAGGCATTGTTTTATTTTCTTTTTTTTTTCTTTATTCAAATTTAGAAGCTATTTCTATCAAATAGTTAAATTTCTACCATTTTCTACAGAGGAATACTTAGAGTTAAGTAACAGGGATAGAAAATCCATATACTATCTCATACATCAAGATGCTTTGCTTGCTTCTGGATAAAGTAGGCAGATAAACAACAAACATAATACCCAAGGAAATAAACATACTTCCCAACTAGGAGAGTTGGAATTATCTTGAAGTGACAGATAAGCCACATGAATACAAATAATTATCAGCAAGATATTTTACTAGGAGATGGAGGATTCAGATAGCTTCCTTAGGTTCTTTTTATGGATAGTGGTAATCTGAAAGATAATACCTGATTTACTATAATACTTAAATGCCTTTATGGTGGATTAAACACTAAAAGGAATACATTTAGTATTCAAATTTCATTATGTGCATTCCCTGCAATGACCTAAGAGGTAAGTGTGCTGCCAAATAGGCCCATGGACAAAAATAGATTAAGATTCATAATAGAATTCTTTTGGAAAAGAATTTAGAGCTGAGCTATAACTAGGAATTTTTGTGCCTGGGCAAATTTTATAAAAACTACCCAAAGAAACTAAAATATGCCCTCAATTAAAAGGAACTAGAGAATTATCACCCTTTAAAAATTATGGGGGAAATAGAAGATCCAGGGCACCTATGGAAGCTAAATGAGCAAAATGATAATTTCAGATTTTCACTAAATTTTCTTTAAATTACTGTTTCTCATTTCTGCTAAATTCCAAGTGCTATAAGCATTTCTAAAATTTGGTATCCAGAGATAAAGTCCTAGTCTCCCCACCTCAGGTAAAACTATGTTAGAGATCACTTAGATCACTCTAAATGTTTTGCAGATTAAGGGAACTGAAATACTATGTGACTGCTTTAAAGTCAGACAGCTTGTTGTTGATCATATAACAACTATTATGACTAAGAAAATGAGAAATGCAATAAAAATGAGCATAAAATATCTGTCCAAAAGCAGTGTAGTATAATAGAAAGTGTATTGAATTTCATTCCGAAGAGTGGGTTTGATTTCCACATCTGACATTTTCTAACTATGTGACTGAGATCCTGCCTTTCTAATGAATTCAATACAATAAACTTTGACACAAAATTTTCTAAGGGCAAACCACTATAATAGACAATACTGGCCTTGCTCTCAAAGAGCTTATAATGTTATCTACTCTGTTCAGGTAACATTCATCTTTTGACAACAAGTATAATTAATGTGGCAACTGAAGTACCATGATAGGCTAGCAGGGGAAATATTGACAATGGAACTTTTTGGGAGTCTCAGGATCATGGTGTTTAATTAGCTGTCACATTGCATGGAAGTACAGCAATGTCTTTTTTCTCCCCCCCTAAATCTGTTATTTCATTGGTATAGGAAATTCTCCATAAGAGTCTTCTTCAAACAAAGCAGATTAGCAGTGTATCAGCAGTTTATAGTCTTAGTTGCCCAGAGCAACTTTCCTAGCAGTCTAGCTAGTGTGTGTCAGAGTTTGTTACTGTATGTAAATAATTATATGCAAGATAGAGAGTCATTCAGTCAACAAGCCTTTAGTTAGCCAGGAACTATTCTAAGAGCTAGGGATACAAATAAAGAAGATGCACAGTAGATAAATAATAACTAAAAGCAAAGATTAGCAGTTAAGAACAGGGGGTGTGGAAGGTGTCCCGTAGAAGACAGGATTAGAACTGTTCTGAATCTTAAAGAAAGATAAGAAACTAAAAAGTAGAATGAGAAGGGAAAAGATGGGAACCAGTAAATTCAAAGGAATAAAAACAGGAATTAGAGAGCTGTTTGTGAAAAAGTATCAAATAAGACCATGTAGCTGGATTGTACCATGTATAAGGGTGCAAAGAGTAAAAATACTGGGGATTTAGTAAAAAGTTTTAAACATAAAACAGAGTTTGCAGTAACAAACAACCCCTGAAATTGAGTAGGGTAATGACATAATTAGGCCTACAGAATAAATTGGAATAGAGAGAAAATTGAGACAGCAAAAACAATTTTAGAAATCTATTGTAATAATCCAAGTGAGTGGTAATACAGACCTAAATTATTATGGTGATGGTGACAGTAGAAAGAGGAATTTATACTAGACATAGTGTGGAAGAAGAAATGATCACATTTGATAAAAGATTAGATGTGTATTATAAGAGTGAAGAGTTAGGGTGAAAGGAGAGAGAGAATAAACAGGGAGAAATACAATTAGCATAGTAATTATAAAAAAAATCTTCAAAGCAAGTTTATCTGATGGAATATCATTGTTCTCTGGAAAATAATGAGCAAGAGACTCTCAGGGAAAAAAAAAAACCTGGAAAGCCCTCCATGAACAAAGTGAAATGTACTGTATACAAAGTAACAGCATTGTTCTGGGATGACCAGCTGTAGATGACTTTGTTATTCTCAGTAATACAATCATCCACAACTACTTTGAATGATTTATGATGAAAAATTCTGTTTATACCCAGAGAAGGAACTAATTGTGTCTGAATGCATTCTCTATTTCTCTCTCTCTCCTTATTTTTAAATTAGTTTTTTTTGAGGGTTTTTATTTTCATTAATGTGAGAGATCCATTTTCTTTTATAACTTGATTTTTTTGAAAATATTTTACATACTTGCATATGTGGTTTCTAAATGTGGGTGAGGATGAGGGAGAGAACCTAGAACTCAAAATATTAAAAATAAATGTAAAAAATTGTTTTGAATGTAACTGGAGGGAAATATTAAATAAATACACGTAAAGTGGGAGGAGGAAAGTGAGGATTTGAAGATAATTGAGATTGAAGGTCCTATAATAATAGTGCCATTGGCAATAAAAAAAGGAAATTCAGAATAACGAAGGGTTTTGGGGGGAAAAGACATTGAATTCTGTTTTGGATTTGAGACACCTATGTGATATCTAGTTCAAGATGGACAAAAGGAAATTGTTAATACAGGACTGTTGATCTGGAGAGAAAAATATGTGGAAAGCATATGTTTAGAAATAATCATTGAAAAAAAAAAGAAATAATGATTGTACCAATTAGAGGTAATTAAATCATCAAGTGAGATATTGTAGAACAAAAAGATAAAAAGACTCAGATCAAAAGTCTGGAGGACACCAGCAGTTAACATATGGCCTGTCTTATTACAATATCCTGCTATGTGGTTTGCCTCCTTACCATAAGTCTTTTTTCCCCTCTAACAAATTCTCTATCAGTTGTGAAAATGTTTGTGGGTTTTTTGTTGTTGTTTTTGTTTTTGTTTTCCTGAAATGGAGATCTGAATATTGCATAAGTCTCACTCCCTATTCAGAAAATGTTAGTGGTTTCTCATTATCTCCTGAATAAAATATAACATTTTGTTTGGCTTCAAACTCCTTCCTAAAAGTGCCTAATGAATGATTATTGATAGACTGGATGAAGTTCCAGCAAAAAAGACTGAGAAGGATTGACAGATATAAGGAAAACTAGGAGAAAATAGTACCACAGAAGTATAAAGCATAGAGAATATCCTAGAAGAGAGATAGATGATCGACAATGCCAAACATAATAGGGAAGTCAGGATGAAGAATTAGGAAAGGTTGTTAGACTTGGTAATTGAGAAATCTTTGGTAAATTGGAAAAAGCAATTTCCCTTACATGATGAGGTTGGAAGCCAGATTGAAAAAGATTTGGTTTGGTTGGGTTTTGTTTTGTTTTGTTTTTGTGAGGCAATTGGGTGATTCAGTTAGTGAGTATTAAGTGTCTGAAGATAGATTTGAACTCAGGTCTTCCTGACTTGAGGGCCAGTGCTCTATCCACTACAGCATCTAGCTTCCCCTTTGCAGAAAATTTGGAAGAAAAAGATGAAAAAGGAATTAGAAGCTTTTCAATTTACATAACCAAAAATGGGAGAACTAGGAGACAATAGCTAGCAAGAAAAATAGGATAAAGTGAGACCTTTTTGACTGGTGACATGAAAAGTAATAGTTAGCAATAATAAAGCAATTTGACATTTGCAATGCATTTTACACATACTAACTCATTTGATGTTTGTGGATAGTAGAACATGAACCAGTAGACAGGGAAAGATTGAGAATGAGAGACAATAGTGACAAAGGGGACAAACTACTGGAAAAGTTGGGAGGAGTAAAAGAAAGATAGAATTAGAAGGTTGAGGTAGGGTTGACCTTGGCAAGGAGCAGGTCCAACTCTTTGTCAAAGAGAAGAAATAATGGAGACAAAAGGATGTCTGATAAATATGAGGTGAGAAGGGGGAAATAGAGAACTGTTGGCAAAGTGCTTACTTTTTTGCAATGAAGTAATTCCCCACATAGGCTCAAAAGAGAGGATAAAGAAATGGTGTGCAGTAGAGTATTGAGGGGAAATGAGGTTTGGCCCAGCTACTCTCAACTTTGGAGAATGGTACAGTTAATCGATTAGGAGGAAGTAGAATGATTGCCTTGATACAGTGAGGGCACATTTGAGATTAGAAATTGGATAGTAGAAATTTGTAATGGATCCAATCAACAAGGTTGGTGGTGGTTTTTTCCTAGCTCAGTTCAACAGCCCAGTCAAGGAGTAAATAGACACTAAGAGCAATATAAAGTTGAGGTTAGGCAAGGTGTGAAAAGCATATGGCAAAGCAAAAAGTAGAGGGCACTGGAGAGTTGAACTGTTAAATCAAGGGGCTGATATATGGAAGGGAGAGGAAAGTGTTGGCAATGCAGGGGTGATTCCTATCCAAAGTATATAAAGTACAATATCATCAGACACAGCTTTTACCCAGGGAAAAGTATAAATTGCCCAATAAATTGCACAAAAACAAAGTAAGGGAACTTAGTAGCAAATAGCCTTTTCTGATAAGAGGTCCTTCATTCTTTGTTGTTGACATGAAGCCAATGAAACCATTTGTAAAATCAATAGGGGTGGAGGCTATGGGTGGTAAATATTGATATGCTGTTAACTAAACAAAGTTGTTAACTCTTTTAGAGCCTTGTTAGTGAAGTTAAATTCACTTTGGCCTGATATCTGTTCCATAATACTGCTCATTGATCATAAAAGACCTTAACACACGATCATGAATTTGATTGTGAAATTGCTTTTACAAGTTCAAGATGTGCGATACATTACAACATGGCAGTTGTTTTAAAAACATTGTGATTAATAGTGTATTGTAACTTTAATATTAATCAAATCAATAATGTGATAAAGAAATTAAAAGAAGGAATGCAATCTTAGACTAAATTAAAAGAGATAATATCCAGGCCTAGGAAGCTGATGGTCCCTCTTTGCCTTACCTGATTAGACCATAAATGGAAATCTACAGGTGGATTTTTTTACTATAAGAGACATATTTTAGGAAGGATAATGATAAGCTGGAGAAAAGAAGAGTATGAGTTAAAAAAATGAAGTGGGAGGAGATATGAAAGCTTTCCTTCAAATATTTGAAAAGTTATTATTTAGAAAGCAAAATCGGCATTGTCAGTTTGACCACAGAGACAGAATTATAAGTAGAAGGTAGAGGTTTCAAAAATACGAATTAAGCTTAATACAAGGATGATTTTTTTTTTTCTTAACAGATGTTGTCCAGTTGTTTTGGTCATGTCCATCTCTTCATGACCTCATTTGAGATTTTCTTGGTAGAGATACCATTTCCTTCTCCAGTTCATTTTACAGATGAAGAAACCCGAAGCAAACAAGGTTAAATGACTTGTTAAAAGATCACAGAACTGCTAAGTGTCTGAGGCTGGATATAATTCTAGTTTTCCTATCTCTAGGTTCAATGCTCTGTTCACTATGCTACCCAGCTGTGCTTAACAATTGGACCTGCTTAAAAGTAAAATGGGCTACCTAAGAATAGTATGGGTTCATGTGAACTGTCAGTCTTCAAGTAAACACAAATGACCACTAGTTGAATGTGATATAAAAGAAATTCTTGATTAGGTAATGTTTGGTCTAGATGATATCTCAGGTCCTTTCCAATAGTGAGATACTAATTGATAGTAGGTACAATACCATGCATCATGATCAAAAAATTATATTTTTCCTCTTTTTATTATACTTTCAGTAGATCTGGATTATGTGGGGTTATTGAGAGGAAAAAAGCTAAAGAATTATGGTGATAAAAGAACTAGTATATATATATATATATATATATATATATATATATATATATATATATATACACATATATACACATATAAAATTATATGTATATATACATAAAATATATAATATAGAGGCATCATTTATGAAATGCACATTTGTGATTTTCCTATAACTGTGCATTTTTAATTTGTTTGTTTATAAAATTATAAAATGAATAACTGACTGCATTTAGCAGTCCAGAAGAGATTTTTTGTTTGTTTTTTGACACTATACTACTCAAAGGACTTGCTAACTTTGGGAGAAAATATCTGGGATTCTAAAGTTCTTCCTTAATCAGGCAGTCTTCTTGTCCACTTCAACTGACTTATCTCTTTAACATTGGCTAGTACCTTTGTTGAAAATCTTCTATTATTAATGGTTATTACTACTACATTTTATACAATGTACACTGTTTATAATCCCATGTGCATTCTGAAGAATTATTCTTAAAAAATTCCACATAATTACAAGCTGTGTGTATATGTGTGTGTGTACAACATATATATTTATGAGTACATGTGTATACTTATGTGGTTATGTGTGTAAAACTATTTCTTATATATGTATGTGGACATATAGATAATATACACATAAACTGGCAATTCAGCAATGAATATTTGGGGAATGAAACCATCCCTGAATCCTAAGAGTTAGATATGAAGATAGCAAAATGAATTTTCTAATCCACAGGGAAGAATATTATTTAGGGAAATAGGAAGTATGAAAACAATGGGATAAAAAGGCAGAAGACTAAATGAAAAAGGGTAACCCACTAAGCTAAAATAACCCTCCTTGAGTGCCTAATATTGATAATCAAATTGGAAGAACTCTCTAAGATAGCATAAGCTTTATGAATTAAATCTACCATAGAACTTTCAGGGGGAAAGGAGAACAGTGGTTTACTGCTGCTCATAGAATTTCAACTCACTGACATGGCTTTGAAATGTTCTCCCCCCTACCCCCTATTCTCAAGTGATTCATTCCTAAAAACAAACCAATCTTCTCTTTTTTTTCCACTGGGAAAATTGTAAAGTGTTTTTAATGACCTCAAGGATTGCTATGACACAAAAGTACATTTTTTAAAAGAAACAACAGCATTTTTCTGACAGTACTATGTGACTGCAAAGCAGTCTCTGAAGAATTGGAGTTACAGTTCACCAAAGTTCGGTGGAAAGATTCATAGTGAACGTGAGCAAGATGCAACACATTATAAATGAGGAATTATACAGAAGTGGTGTAAAGGGTGTCAGAGAAATGGGTTAGAGAGAGTTCTTACAAACTGTAAGACAAGAAAAGGTGGTGGGGAGAGAGAGAATAAAGGGTTAGTGATGCATAATCTATAGGTTCCATTGGCATCCATATAATGCCATATTCTAAAGGATTAAAAAAAACATGGAATGAGAGTATGGCTTTTTAAAGAAATTTTACAGTGAAATATATCAGGTTATAGATGTAACTAGAGAAATGAAGATTTGAAACAGGTATTGTGGAGACTGTGATATGGAGTTATATTTGAATAAAAGGATTATGAGTAGCAGTAAAGGTACAGTTAAAAATAGGTATGGCTTTGTAATAAACCAAGAGAGCACTGTTTTATGAATTTCTATAGCAATGTCAAGGATCTCAGGCATAGGAGCAGAGAAGGAAAGTAATAGTGTGACCTTGAATTGATGATTACTATAGCATGAACAGGAATAGTATTAGGGAGTAAAATATTTAAGGATAAAGGAAAGTGTCTTGTTGAACTGGTTAATGGTGTCAGAACTACAATAGAGAAAACTAAAGACAAAGCAGGGGACAACTATTTGATAAAAAAGGAATGAGAAATGCAAAGCTTTCTCAAGTTAAACTGCTATGAGATATATACTAAAAATTCATAGCAGCATTTTAGTGATAGCAATTGAACTGGAAATAAATTAGATGCCCTTCCCTTAGGCCTGCATGAAATGGCTACACAAATTTTGATACATTTAATGTAATATTACAACCCATATGAAATTATTTTGAAGAATTCAATGACTTAAGAGATGAAGAATAAAGTTAAAAAAAAAAAAAACAGGAAAATATATACAATGAATATAATGAAAATGAAAACAATAAAAGCAAAATTGAATATTGTGTAATTGTAATTACTTAGCTTGTCCATGAAGATCAGAGAAAATATATTTCCTCCCTTCTTTGCAGATGTGGGAAACTATAAATGTGGAATACTAAATATATTTCTAGATTCAATTTATTTGTTAACTAGTTATGTTTAATTGATATTTTTCCACTCTTTTTTATTCTTTATGATAACGGATGAGTCATTAAATATGGAAGTGAATAGGGATATATATATATATATATATATATATATATATATATATATATATATATATATATATATATGAAGGTGATTTTAAATCAAAATATATCAATGGAATTTTAAAAATAAAACCTACAAAATTATATGAAATAAGAAGCAATTGCTTTCATTTTAAGGGAGAAGAAACAGAGAGAGCTTTGTGGAGAAAGTAAGCGCTAAGTTAGATTCTGAAGAAACAGAGAGCATTAACAGAGAGAAATGAGAATAGGTAAATATATATATATATATATTATACATATTTTATTTTTAAGCTATAAGAGCTCCAAAGTGATTTTTCAGCTTAAGGAAGGATATTCAAAGGGACCCTCATGCATGTAACAACTAAATTTCATCTTGAAGAGGAAGGTTTTAATGGAATTATGGTAATGAAAAATGAGATGAGATAGATAAGCAAAGGTATGGAGAGAGAAGAGAGTGGAACCAGAACTGGACAAAACTGTTTTGGCAGAAACAAAGAGTAAGTAAAGGGAAATGTAAAATGATTTTGGACAGTTATATTTAAACCAGATTTTTGAGAACACTGAATGTGAGACTCAGGAGTTTATTTTATCTTCAATAAGCAAGAAAATTGCTTGACCTTTTTTGAGCTAAGAAATGATATGAGCAACAAGCCTCAGACACAGTGAGCAGTAATGCTTGGAGAGTGTAGAGTAGAAATAGAAAGACAAGGCCAGAGATTATTACAATAGCCTCAGTGAAATAAAATTAGTACCTGGACTAGCATGATGGAAACAGAATTGAAGAGAAGTGAAGTGAGTGTGACTCTAAGGAGGTAAACAAATATTACAAGATTTATCTAAGTTCACAAAGTTAAAATCACAGTCATGGCATGCATACCAGAGCTAGAAATGACATGTATTTTTAATATTATTTTGACCAAGAATCATCTCTATTTACAATATCAAGAAAAAGAAGTCATCTTACATTTTTGAAGACTTCCATTAGAAAAAAATTTTCTCTGTTTTCTTTCACAAAATGACTAATATGAAAATGTTTTGTATGACCATACATGTATAACTATAGCAAATTGCTTGCTTTCTCAATGATGGGGTAGGGGAGGGAGAGAGGAAGGAAGGAAGAAATTTGGAATGGAATTCGAAAATGTTTTTAATGCTAAAAATAGTTTTTACATGTAATTGGGAGAAAATAAATTGCTAAATGAAAAAAGAAAAGGCGAAAAACACTCTACTGAGTAGGCCATTCTACTTTTAGACAACTTAGATTGTTGGGAAGTTGTTTTGTTGTTTTATTTTCTCTCTCACATCAAGCCAAAAATTATTTTATTTTCAGCTTCTAGATTCAATAGTCATATAGGACCAAACTAAGCCCTCCTCCACCTGACAGTTTCAAGTACTGGAAGACGGTTATTTTACCTACTCTTTCCTAGGCTAATGATGCTCAATCCTTTCAATCAATTTTTATATGCTGCAGATTCAATTCACTGTCTTCATTGCCCTCTTCTGGCCATGGCTCCCCCTTTTAATCATTTTTAAATTTTATTTTAAGAGAGTTAATAATATTTTATTTTTCCTAACTATATGTAAGACAATTTATAGCATTTGTTTATACAAGATTTGGAGTTTCAATTTTTTTCTCCTCTCTCCCTTCACTCCCTTCTTTAGAAAATGATAGGCAATTTCATATAGCTTACACATGTAGTATCATATAAAATATATTTCCATCTAAGTCATAGTAGTCAAAGAAGAAACTGATCAAAAGGGAAAAAAACATGAAAAAGAATAAAGTAAAAAAGTACACTTTGATCTTCATTCAAAGTCTATCAATTCTTTCTCTGGATGAGAATAGCACTTTCCTTCCTTATTCCCTTGTAAGTACACAGTGTCTTAGATCATTGTGTTGCTTGGAAGAACTGAATAATTCTTAGTTGAACATCTCACAATGTTGCTGATACTCTGTGGATGGTTATCCTGATTCTGCTCATCTTACTTTGCACCAATTCAAACAAATATTTCCACTTTATCTGATACCTGTCTGTTCATCATTTCTTATTGCACAATGGTATTCCATTACATTCGTAAATCACAGCTTGTTCAGTCATTCTTCAACTGATGGACATCCCTTAAATTTCTAGTGTTTTGCAACTATAAAAAGAGCACCTATTAATATTTTTGCAAAGTAGATCCTTCTGTTTTTTTCATGATTTCTTTGGGATACAGACCTGGTACTTGTATTAATGGTTCAAAAAGTATGAACAGTTTTATAGTACTTTAGGTATAGTTACAAATGGTTGGATCAGTTCACAACTCCATCAATAATGCTTTCTGTACTTTCTGTACAGGAATCCTAGTGAGTGAGGAATCTTAAGTAAACCTCAGTCATATCTTTTGTATAAGTTATTTTTTTCCTGGGAATATGAGAACTTGCTTGCAGTTATGTGATAGAATACCAGGAAACCATAAAGAAAAGAAGGCCATCCTTTCTTGTGCATTAATCAATGAATATCCTTTATTACAAGCCTATGTTTACACTGGAAACCTGAGTTCCCTGAGTAAACACAGTCCTCCTGAAGGAATGAACAAACATTCTTATCGCTGGACTTCTTGTGATGAAGCATCCTATACCTGGAAGTTTACCACATCTCAAGAGTCACATATGAAATGAGAATACTTGGTGTAATACCTTCTTTGTTCTCAGACTATAAAAAACCTTTCATAGAAAATGTCTATAAAGATTTGGGCTAGGAAGTCTTGTACAAACTTGTCTAGCAATGATTCCTACTCAATGTTCCAAATCACTACTGATCAGAGAAATGCAAATTAAGACAACTCTGAGATATCACTACATACCTGTCAGATTGGCTCAGATGACAAGAACAAATAATGATGAATGTTGGAGGGGATGTGGGAAAACTGGGACACTAATACATTGTTGGTGGAGTTGTGAAAGAATCCAGCCATTCTGGAGAGTAATTTGGAACTATGCCCCAAAAGTTGTCAAACTGTGCATACCCTTTGATCCAGCATTGCTGTTATTGGGATTATATCCCAAAGAAATACTAAAGAGTGGAAAGAGACCTGTATGTGCCAAAATGTTTGTGGTAGCCCTTTTTGTAGTGGCTAGAAACTGGAAGATGAATGGATGTCCATCAATTGGAGAATGGTTGGGTAAATTATGGTATATGAAGGCTATGGAATATTATTGCTCTGTAAGAAATGACCAGCAGGAGGAATACAGAGAGGCTTGGAGAGACTTACATGAACTGATGCTGAGTGAAATGAGCAGAACTAGAAGATCACTACACACTTCAGCAACAATACTGTATGAGGATGTATTCTGATGGAAGTGGATATCTTCAACATAAAGAAGATCCAACTCACTTCCAGCTGATCAATGATGGACAGAAACAAGTACACCCAGAGAAGGAACACTGGGAATTGAATGTAAAATAGCACTACTGTCTATCTACCCAGGTTAATTATACTTTTGGAATCCAATACTTAACATGCAACAAGAAAATTGGATTTACACGCATATATTATATCTAGGTTATACAGTAACACATGTAAAATGTATGAAATTGCCTGTTATCTAGGGGAGGGAGGGGAAAATATGGAAAAATGAATACAAGGGATAATGTTATAAAAAATCACTCATGCATATATACTGTCAAAAATTATAATTATAAAATGAATTAAAAAAATGATTCCTACTCAAGACTCTGAATAGCTGTGACCATATGTCCTTGCCGCCAAGGAATTCAAATGTTTGTGCTTCCTCAGAGTGATGATGATATATGTTTTATGTTGTTTGTTATAATGACCACTGTATTTGTCAATTGTATATTGCTTTTATGCTTTGAGTTTCTTCTTCCCTCATGCCTTATTTCAATCAAGTTTCTGAGCAATAATAACCTTGTAGCCATTTTCTTTAAGACTATGCCTGTTAAATGCAAATTCTGAATCTAGATTAATCTTACACTTTCACATCCTCTCCAACACTTAACATTTTCCTTTTTTTGTCATATTAGGCAACCTGACAGGTATGAGTTAGGATATCAGAGTTGTTTTAATATGCATTTCTATCGCCAAAAGTGATTTAGAGCTCTTCTACATACACTTAACAATAGCTTTAAAACTGCTTGTTCATATCTTTTGCCTATCAATTGGTGACTAGCTTGTATTCTTTTAACATTTGACTCAGTTCTTTATGTATCTGAGAAATGAAGCTTTTATTGGATACAATTTTCTTGTGATATTGGTTGCATTGATTTTGTTTGTATAAAAATTTAATAGAATTAAAATTAACTATTTTTTCATTTCATAATGTTGTCTCCTATTTGGTCTTGAATTCTTCCTCGCTCTATAAATCTAAGAGGTAGACCTTACTCTTCTAATTTGTTTATGGTGTCACCATTTATGTCTAAATGATGCCTGCATTTTGACTATGTAAGATGTTGGTCTATACCTAGTTTGTGTTCTGTTTTTTCCAGTTTTTCCAAAAGTTTTTGTCAAATAGTAAGTTCTTATACCAAAATCTGGAAACTTTGGATTTATCAAATTCAAGATTACTATCATGATTGACTACTGTGTCTTATGTACCTAATCTAGTCCATCAATATAGTTTAAGATCTAGTATTGCTTGGTCCCCTTCATTTATATATTTTTTCCATTATCTTCCTTGATATTCTTGAATTTTTGTTCCTATAAATGAAGTATCATTTTTTTCCAGATCTATCTCATAATTTTTATGGTAGGACACAGAATAAGTAAATTAATGTAATCAGAATTGTCATTTTATTATATTGGATCAGCAAATAATATTTTACCAATTGCTTAGATCTGACTTTGTGTGAAAAATGTTTTGTAATCATTTCATAAAGTTCATGGGTACAATTCTTTCATAAAGTGTCTGGGTTTGTCTTAGCAAGGAGATCCTAAATATTTTATATTGTCCATTCTTTTAAATGAAATTTCCCTTTATTTCTCTTGCAGGTGGACATTGTTGGTTATATAAAGAAATGCTGAGGATGTATGTAGGTTTATCTTATATCCTGCAATTTTGCTAAAGTTGTTAATTAGTGTTAGAAGTAGAAGAAGACCCTTACTCTATTCTACTCAGTATTAAGCAATTTGATAGAATCATATTAAAGTTATATATATATATATATATATATAGCTCCAGAGGTGTGAGCTGCAGGGTCTAAGTTCACTCACTTAATTTTAGGAAGTTCATTAAACACCCTTCACCCTTGTTTTCTTTGTGGTGGTGACCAAGATTTAAAAATGTCAGATATCACAGAAAGCCCCACAAAATATTTTGTACCTCCAGACCAATCCCTTGTCCAGTTGAAGCAGATAACCATTTTATGACTACTGACCATCTTATGAATACTGAAGTCACTGACTGAGATAGTTTCACCCAGTTGATGATCCTGCTGGCATTTATATTTAACCTATTGCATATTAACCAATGAACTCACTGTTCTATATTTAGCATAACTAAAATCAATAAAACATAGCCCTGAGGGGATGTAGCATCTCAGATAGTGAGAACAATCTAAGTTCCATTTCATTAGAGGGAACCAGGTACCCTTTAATAAAGCACCTTTGACTAAGATTTTAGGTGAAATAATTTAAATCCCCACAATGTTGGCAACCCCAAATATAACAGGGATGCATGAACCTCAGCTTCTTTTGGTCTACCCTTATAAGAGACCCAAAAAGAAAGTGCACACCAGGTTAAATTTTCATTAATGGCTCCTGCAATGAATCCCTTAGAGGTCAGACTCCACTTACTGTTTGCCCCTCTGAGTCTGAGGTTAAGACTTTTTCAAGATTGGTGAGTCTGCCTCATTGTATCCTAAATTCGTTTTCATTAACAGGTATTCTCAATTGGGCTAAGAGGGGCGTTTTGAATTTGTGATCAATTTATCTAAATTTATAAGTTGCAGAGCACTCAAATACTATTTCATATGGCCTTAATTGTAACTTTTTAGACATAAATTATTTTCCTCCTTTTTTTCTTATTTTCATTTTGTTAAGACTAGGGAGATTCAGCAGTGAAATTGCTAGTTCCTCATTTTCAGCCATATAGCCACAATAATTTCCTGTTGGTTAAAATAGATTTTTTTGCCTTTAAATCTTTTAAGAAGGAATAACTAAATCATTTTGTCATCAGTAGAAATCTCTTAAATTGGTTGATGGAGAACTTTCAGCAGCTCACAGTATGACAAGGAAACCATTCTATGATGAGTCCTTTGATGAGTAAGGTTTAGGGGAAAGATTTACTACTCCATTGCTCTTATAACACCTTGAAAGAACAATCATTTGGACTAGAACCAACAGCTTTAAGAGGAGAGATTCCCCAACACAACTATAACCTGCCAAGACATGTGACTTCAGAAAGCAATTCTACCCACTTCTGTCCTGAAAAGAAGGCTCACTTCAGTTTTACAGAGATAAGGAAAAGAAAGGGTTATTTTCATTTTCTTTCCTTAGGATTAGTTATTGACAAGCAGAGCTAAATTTTCAGGATGTGTTAAACGAATGGATGTATAAATTTTGCTGAATATTTTTATAAAGGACCTTTAAGCCCTAATTGATTAGTCTTAGGATCCCACAGTTTAAGCATAAAAGCTAATAATTGGAAGTATTAGAAAATTTGCTAAAAACATCCCTGAATATTATAGTCTATAGAGTATAGGTATAGAAACCCATATAGGTGTCTATATGAGTATAGACACCCAATAGGTGACTGTCAGGTGAATAGGAAATTACCCCCTTGTTTCATTTTTGGGAGAGATAATCTCCAGTTCCTTCAATTGGAGAACTTCTCAGAAGTAATAGCCAATAAGTTAGTACAATTTTCTGAGGAAAAATTTCTCTAAAGAGGTGCAACTCCTGGTTAAGAATGCCTGCAAGGGAGATGGATTCAAGAGGAGATGTGCAACCTACAGGATTCCTACTAGCACAGGGGTGGACTACCTGTAAGGGGATGACTAAAACAAGAGCTATTAAACTGTAAAGAGTTTGGTTAGAGAATACAAAAGGTTTAGGGGACTGTTTTGGCCAAAGCACAGAATTTTTGATTACTCAGAAAGGCATGGAATTTTATTGAACAACATACCCAAATAAGCTTGGAACAAATGAACTATTAATACTGCTAAATTCTTTATCATTCCCAGTTTTTTTGTCTATGCTTAAAAGTTTTTAAAAGAGTCTAGAGAAATGGGACTTTAACTAGCTCTTCTATTAGGGACTAATATTAGGGACTAAATAAAAAGTACATTTAAAATGGGTGAATCCAATTGGCAAATTAAATGAAAGCAATTTTGCATTGTTACTAAATTGCATTTTATAAGATTCTAAAAGCATTAACATAATTAGGAAATTCTACACAGTTCAGGCCTGCTTTAATGTTGCGTCTTGTTATATGTTCTTTATGCGTCTGTTTTGTAAATGATGAAATTATTTAGGAATCCACTATCTACACTGTTCATGCTTTGTACTAACTTATAGATAATAGGCATTTTGCTTATGCCTTTTCTTTTGGTGTGATCAACCATAAGAAAGAGGCTATAAAAATAACGAACTTTCAAAAAAAGCTTAAAAGAGGAAAAAAAAAATCAGATACAGAAATTAACTAAAAACTAAAATACAAAAAAGACTGGAAACCAAATTTGTGAGAAAGGAATAATCAAATTTCTTTCACTTCTAACTTATAATTTGTATAACTTTATAAAGTTGCTTGATGAGTTTGTGGGATATTACCAAACTCTAAAAAAAAACATCAAAATCATAGATCAGTTATTCCTTAAAGAAAAATTTTAAAAATACCTAGGTATTGGCTTAAAGCTAAAGTTTACATTTTAAGAAATGTCTTTTTAAACATTAGATATATTTGGAAAAGATTTAATGAAAAAGGAATACAGGGAAGTGTTTTTAAAAAAGAAAATCTTAGGAAATATTATAGGGGAAATTAGATTAAAAGTTTTGCAAGCTTAAATAATTGCATAATACAAATTATTTTTAAAGTAAACATCTGCTAAGCCTAGAGACTCAGTTGGTTAAATCTGAAGTTTTGGGGCATCAATTTGTGAAATTGATTTTAATTTTAATGTAGAATAAAAGTGTACTTAAAAATGGGCTTACAATTAGGCTAAGTTTATCAGAGGAAGTAACTTTATATATGTATATATAATATGGCAGAATAAGAGAGTTTTAGGCCCTCTTCATAAAAAACATAAAATTAGTTGAATTGAAGTTCATTTAACCTCTTGATGTTTACTGCTTTTAAACAACATTTCTGAAGGCACCAAACATATCCTGATTGAAATTCTGATTGGAAAAAAAAATTGTTTTGAAATCAGAAACCAACTGAAGATAGATGAAACTCAATGATACTGTTGCAGTTTAAATCAATTGTTTAGATAAATTAGAAACACGGTATAACTTATTTTGAAATCAATTGGTTAGTGAAAATAAGTCCAAATTGTATAATAAACTTACAGTTAGTTAGAAAAAGAATTACTAAAGATAGAATTGAAGATATGCATTAAAAAGATACATAAATAAATTAATTGAATGCAAAATTAATAGGGATTAGAAAAGATCTATTTGCTCATCACTTATGAAAAATAAAACAAAACAAAATTATGTGATTGCAACTAATTCTGATGGCTTAAAAATCCTTGCAAAAATTAGTATAAATTGTGTATTTGTAATAATTAAAGAATCAAAATTTACTATAGAAATTAAGTAGAGGGGAAAAAAAGAATAAGTTCGCTTAAGAAAATAAGAAAAGTTAAAGATTCATGGATGGGTAAAGAAATGTGCTAAGAGCTGCAGGTGCTCTACACTGCTACACTGGTTCTACACTGATGATATTGCCCTGAGGCTCAGTTGGGACCCCCTATATAGTGCTGTGCAGGGGAGAAGGAACTATTGCTGCTGAAGGTTATAGGGGTCTGACAGCTGACTTGGGCCTGGGGATGATGTTTACTGAGGCTGGTGCACTGTTTCTATGCTTTCTGGGGTCTACACTGAGGTATGTGGTAGTCTGAGTGCTGGAAGCTCCCTGTTTGCCCAGGTGTCTGCTGAAGCACATGGAATCTGTCCTCTAGAGAATACCTTTTTGTGCAGAACTTTGCTGACTGAGCATGAGGTGTCCCTGATATTGCTGTTTGCCTGCTCAGTACACTGTGGCTCAGAATCTTCTGCTCATTTGCTGAGGTGGGCTTAAGACTGGCTTATTAGGACACTTTCTGTCCTTGACAGTATTTTCTTTCTGCCCAAGTAAGGCAGAGATTCCCTATCTTTCAAGTTTTGGGGACTAAAAAATTATTTCACTCTGTCTAAGCTTTTGCTAGTTCTAGGATTTATTTAGGGGTACTATTTTATTGTCTATGGAGATGAATATGGGAGAACTATGGTGAGTTACTACTTATTGTACCCTCTTCCCTCCCAGAAGTCCACTCCCCAATCACCTTTTTAAAAGACAGTTAACTTCCTTGGTCCTGAGTTTCCTGTGAAAGTATAATTCCATTTAAGTGATTTACAACTTTTTTCTATGGCCTCCATCTCATAAGATAAAGATTCTAATGCTCTCAAGAACAGAGCCTATGGATTCTCTATATTCTAGTACATGTTCTGTAAGTGTTAAAATATAATACTGACATTTTCTACAGAATACATGTAATAAAGGAGCTCAAAAGACATCACCTCATATTTTCAAAGTACCCAGTAAAGAAGAAATGGGGAATGTATAGCCAAAAGGTTAAATACTAACTTCAATTCCCTTTCATTAAGGCCACAAATCAAAAAATGTAGAATGCCATCATTAAAAGAAACCTATAAGGTGATCTAATCCCATCTTGTCATTTAAAGTGAGAAAGGTTATGTTCAAATCAATTATTGAACATTTATTAAGTAACTACTATACACCAGGAATTGGACAAGGTGCTAGAGATACAAAATTGAAAATGAAATAAATTTGCCTAGTAGTTTACTTCCATTATATTCAAAGAAGTGGTACCCAAGGTCACATTTCAAATCATTTGCAATGGAAGAACTAAAATCCAGTACTCCTGATGCTTAACATGGTATTGATATCGAAATTTTCATGCATTCTGAAGTCAGATTACTGATTCTATACAAATATAGAATGGGTCAGACAGTGGTTGAATTTTAAACATATGTTCAGATTGCTAGCTATTTATATTAACCTACCACAACAATAAATAGATTTGAAGAAAAGAGAACTAGGTTCAAATTCTGGCTCTAAAACTATATATATAGATAGATAGATAGATAGATAGATAGATAGATAGATAGATAGATAGATAGAGATAGATAGATATGCATACATATATACACAAACTCATATCATATAAAATCACTTATCTTTGTAGAGACACAGTTATCTTTCAAATGAGAACAATAATATTTTACTATTTACCTCATGGAGTAGATGTGAAGAAAGTGTTATGCTTGAATGTATTAATGGTGTTATTTTCTTTTTCATTATTTTCTTGCATCACTCTCAATTTTTTCCCAATTTTCCTCTATCTCTTTTGTTTGATTTTTAAAGTCCTTTTTGAACTATTCCAGGAATTATTTTGTCCTTGTCTACCCATTCTGTTGGGGTATATCCTCACCTACTTGGGGAAGAAACCCTTCTAACTCATCAATGGGTTTAAAGCCTGTTGTTTACCATCAACCTGGTTTAGCCTGTCTAGTAAGGCAGTTTTACCAGAGTGAAATCACTGCATATGTTACAGCTTCTTGGAGCTGTAAGTGAGATTTGGATGAAAGTTGGAAACCAAAGATGAATGAATAGTCCTAAAGGGGCTCAACAAGAGCAATTTAGAACTATGTCCAAAGGGTTACAAAACTGTGCATATCCTTTGATAATGGGTCTATATATCCCAAAGAAATCATCATAAGGGGAAAGGATCCATGTGCACAAAGATATTGATAGTAGCTCTTTTGGGTAGCCAAGAATTGGGAATTGATGAGATTGCCCATCAACTAGGAAAATAAATACAAAATTGAGGGCTAGAGCATAAATAATCTGTGTGAGTGTGTTTTTGAGAGTCAGTGTAGGGTGAAAAGAGAAATAAAAGGATGTTTCCAGGAGAACATAGCACCTAAATTGGTCTTTAAAGGAAAATAAGGATTCTGAGATGCAGAGATATCAGGATAGGAAAGTAGGCTATAGCACAGGGACAGAAATAAAAGATTGAATTCAGAAAATGTCTTGTATTCAAATAGGACTGGACAAAGAAAAAAAGGTTTTGAAGGAAAGTAGTATCCAAAAAGATTGGAATCAGGTTAGAGATAAATTGTGGAAGGTTACTAATATCAGGCTGAGAAGTTTATACAATTTGGTCACCTTAGGAAGGACTTTGTGGATATTGGGGAAACATGCTCTGATAACTGTACTTAGCACTCCCTAATTATCATTTTTATATCCCTAGTTATTTAAGCTGATAAATAGTGCTTAATTTTTAAAATATATTATATATATATATATATATATGTATATATGTATATATATATATATATTTGCTAAATCAACTAAATGTGTCTTTTCTTCACCTGTGCAAAATCTTCAGAATTTTATGGAGAAATAAGTGTTTATTGGTGGGTAAAATGCCTAGCATTTTAAAAAAGCAGATATGCTTACTATCTATCCAGTGCAGAAGGGACAGTTAATCAGAATTTCAAAGCATTGTAATAACAGTTGACAATTTACTCTGATGTCTATGTCCAGATGAACAGCAGGTGTGACAAAGGCAATTTATTATTGATTTATCCACTTCAGAGCTTGCGAAACCCCTCTTTATTCTTTCCTCTCACTGTCTCTTCTTTCCCACTAAAAAGAAAGCAAAAGACTTCCTATCCAATGTTTATTCATTGTTGTCTCCTTACAATTTTCCTTTGACAGCTTGCCTCTCCTCACTGTGACCTTGGCACTGACAAAGGTTTTAGACATCATTTTAATTTAGAAAACCCCTTGATTTGGAAATAAGCTGTGTTTTAAGACTTTGTTTAGTTCTAATTTCCCTGACATATTCACTGTTTCTACCTAAGCGTCCAGATACTGGACCTAGATATGTGACATTGTCCTTACCTATACCTATGCTTAATATTCTGATATTCAGGAGGTATTACTCCTAGCTTTGAAAAAAGAATAAAGGCAGCATAAGCAAATGCTGCCAGTTGGTCAGGAGTAAGACTACATTCAGAGTATGCTAGAGCCAGCTAAAACTAGCTTTTGTTAAACACAGATTGTTAAATTTTCATTGTGAGCATTTATACCTCAGAAATCAACAAATAGTACAAAAAGGATTTGATTTCTCATTTTATTACTTATTTAGACTTTAAAAATGATGGAGAAATGTCATTGATGCTAATTAAGATTGAAATGAGTCAAACACACTATTTTTTCCTGGCTAGTTGTTAAATATTTATCACAATACTAACTACTTGTTACCCAGTAAAACCAACTGCCTGTAAGATTGTAGGACCTGAAAATGACTTTCCTCACCATCACCCCAAGAACTGAAATGAATCTCTCAGAGTTTCATAGCTCAGGTCTATGTGGAATTTGAACTTAGTTCTTCTTGATTCCAAATACAATGGTTTATCTACTGTATCATGATTCCTCAAAGCTCACTTCAATCAGCTTATACCAGTAACAGAGATGACTCCTACCACTGGTGCAAATTGCACTAGACCTCATTCTAAGTTATTGTGGTTCATGACTTCACACATACATACACAAATCATAGAGGATCTACCCAAAATTTAATCAGTAGAATCAAATAAGTTGTCCTCCTTCATAGTCAATGATTGAACAAACTTTTTTTTAGTTTATTATATTGTATATATTACATAATACATATATAATTGCATATTATAACACTTTCTATTTTTTGTCATCATTTCACCATAGATAATTAGTTACTGGCTCTTAATCCCATCACGAGTCTTCATTGCCCTTGGAGTCAACTACAATTTTGAATTTGTAAGAGATGGTAGTATGCTATGATTCACAATCATATAACATCACCAGAAAATATTAGGCTTAAAACTACGGGATTTTGATTCAGGGAATACCTTGGGGTCATTGAAAGTACTTCACAATTTTCCAAATGTAATCCAAGTAAATCCTCTGCTTCCTATTCAATTCTGAGACCATGCATGGTCCATCTGAAAAACCAATCATATATGTGCTGATGGACTAACAGAAAATGAGTTTCCCTTCCAACCATAAATCATAATCTAAGAAATAGGTTTTCCTCATCTTTTGCCCCCTCCCAAGTGAATAGCTAGTGTAACTTATTTTGAATTCATGTCATTAAGGCAGCCCTGTAGTATTAAAGAGCATGATGCTATCTGAATAATATTATCTGCAAACTGAGTTATCAAAAAAGAACTCACAATATATAGGAATGTTTTGTTTCATTTGGACTCTTCAGGGATATCCTATGTTCAGTAATAAACGGCTTAATAACCACTAAGAAGATAATTGCTTATGCATTAACATCTATAGCAAAGGATAAATTATATGTAGAAGTTAAAAAGATGCAACCAATTATACACACACACACACACACACACACATATATATATATATGTATATATGTGTGTGTATGTATGTGTGTAAGTTTGGATTCTGATGAATTATTTGTTTAATAAAGTGGCATTTAAAGAGACCCATGATGTGATATAAACTAAATTGATTTAGAGATCAGAAAATCTGAAATTTCATCCTATCATTGCTGTTTACTAGCTCTGCAATTTGAATGTGGCTTCTACTTTTTTGATTTCTTCATCAGTGAAAGGGAGAGATTGGCAACCAGAGAGAGGACTGTGGGAATTGAGTGTGCATCACAACATAGCATTTTCACTCTTTTTGTTGTTGTTTAATTGTATTTTGTTTTCTTTCTCAGCTTTTTCCTTTTTTATCTGATTTTTCTTGTGCAGCATGATAATTGTATAAATAGGTATACACATATTGTATTTAACATATTTTAACATGTTTAACACATATTGGATTAACTTGTCATCTAGGGGAGGGGTGAGGGGAAGGGGAAAAAATTTAGATCACAAGGTTTTGCAAGGGTCAATATTGAAAAATTATCTATGCATATGTTTTGTAAATAAAAAACCTCAATTAAAAATTAAAAAGGGAGAGACTGAACTTGATACCTTGTAAAGTCTCTTTAAAACACAAAATCCTATGTTCTTATATTTCTACATATGCTAGGCTATCACTATAATAAATGCATACATTTTCAAATCTTATTTTATTTTCCCTTCTGTTCACTCTACTCAAATATCCAAATCCCATGTCTCTATTAGTCAAAATCCTATTTATCTTTTAAAAATCAATCAAATGTAATTCCCATAATGAATTTTTTCTCATATTTTTCAAAAAATAATATTCTCCACTCCCAGTTTGTTCTTTCCTTTCGCATTCCTCTTTGGACATCATAAAAAGTTATTTGTGTATCTACACTTGACTTAGATACTTTGATACTATATTGCTCAGCATTCTCCACATTTTATTTTGTAATGCTTTGAATTTACATTCAATGAGAAGTTCCAGAAAAAAATGTTAGTCATATAATAACATCTGAAAGCATAAAATATCCCAAATACAGTTATTTTCCAATATTAAAAAAAGCTTATTCCTCTCATTGCTGTTAAATCATGGCCAACTCTTCATGATCCTGTAGACCAAAGCACACTAGTGCTATTCATGGAGTTTCTTAAAAGATAATGAAATGATATACCATTTCCTTCTTCAGGGAATTAAGGCAAATAGGGGTTAAGTGATTTGCTCATGTTCAAGCCATTTCTATGTATCCGAATTTGAACTGAGATATTTTTACTTTAGGCCCAAGATTCTATTCATTGAGTCATCTAGATACTTCTAAATTCCTCTACTTAGAACTAAAATTTTACCAAATTCTCTTTATTCTAAAAGAATTCCTTAATTTCAGAAATTCCCCAACTTGTCTTTCAATCATCTCATAATTTATAAATTTTATGAATTTATTTCAGATTCCAACATAGTACATTATGAAATTAGTTCCAAAAACCTGTCACTTATTTCATTCCATAAGTGAAAAAATAGAAACTCCAAGACACAAAGTGAATAATTTTTCTTCTGCTAGATTATAAACTTCTCAAGGGCAAGGACTATGTCATGCACAGCTTTGACCTTTCACAGGACTAGTATCTTACCTTTACTAGATATTCAAGTATTTGGTGCAATGAATTACATATCAAAGAAATGAATGTACCAACATAATTAAATTTTAAAAATATATTTTAGCAATATTAAGAATAAAGTTGTATAAAACAAGGGTGACTTTTTCTGAGAGGAATTTTCCCTTCAACTGTGACATTAAAAAAGAAGAAATATATGAAAAATGTTTTGAAGACTCAAATGTTGAATATGCATATATATATATATATATATATGTGTGTGTATATATACTACATAATGTATAAATACATTTGTAATATATGTATGTTGTTATTGTTATTGATAAATACATATTTCAAAACGTAGACAAGTAAACATTTTCTGCACTTTCTAGAATCTGGTTATATACTGAAATTTGTACACAAATAATTCTAAGATACGGAAGATTTCTTTGCTGAAAATTGGCTAAAGTATTGGTCACATTAAGTCTTAGAAGATAGGAATATAAAAGAATTATCCATATTAACATTAAAGAGATAATTTGAAATACTTACTAGAAATGTGATGATTTCTTTCTTTCTTTGTTACAGGCATTATCCACAGCTGCTGCCCATTATTACCAAGTTCTTTGTCTAAATTATGCATGTTAAGAATAATTTGGAGAAAATTTAAAGAATCATTTAAAGAAAAAGAATTCAAAGTTCTATTTGAGTCCTCTAGCACTGCTAAACCCTATTATAAGGCTCTTACATACTGAATCATAGTTTGAACAGATCATAATTATTGTGTGTTCTTATTATATTGCCATGAAGAATCTCTCTAAATATCCTGTCACTTTCATCAGACATGCTTGTTGAAATCCAACAGATGATCAAAGATGTGACAAAAAGAAATCCTGTTCTCAAGTCAAATGTTTCATTAGGGGCCACAGGGAATTTTCAATCATTCCTGGGAGTCCAAAGAGAGTTGACCATTAGAGATACTAAGTGCTAAAAAAAATAGAAAATGAAACCAAAGCCATATTCATCTTTCCTTATTCTTCCTGAGGGATCCCTGTCAGAAGAAAAGAAACATTTGATTATAAAGATAAATAAGACTCCATTTTCCAGCCCAGACAGTTCTTTGATTCAAGTGTGTCTATCTTTCTGTTGATATATATGGATGTATGGATGGAGATATATATATATATATATATATATATGTATATGTATATGTATATGTATAATTCTAACTATAGAAGACAATATCAAGACTGTGCTCTCTCTTTTGATTAGAGTCCTATCCACTTTTACCCCCATGAATGTACACAAGTAAAATAACCAAAGGGAGGGAAGTATCAGACACAGCAAGGGGAATGAAACTATTTTAATTACTAGGCTCATTGACTTTGAACTGAAAATGCAAAGTCCTGATCGAAGAGAATGTTTCCTGTATCTCTAGAATTAAATATAAATAGTTGTTTGCATGTTGTCTCCCCCATTAAAATATCTTCTTTGTATCCCTAGTACATAATACAGTGCCTGGTATATATAGTAGGTGCTTAATACATGCTTTTTGACTGGCTGACCAATTTACTCTTTAAATGGCATATTAATCTACCTGTTTTCCCATATCTTCTCCAAAGTTTCTCTTTGCCAATTCACAACCTCAGTATCTATTTTCCTTCTTTTTCTCCTAGAGATTTAAAGTATATTTTTGCCCCCTAATTTTGTATCTGTTAAATAAAGACTCAAATAAGTCAAATAATTTGACCAAATTTGTTTACAGGAATATTGATATCAGTGAGTGCTTTTATCTTCCCTGCTCTTTCTCCCTTTATTTCTCAAGTGAGATATTTATAAAACTCTTAGGTTGGTGCCTAGTAAATAATAGGTAACTAATAAATGCTCATTTCATCCTTTCCTTCCCCCTGAAGATCTTTCTTCCTTCAGTTATATTTTCCCCCCCTTCCTTAGCAAAAGTTTCTTTTTTTTCTATATCCCTTTCTTTCATTCATTTTCATTCATTCATTTTCTTTTATTCCTTTTTTTAAGAATGATCCCTTACTGAGTGGCTATTTATACCTACAAAAGAACGATTATTGCTAATTCTTGCATACAACAAACAAGAATGCAGTAAAATATATAATTGGAGCTACTATTCATCACATCTTGTGTTTGGAGTTCTAAGACGTCTTATGGGATTGTGGTTTTGTACTACACCCTAATTGCGACTTGAAACTTTGCAATAACAAATTGAGCTATAGATTAAAAAGCTGCAGGTGTTTGATTGTCCCTCCTGTTTCCCACTTCCTCTTAATTAACATTTAAGTACTTTTTGAAAATGTGATGATAGTTTTGGGAATTCAGATATCTGCTTATATATCAGTTCTCTAGGGAAATTAAGAGTTTTGTTATTTACTATATTATTTTTGTTTCTGGGATAGATTTCCATGTTCAAAGGGGAGGGCAATTTCCTGTCTATTAAATCTTGTGTTTTGCAATTTGTGCTTTGAATTCCTCTACTGACACCTTGTCTGTTAGGAATTGCCCTTTCTTATTAAGAGACCATAATAAATCCCTTTTTTGCTTTTTCTTACCTCAAGAGTATCTGATCATTTTTGTGATTGCTACTGTTCCCCAGAGTTTGGGGGCTCATCTGGGATATTTCCTGTTCTTGAGGGATCTCTTCTATACCAAAACCTTGAGCTGGCATCCTCTGGAAAGTTCCCTGGTGATCCCTGGATTCAGCTTAGAAACTTCCACTCCAATGGGATAACTTCAGCAAGACACCTGGATCCAATTTCTCTGACCCTCTACCCCAAGGTCCTAAAGTCTGCCAAATTTCCTAAACAACTGTAGAAAGATTTGGAAGGACAGCTTTATACCACTTTAAAATTTGGGGACTATGTGTGTTTAAATTGGAATTCTGATTCTGAAATTGTATGAAATAATTAATATTAACTTGTGCATGCTAAAATTGTGAACTTATTTATCCCAATATAAGATTTAAGAAATATATGTTCATTGATATTGATATTATTACTAGAAATTCAAATCTTTATTTGATTTGGTTTTGAGTTAAAAAATTTTGATTCTCTGGTAACTTATCTAAAAAGGTTACATGTTTGCATCTCCTAATTAGACCATGTTGCTTTCTAAATTGTACATTAGGTAATTTGTTAAAATTGTGTGTGTTGTGCTTTAACATTTTGTCAGACCTGCTGAATATGTGGTATAAATTTTAGGAAATTTGGTCCAAATTTATTTAGATATTACCTATCATGAATCTTGAGGTTTGTTTTGCTTTCTCCCTTTAACAAAGAAGAAAAAGCAAGAAAATTTGGGGTATAAGAATATGTTTAATTGAAAAGAAAGTTGTATCTGAAATGTATAATATGTCTAAAGACAAATAATAAGGTTTTGAGGAGGTTTCCTCCAGAGAGAGGAAGCCTGGCTCAAAATATTCAGGTTAGGTTTTAATGAAATTATATCAGTGGGAAAACAGGAAGCTCTCCCCTGGACTCTGATGCTTTAAGAGAGGGTTAGTGGAATAACATTGGAACAAATTGTACCTAAGTACAATTCTGATAAAGGAATATATTTTAATTCTAAGGTTTGATAATAAATAATGGGGAAGGATTGCAAATTGAGTGGCAATTCCACATACCTGGGACTCTACCTTCATCAGAGA
The DNA here is from genome assembly GCF_048593235.1 of Sminthopsis crassicaudata. Taxonomy (NCBI): domain Eukaryota; kingdom Metazoa; phylum Chordata; class Mammalia; order Dasyuromorphia; family Dasyuridae; genus Sminthopsis; species Sminthopsis crassicaudata. The sequence goes on along the minus strand of NC_133617.1, from coordinate 684,944,756 downwards.
AAGTGGAAAGAATGAATTTGCTTCTTAAAATGGATTACTAAATTGATATTAGAGATTAAATTGACTTGGACCAAATATGTGTCTATTGCTTTGTTAAAGAATTAGAACTGTTCCCAGTTTGATCTGGGACTTTCCCCATATGAGATTGATTTATTTCATTTGAGAAGAAAAAGGGAAAAACCCTCTTTTGAAAAATAAAGGATCAATTTTTTACTGGCAGTGTTCTTTCCCTTTTAGTCCTTAGGAAGCAAGGGTTGATGATCCAGACAATACCTTTTGAGTTTGCAGTTCCAGGATCGTGAAGGTTACTAAGTCCTGGAAGAAGCAGAGTGGGAAGGACCTTACCTGATATTACAGATGACTGAGACTGCAGTCTGGATGCTAAGAACACCAGGCTTCAAGGATCTGTGGAAGAACCTCAAGAGCAGACTGTTGGTCTCTAATCTCTAATCTCTAAAATTGACTTTGCAATTGAGAATGTTTTTATGGGAGGGGAGATTCATTTTGCTTAGAGAAATTTTAACAATATTGATGTTGTATCTGTTATTTATATTTCCAAAAAAAGTTTATAGGGACTCCTCAATTGAAGGAAGTTGAATTAACAATTTTAGGATGAAGAAATTTTTAATGTAAATTATGTTATGGTTCTTTAATATGAAATTAGGACAGTATATTCTATATTCTATGTGAGTTTTAATTGGTTGTATTAAGTCATTTTTAAAGATATTTCTATTGTTTAGAGAGATTCTGAGAATAGTGGTCTATGTTTTTGTCCCTTTAAACATAGTTAATATTTGAACATGTTTTGATAGAGATTGGTTATTGAGCATCTTAAAGTAAAATGATTTGTGTAATGTTGAATTTAAAACCCATCTACTTAGATGTGAAGATAAGCAGTGAACTTTCTAGGATGAATCTCTTATTGTTATCAATGTAAGATTATAGTTAATATTTATTTAAGACATGTGCTCCTGGAGAGCTAAATTCACTTGAAGTTTTAATTAGTGAGACCTGCTATTTGAGATAAAATCTTTTGGAACTGTAGCTGATATTATTTGACATTTTGAATTCAGGCATGATTATCTGATGGAACATCAGGCTGTAATCCACTATCTGAAAGCAATATGCCATACATAAGATACCAGAAGAAGGTCATCCTGAATTGTTACAGGTGGAGGTTAGTATCTGAGCAAGAGTTGGGAGGACAATCTTGGCCTCCACTTAAGAGGGTATCCTTCTGACTCACCTTTAACTAAGAACCCACCTGAGTATTTCTGAGTCTGGCTATAAGATGGAATTGTTATTGCATGCAATTAGCTAAGGATTCTTTATCCTGTCATATATGTCTCTCAGGCTGATGCCTGAAGGACCAGTTTTTGACTATAATCACGCTCCTACTTTTTCCTCTTCTAGCAAATTTCTATAATCAGGGCAAGTATTAATATAATGTAAGATCTTTTATTTTCCTATCTGAAAATATGTGGTCATTATACCCTAAATAACTATTTCCCATATTTATTCATCTATCTATTGCTACATGCTTATATCTGCCTGATTCTTTTAGCATTTTTGTTGTTGCTGACTTTCCTGATAAGCATTTTTTAATTTGTGAAAGGTTATTTACTCCAATTATTAGAGACACAAATGGTTGGGGTGATAGATGGCCCAGGTGGATATTGGGGTACAGAACCCCAATTTATATGCTAAATAAGCTCATTAGATGCCATACCATAGTTAAATTATTATTAACCAGACAACAAAGATATTGGATATGTGAGCAGACCAGGTCACTTAGACTAGAGAAGCAGTACTCCAGTATAGATTAGTATTAGACTACTTATTGGCTAAAGAAGATAGACTTGGTGGGAAATTAAATTTTTGCTGTGTGAAAATTTGTGATAAAGGAGAGATAATGGTGGAAATTGCCAAATAATGTCCCATTCCAGATCTGGTATTCATTGATGTGATTTATGGTGTCACCAAATGATAGCAGGCACCAAAAGTTGGGGTTCTATCATGTGAAGAATTCACAATGGCCATTCTCTTTGGCAAAAAGTAGATTTATTTGAGGGGAAGTAAGTTACAGATAAAATGAAGGGATAGTAAATATGAAGTATAGTTGAGAGAACATATGAAAGACAAGATCCTCAGTGGAACTCACAATTTCGCAGTAGAAAGAGAAGACTCTATGAAGTTGGTTCATGTCCTTAGCTGGCAGGTTAAATCCTGAAAGGCATTTAGCACCCTTAAAGAGTTAGTTAGCTGGAAGGAGGAGAAGTAGGTTGGGAAGCATAGTAAAGTTAAGGGAGATACTACATGGTCTGAGGGAAGGCAGAATGCCGTGATGGGCTGACCCAAAGAAAGGGTGCAGCCATGAATAGATTTTATAGGGAAAATTTAACTTCAGAGACATGACCAGGATTTCCACAAAGGAAAGTTGAACAACCTGGATGGAGAGGTTCAGTTAGGCTTGGACTTTTAGAACTTAGGATCAAGGAATCAAACTGAAAACAGGTTCTTGGATCCTGACAAGGATAGATCCCAGTAGAGAAAAAGGACAAATCAGACCCAGAGGGATTGAAGACTGATAAAAAGATGGTTGAGGAAAAACTATCAAAAATGGTGTGAGAGGTTTTCAAAGGTTAATCAACGAAGAGGAGGGGCTATCATAAACTGACTGAAGACTCATGGGAATATGGCTTTGAACTAGGCACTAATGGTGACTTGAAACTTTGCAGTAACAAGTTGAGTTAGATAGCTAAAAAGCAGCAAGTGTTTGTTCAAAGTGTTTAGGGCCTTGGGGACTTCTGATCTATTTAATCTTGTATTTTGCAGTTTGTATTTTGCATTCCTCTACTAACACCTTATCTATTAAGAGTTGTCCTTTCTTATTAGGAGATCATATAAATCCCTTTTTGCTTTTTCATACTTCTAGAGTAGAAAAAATATATTTTTATTGTTTTTGTGGTTGTTACTGTCCCTCAATTTTCTATGTTTTCTATACCCATTCTGTCTCATAGCCTCCCTTCTTCAGCAATCCTTTAATACACAGTCCAATCACAACATTCTACATGAAAGCTTTTCCTTCATTTTCTCAAAGACTATTATCTTCCCTCTCAAACTACCTAATCTTTAACTACTTTATTTTTATTTACCTATATCCTCCTTATATATATTCTGTGTATTGCCACTATTTAAATTCTTGTGTGTAGTGATTATTTCGTTAATTCTATTTGTATCCCCATTACTTAACCACAGTTCCTTGAATATAATAGGTACTTAATAAATGCTTGATTGATTAGTTGACCTTGCATCCTCTCCAACATCCATTAAAAAGAAAATAACAAGTTATACACATGCATATAGCATATATATATATGTATATATATATATATATACATATATATATGTTATTGCATTTTCTTTTTGAAATCTGAGAAATTAGAACCCTGCTACACTATTAAAAATATCACACACTTAGTTTAATTCATACCAAGCTCCCTTCCTTGGAAAAAAAAATCCATCCTACAATATCCTTGACATATGGTCATCCAGATTCTACTTGAAGAACTAGTTAGAGGAATCTTAGTATATCCTGAGGTTTACCAGGTGATCCTGACAAGCAGCTCTGATTGTTAGGAAAATGTTCTTCACTTAAAGCCTAAATGTGTGTATGTGTCTTCTATCTATCTATTTATCTCTGTCTCTATGCATCTCTTGAAATAAAGAGATCTTAAAATAAGAAAGGAATAAAGGAAATTGATAGTGCCTAGGGAAATCATAATATTAAATATATCACACAAATACAGCATCGCATATGATAATGCAGACAGATTCATCATGCAGTAAGAAGTACCAGCATCTACTGGTCCTTCAGATGAAATATTTTTAAATGCCTCAGAAAATATTAATGTTTCATTCTATTCCTATGACATAGCTGGCAGTTTTCAAATATGTTCAATTGAAACTTACTCAAAGGGTAATTTCATGTATATTTTAATAATTTTAGGAGATTTCAACTAAAATTTTATAGGAAATATGGCTATAAATACAAACAAAAAATAGTACAGGAAATAGCACAGTGTCATTTCATTTAATTTAATATCACTAATGAAACTTCCATATAAATTTCTATATACAGTTATATCTCTATATGCAATTATGCAGTATTCTTAGTTAATAATTGACAAAATTAAATATGCTTTTTATTTTTACATATGCATATTTTATGCATTTTGTGTAAGTATATGTGTTGGGTATATTGATATTAACGAATTTTGTCCATTTAGTTTATCCCTGTCTATATGTAGTTCCATGGAAGGCACACATAGATAACTGAAGCATTTCTCCAAGGGTGATTTTGATTCCTACCAGGAGGAAAAGCAAAAGGTTGCAGCCAGAAGTTGGTCGATCTGCTCTTCTCAGAGAGTGAAGGTATTGAAATAGAATTTTATCTATTTGCTTTCTTATATATTGTCAGTTTATGGAAATAAATTTTAGACTGATGCTGTGCTCCTAATATTTATCCTTTAATTGAGACATGCTTCAATTTGCATATACAAACCTTGACTTTCTTCCCATCGAATGTCTATTCCACAATGAATTCTTATAGTGACTAGCAAATAACTCATTTGTTCTCATTCACAAAAAAACAGAAATCAGAGTTGTGCATGTAAGTGTATTCCCAAGCAGTACAGAATGAATGAACTTGCTATATATCAAGCACTGTGCCAAACACTTTATAATTATTATCTTATTTGATTCTCAAAATAGCTCAGTTAGTTACTATTATTATTCCCATTGTGCTCCTCAGGGTCCATATACCTGGTTAGTATCTGAGTATGGACTTGACTCCAGACCCAGCACCATCTGTCACCACTTGTATCACATTCTCTTTTAAGGGAACCATTCATAGTAACTAAAACTTCTAAAATACATTATATTTTACAAAATCTTTTCCACATGTAATAACTATTATAAGATTTGATCTTCCTTGCAAAAACTGAGGTCTGATTCTGCCCAGATGGGAACAGCATGGGAAAGGTTTAGGATTTTGACATATCATGATAAACCCTGAATGATACCTTGAGATTCCCTGTACCTTGATAGGGCCAGGAATTCAGGAATGCACCAATTAAAAGAGGAGATGGATTCTAATTTGCTTTCTTTGCCATCAGCTTTCCAAATGGCATCATGTAACTTGGAGTTTCTAGTGAACAATATGAAAATATTGCTTTCATTTAAACCAGCAAGACTGTAATATTGTTCATGTCATATCTAATGTACAAGATTCAACTGTGTACTTATGCTTGAGGCTTTAACTGCCTTTTTTTCCCTCTTTTTTATGCATTTTATTTTCTGAGTAGATGACCAAGCAGCAACCTTGAAATGGGACTCTTGAGAATTCTAGTCATCATCAACTTCAAGAATTCTGGCACTGACACCTACTAAAAGAAGTATCATCTGACAATAGAGGAATCTCCTGCATCCAGAAGAGACAGCTGGGGTTCATAGTGTACAAAACACTTAATCTAGAGTCAGGAAGAACTGAATTCTAATCTGTCTTCAGACAATGACCCCTGTGTGACCATCAGCCATTCCCTTAACTCAGCTTGCCTTAGTTTCCTCATCAGCAAAATGAGAATAAAATTAGCACCCAGCATTGTTGTAAGGATCAAACAAAATAATTATAAACACTTAACACAGTACCTAGCAAATACTAAGCACTATGTAACAGCTGTAGTTCCTCAAGATCAGATATAATATTCCCATTTCCTTTTTACAGATGTTCCCCTATTTTTACAGATGAAGAAATTGATTGTCAGACAAAGTGACTTGCCAAGAATCATGATGCTAAGTAAGTATCAGATTAAGGATTTAAACTCAGTTACTTGTTATTCTAAACCCAATGCTCTTACTAGTATACTTATATCACATTGCTATATATACACTACACTGTCACTTCCTCTTTCTGATTCTCAGTTTCCTAAACTGTACAATGTGGAGATTAGACTTAATAAACTAATTTCCATTTATCTCTAAATAGTATCATATCACAAATATAACTGTTGATGAGGTTCAGTCATTTCAATTGTGCCCAACTCTTTGGGATCCCATTCAGGGTTTTCTTGGCAAAGACAAGGAAATATTTTGTGATTTCCTTCTCCAACTCATTTTATAGATAAGGAAACTGAACCAATCTGGATTAAGTGACTTTCCCAAAAGCAAGCAGCTAGGGTCTGAGGCTGGATTTGACCTCAGAAAGATGGATTTTTCTGATTTCAGTACAGCACTCTATCTATTGGGTCAAATCAATGCTCTCAAAAAATATAGATTTTTATGATCTACCCTAAACCAATTAAGCTTGCACTTTCTAGAGTGAAGTTCACATATTGCTGTGTTATATCACAGAGCCTTATGAACATTATCTCCAAGCTACACCATTCCTTCCAATTATAAATCATTGACAGTTTAGCAAATTACTACCTGAAAGATCTTGGTATCAAATGCAAATAAGTAAATTTCATAATAAACTCTTATCCTAGGACACTTTTAAAGATGTTAAATGTTAATGTTCTAGCATCAGTCCCTGGAGAACCTATGGAAGAACCTATGGGGCTCTTTACATTTAGCCATCAAGTAGACTGACAAAAAAGAGATAATAGAGATAGATATAAGCATAGATATGGATATCTGTTAATCCATTTATTCTTATTAAGTCATGGTCACATGGTGTGGTGCAATGCATAATGGATATGAAATTGGAGGACCTAAGTTAAATAGAATTTCAGGAGGTAAGGTGGAGATATCACTTCTGAATGAGAGAATGACATTAACCAAGTGTCAGAGGTAAGGAAGTGCTGTAAATGTAAATTGTTGGGCTACAATATAAAGTGTGGGTAATTATCCTGGGCATTTGTACATAATTTTCAGATTTCCAAAATGCTTTGTGTATATCTCATTTAAACTTGACAGCTATCCAAGGAGGTAAGTAATACACGGATTATTATCTACATTTTCTAGACATGAAAATTGAGGTTCAAAATGATTTAATTATTTAGTAAGCATTAGAAGTAGGAGACAACCCAGATAAACTTGAATCTTAGTGGCCAATTCACTATATCATATTTTAAAAGATAATACTGAAAAGATAGATTGTGAAGATATGGTGAAAGTCTTTAATGTCATAGTAAGAATTACAAATTTTTGGATTAAAATATTGTACAAAATTTTTGTTTTGTTTTGCAGTATTTTGATTTTTTTTTTCCTCAGTAGGCAATGCGAAGGCAAAAAAGAAGAACAAGAGTTACATCACAAAATACTACCATGTTAGACATAAGAGAAACTGCTCTGAGGTGCTTTCTATGAAATATAAGGAGGTCGAATTATATGTCAAGCTAATATTTCTATTTGAAGGAAAAGGATACAGAAAAATCAGCCAGCAGTATAATTTTTTTCTTTTTTTCTGGGTAGCTATTAGTGTATGGTTTGAGGGGCTTGGTTAGGAGCACTCCATTATGTGTCAAGCTCATGTTTATGAAATGGTATGTGTCAGGTTAACATTTATGTGATATTGTGACTTAAGCTAATGTTATGCTGTATTGCCTATTAAGCTAATGTTTATACTACATCATGTTAAGCTAATGTTTATGGTGTACTATGTTAAAAACAAAACATATGCTAAGTGGGGAAGAATCTTGTAAAATACCAATGACATTCTTTTGTCAAATGATCAAGTACTATAAAAAGATCTTAAAGGTCTATACTGACGAGGTCCTGGGTCACTATGTGGAATTAGCAAACAAAGTCTGAAATAAGATAATTCCCTGAGGCAAACAGGAAAGGTTACTGATGGAATCAGCTCAACCTTATAGTCCCACCACCTATGGAGGTGTTCTATTACCCCATTTTACTATATTCAATCTGATGTCAGACACCTCCCCACCCCAGATTAAATTTTCCCTATAAATCAGTCCCTGACCTACTCTAACTTTTATGAATACCTTTTGGATTAATTTGCCACAGCATTCTGCTTCCTGGTATCTTTCCCCTCATCCCCTTACCTGCCTCAAGGTGTCTTTCTCCTTGTTATAGCTAATTAATTCTTTTAGGGTGTTAAATGCCATTTAGGAGTTAGCCTGACAGTCACTGATGTACTTGCACCTCATGGAGAATTTGTATTTTCCATTAATTGTTAAAACAGTTAAAAACTGCTCTCCCAAATCTATTTCATATTTATCACTCCTAATATCAATTTTACCTCTTCATTTTGTCTGTAACCTCTTCTCATAAATAAACCTATCTTTTGTGAAAGAGAGAGGCCATTATGAATTTGTCACATGACCAAAGCCCAGCATTTGGTGCTAATTGCTCTCCTCAATCTCATTATTTTATGTCCATATCAATATTGTCATTTGATGTGCTGAATCTGAATCTCATTATTATTATGAAAACTCATCCTGGTAACTTCCAGGTAAACAAAGCTTCCCTAAAGAAATGTTGAATGGTTCACATGTACAGGAAAAATGTCCAGATTTTAATATTATTATGTATTGAAACATAACAAGGAAGGATTAAATAACAATGGAAAACATAGGGAATGGCTTACAGCTTTTCCATTCAGAGAGGAAAATTGAAAGTTTTGCAAAACCAACATAGAGAATGAAACACCCAGGGGCAGAACCAAGATGGCAGAGAGTCTTTTTCTAAATTCTTCTTGATATTCCTCAGATCAGCACCAGATAAAGCTTTGAACTGGTTTTGGAGTGACAGAACCCACAAATATTTGGAGTTTAACAGATTTCCAGCAAAAGCTGTTTTGGAAGAACTTCAGGAAAGGTCTGCTTCAATCAGACACAGGGGAGACAGCTGAGCACAGGTGTAGAGTGGAGAGCCAATGGCACTCCAGTGTCCATGCACTGGAGTATTTACCCAGAGGCTCTTAACCAAAATACAGCAGCTCAACTAGGATCCACAGATTAACTGTGAGACATCCACTACAACTACAGAAGGCAAGTAGTGAACCTCTGAACCCAGAATAACTTGGGACTAGGCCACATCCACCAACCCAGCACCAGAAGTCAGTACCTGTCCAGGCCAGCCACTGTAACCTATAGAGAAAGCTTCTGATGATCTCCTCTCTGCCCTAAGAGCAGATCTTAACCTTTTTAAAAAATGAGCAAGAAAGTGAAAAGAACTCTAACCCTAAATAGCTTTTAGAGCAGTGGTCCTCAAACTTTTAAAATAGGAGGCCAGTTCACTGTCCCTCAGACTGTTGGAGGGCCAGACTATAGTAAAAACAAAAACTCACTCTGTCTCCACCCCATAATCCAGCAGGCCACATAAACATCCTCAGTGGGCCACATCTGGCCCATGGGCCGTAGTTTGAGAACCCCTGTTTTAGAGAAACAGAGAACAGATCTAAAATAGTGAAGATCGTAAAGATAAATTATCTCCAGGTGAAGCCTCAAAAGGTAGTACAAATTGGTCCCTGTTTCACAGGCTCTCTTTGAAGAATTCAAAAAGGATCATAAAAGGGAGAAGAAAAATGGGGAAAGGAAATAAGATAGAGAAAAGATTGGGGAAAGAAAAATATCCTAAGATAACTTCTTATAAAATAGATTTAATGAAATGGAAAAATCACATATCTTCTAATAAAATAGAGTTGATAAATGGAAAAATAATATAACTCCTAATAAAATAGATTTGATGAAATGGAAAAAGAAAATAACTCAATGAAAAACAGAATTTTTGAAATGGAAAAAAATTCCAATGAAGAAAATACTTCATTTACAAGTTCAATTGGCCAAATGCAAAAAGAGATAAAAAAGCTAACTGAAGAAAAGAATTCACTAAAAACTAAAATTGAACATATGGAAGTGAATGACTCAAAGAAGTTTCAAGAATCAATCAAACAAAGCTAAAAAAATAGAAAAATAGAAGAAAGTGTAAAATACCTCAGTAGAAAAGCAACTGATCTGGAAAATAAATGTAGGAGAGGGGCAGCTAGGTGGCACAGTGGATAGAGCACTAGCCTTGAATTCAGGAGGACCCAAGTTCAAATCTGGTCTCAGACACTTAACACTTCCTAGCTGTGTGACCCTGGGCAATCACTTAACCCCAGCCTCAGGGGGGAAAAAGAGAGAAATGTAGGAGAGACAATCTCCTTACTGGACTTCCATGATGAAAAAAAAAAATCCTCAATATCACCTTCAGAAAATCATCAAGGAAAACTGCCATGATGTCCTAGAACCAGAGGGTAAAATATCTATTGAAAAAATTCACCAAACACCTCCTGAAAGAAGCCCTAAAATGAAAATTCCAAAGAAAATCATAACTAAATTTCAGAATTATCAGATCAAAGAGAAAATATTGCAAACAGCCAGAAAGAACAATTCAAATATCAAGGATCCACAATCAGGATTACCCAGTACCTAGCAGCTTTCATTTTAAAGGATCAGAGGGCCCAGAATTTGATATTCTGAAAGATAAAAGAATTTAGATTACAGCAAAGAATCAACAGCCCAGCAAAATTAATCATTGTCTTTCAGAGAAATATTTACAAAAATATAGATTACTTAGAATAATAGAAGAAGAAATAAATTACTCACATAGTCCCATTTTAGAAAAAGAAATTGAACAAGTTATTAATCAACTCCCTAAGGAAAAGTCTCCAGAGCCAGATGGATTTATTTACATGTGAATTCTACAAAACCGTTAAAGAACAATTAATTTCAATACTATGCAAATGATTTGGAAAAACAGGGAAAGAAGGAATCCTACCAAATTCCTTTTATGACACAGATGTGGTGCTGATACCGAAAACAGGGAGGATGAAACAGAGAAAGAAAACTATAGACCAATTTCTCTAAAGAATATTGATGCAAAAATCTTAAATAAAATACTAGCAAAGAGATTACAGAAAGTTATCATCAAGATAATACACCATGAACAAATAAGATTTATGCCAGAAATTCAGGACTGGTTCAATATTAGGGAAACTATTAGCATAATTGAGTATATCAATAACCAAACTAACAAAAATCATATGACATCTCAATAGATACAGAAAAAAATATTAGACAAAAATCAAATACCCATTCTTATTAAAAACACTAGTATAGGAATAAATGGAGTTTTCCTTAAAATAAACAATTAGCATCTATTTAAAACCATCAGCAAGTATCATATGTAATAGGGACAAACTAGAACCATTTCCAATAAGATCAGGAGAGAAACAAGGTTACCCACTATTACCACTACTACTCAATATTGTATTAGAAATGTTACCTTTGGCAATAAGAAAAGAAAGAGCAATTAAAAGAATTAGAGTAGGTAATGAGGAAATCAAATCATTACACTTTGCATTTGGTATACTTAGAGAATTCTAGCAAATCAACTAAAAAAACTACTAGAACTATTCACAACTTTAGCAAAGTGGCAGGATAAAAAATAAATCCAAATAAATTATCAGTATTTTTAGACATAACTAACAAAGTCCAGAAGCAAGGGATAAAAAGAAAAAATAAATTTAAAATAACCATAGATAACATAAAATTTTTGGGAATCTACCTGCAAAGGCAAAGTCATAAACTATATGAACATAATTACAAAATACTTTCTATGAAAATAAAATCAGATCTAACCAAATGGAAAAAAATCAAGTGTTCATTGATAGTCTAAAATAATAGAATAAAAATGATAATACTACCTAAATTAATCTACAGATCTAGAAAAAATAATAAAAATGTTCATCTTGAAATACAAAAAGTCAATAATTTCAAGGGAATTAATGAAAAAATAAAACTATATTATACAGTAGTGGTCATCAAAACCACTTACTATTAGCTAAGAAATAGAAGAATAAATTAGGTTCAGGACAAAGTACTCAATGACTATGATTGCTTAGTGTTTGATAAATCCAAACACCCCAGCTTTTGGGATAAGAGCTCACTATTTGACAAAAACTGCAGGGAAAATTGGAAATGACTATGGCAAAAACTAGGCATTGATCCATATGATGTGGACATGGAAATAATTGGCAGAATAGAAATAAACTTGCATTATGGCACCATGTCTCATCAAAGGAACCAGAGAAAATAATGGGTTGGTGATGCAAATATGCAGAAGTGGAAGATAATCCAGAAGAGAAGCAAAAATATGGGAGCCAAGATTTCTGAGTACAAGGGGCAAACCAGCTGGACTCTCTCAATATCCACCAGCTGTAGAGCTGGGGATAAAAGAGGAAGGAGATAATTTCAAGAATCAGTGAATAATACATGACAAAAAAAAGAGGATTAATAAGAGTATTGCATTTGTCATTAACAGAGTCATAATAAGAGCAGCAGCAATTTTGGGAACTCACAGCCCAGAGATTCTGCTGCCACTAATTGCCAAAACTTGTCCATACATAGTTCTGAGTCAGAGTTCCAGCACAGAGAGAAGCACTTGTGCTCAGTCACAAAGGAGCAGGAGCTATGGTCTTAGTTTCAAGGAAGAAAAACAATTTTACTTGTGTTTGTAGGAGAGCAGGGGAACTATCCAGTGCCAGGAGGAATAATACTAGTAGTTGTGACTGTAAAGGAATAGGAACCTTTCCTGAGTGAAGACCCAAGTTCAGATCAGGTAAGCAGTTACAATACATCTTCCTGGATCTTGCCAAAGGTTTGCAGACCCTCAGATCTAACATTCAAAAAAATAACACACACACAAAAAAAATCCACAGGTGAATAGAGCCCAACTTTAACATAAATTTTGAAATCAAGAAATAGGTTGAATTCATAGGAAAATTATAGCAAATTTTTTAAATTGGTACCATATTACTCAAAAACTAAGAGCACATCCTGCCAGATTCCATTTATGAGACAATTATAGGCTTAATACCTAAACCAGGATAGGAAAAGCATAAAACTATAAGCTAATATCATTAATGAGTATAAATTAAAATTTTTTAAAATAAAATTCTGAAAGTAGACTACATCACATTCAAGAAATCATTCATCCTAACCAAATTGGACTTATACTAAGATTAAAAGGATGATTCAATATTTTTAAAAATAAACCATCATGCTTATATTTTTTTATTTTTTAATAGTTTTTATTTACCAGATATATGCATGGGCAATTTTACAACATTGACAATTGTCAAACCTTTTGTTCCAATTTTCCCCTTCCTTCCCCCCGCCCCCAGATGGCAGGTTAACCAATACATGTTAAATATGTTAAAGTATAAATTAAATACATTATATGTATACATGACCAAACAGTTGTTTTGCTGTACAAAAAGAATTGGACTTTGAAATAGTGTACGATTAACCTGTGAAGGAAATCCAAAATGCAGGTGGACAAAATTCGAGGGATTGGGATTCTATGTAGTGGTTCATAGTCATCTCTCAGAGTTCTTTTCCTGGATGTAACTGGTTCAGTTCATTACTGCTCTATTGGAACTGATTTGTTTCATCAAAGGTCATGTCCATCAGAATTGATCGTCATACAGTATTGTTGTTGAAGTATACAACGATCTCCTGGTCCTGCTCATTTCACTCAGCATCAGTTCATGTAAGTCTCTCCAGACCTTTCTGAAATCATCCCACTGGTCATTTCTTACAGAACAATAATATTCCATAATATTCATATACCACAATTTATTCAGCCAATCTCCAATTGATTGGCATCCACGTAGTTTCCAATTTCTGGCCACCACAAAGAGAGCTGCCACAAACATTCTTCATGCTTTTTTTTTTTTTTTTAAATTATCTCAATTTCAGAATCTTGTCAATCTAGCTTATTTTCTCAATGCAATTGATGAAGTATAACCAAATGATGAGGTCTATGCCTAAATAAAATTAGGATTAATTGAGGTCTAGTGGCAGGTTTGGGGTACAGGGAGTCAAATGGAGCTCCTATGCAACCCCTTAGGATTCAGTGCAAGGATACAAAGTTAAATGAGGTCTAGCAGCGGCGAGAGTCCCCTGTAAGTGAATTTACAGGCCCCAAAAACCTAGATTGATAAAAAAGAGGTTTATTGTAGGGTCTGGAAGTAAGGTTAAAGTCTAGTTAGTAAAAGTTATTAGATAGAGGAAGAAATACACCAAAAGCGGCGGGACAGAGTGATTGCAAAGCATGTTGCTTCCATGTTTCAACTCTCTGCCAAGAGATGATTCCAGCTTTGCTCTTTTATTTGCTTGAAGGGGCCTAGGGTGGAGCCCAAGTTGATTCCTCAAGGCCCAGAACCCACCAGGTGGGGTTTGGAAGGAAACCTGAGCAGATCATTAGAATGGGGGCTGGGTACAGCCCAAACTGGCTCAGATCTGGATCTCACCCCTAGGAATACAATAGGGTGGTTTTGACCAGATCTTGTAAATCAAAGGTCAGTCCCAAAGGAAGTTGGAGATCAGGAAAGGGATCTTAAAGGGGTCTATGCCCACATCACAATTAAATCTGCATCTACAGAGAATATACTTGAAAATAAGAAAAGAAATCACATTATTTCTATAGCTAATTTTTAACATAATATATTATTTAATCTCTGGAGAAAATGGTGAAATCCTGATAGTTTGGTAGCCTTGTTTTGTAGATAATAGGAGCAATGGAGCTGAGGCAAAAAAAAAAAAAAGTTTTAAATCTAAAAAAGTTGAGAAGCAGAGAAACAGGAGATTTTTTAATCTGATAAATAGGACAAAATTAGATATTCTGTGCTCCAGATATTTTATGCAGCTGAGGATAATTTATCCTGAGGCTGACTTCATGATTAGTGAGTGACTTCCTAATCTGGAACCTCCACCCATCAGAAAGCTCAGCCAAGGCTGCTCATTTTCCCATTCTTCTGATCAACTGTCTTACTCCCATATTGGTATAACCCAGTTCCCTTATTTTTTTCTGCCTTCCCTCTTATCCCATTGGAGTGCAAGTTTTTTGAAAGTCCAGACCATCTTTTGTTCTTGTTTTCTATTCCCAATATTTTTCACTGTTCCTGAAATATAAGTACTTGACCTCATGTTCTATTATATGTCTATCAATATCACTATATCTTATTGACAACCCACAAACTTTCTACTCATATATCATCTATCTATTACTCATTTTATACAAATCATGGGAGAAATTAAAGCACTGTAATACGTTAATACTTATATTTTAAGAAGTTGAAATGGAAGGTGTGGAGTAAAGAACAAAGAAGAATATTATCCCCAAAATTATTTTGAAGTTATTTTTCACATCTACTCCTTTCATTCTCTTTCTTTTCTTCTCTTCCTTTTTCCTGTTCTCTCCTTTCGCTTTCATCTTCTCAGCATCATCATCAATCAAGGTTGTCTATTTGAATTAGGGAATAAGAATGAAAGAATTTTTTATATAAATCTTATATATTTTTTCCAAACAATCCCCATTTTAAGAATCATATGCATGTTTTCAGGATTCCTGGAAGATTCTACACAAATTATACCATATCTAGAACCATATGCTTTGGCTGAGAAGTCAACAGTTTGATGAGGACTTCAAGCTGCTTTGATGCCTGATAAAGATCAGACTGTTTGCAAAGAAGGAGTTGTAGCTGCCAAGCATACTTATGTACCTTATGTTCATATTAGTGACAAAAGAAAATTTGGTGTGTTCCAATACATTGAAATGTGACCAACAATTAAATCCAGCAGATGAGACAGCCTGCTGGTACCCTTATTATAATTTGAAAGTTAAAGAATGTTAGAAGAAATCTCAATAATAATAACATAACACAATTCCCTCATTTTGTAGATGAAGAAACTGAGACTACAAAATAAAAGTGACATTCCTAAGCTTACACATAAAGTTAGTGACTGAAATAAAATTCAAACTCAGCTCTTCAAAATCTAGTACATTATTGTGAATCTCATATGATATTTCACTGGGCTGACTGGAAAGGTTATAAGTTCCATGTTCCAAACAGTTTTCTACAAATGGTACAACTCAGAAAAGGAAAAAAAAAGTTAGAACTGAAGAACAAGGACCTTAATTCAAATTCCAACCCTATAATTCACTACATTGTGCAAATCAACTTACCTCTCTGGACTATGCTTTCTTCATATGAAAAAGAGAGGGTTAAGTCAAATAGTTTTAAGTCCCTTCAAGTTCTAATCCAGTGAAATATATTTTAATCGGCATCCTTTGTATCACCACTTTTTTTATTTTGATTTTTCCACTTAATAGTATTCCTTTTTTTTTATAGTTACAAATAAACATAGCTTTTACATTTATTTTTGAGTTTTGCATTTTTCTCTCTCCCTCCCTTCCTTCCCAACTCCCCAAGACAGAAAGTAATCTGATAAAGGTTATATATGTACGATCATTTTAAGCATATTTCCATATTAGTCACATTGTGAAAGAAAAATCAGAACTAAAGGGAAAATCCACAATAAAAAACTGAAAATAATGTGCTTTGACCTGCATTCAGTTTCCATAATTCTCTCTCTGAATATAGATGGCCTTTCCCCATCCCACGTCTATTGGAATTGTCTTGGATCACTGTATTGCCGGGAAGAATTAAACCTATCATAGTTGATCATCACAATCTTATTGTAATTGTGTTCTTCTGCTTCTGCTAACTTCACCCAACATCAGTTCATATAAATATTTTCCAGTTTCAGATTCTGATTTCAGTCTATCCATTTATTGTAAAAGAACAAGTTTCCCATTACATTCATGTATTACAACTTATTCATCTATTTCCCAAATGATATACATCCAATTCCTTTCTCCCACAAAAAGCTTACAACTAAGAGTCACTTCCAATATTAATTTATTTTTACCTTTACCAGAATCCCCCTGGCAACTGTACTTCAATACCCAATTAGTTAATAGACTAAAAACATTCTAATACAAAAATGAAATGGGCATCTATTCATAACACAATTGCTTTCTACAACCTACTCTCTCCTCTCAGGTACATAACTCTCAAAGTTTCTTGAAGACAAGTTTTATTAGTAATTATGTCCTTGCCCCAAAAACTAAAAAACACAAAGCACATGATGCCATCTCATTTCAGGAGATAACTGCATGATTTTGACAGACAGGGAGAAAATGAAAAGAAATTTAAGACATGGAGTCATGTCCAGAAATTGCAGATTCGCATAGGAATTTCTGGGCAGTCAGTGGAAATATGAATAGTCTGAATATTTATGTTAAAAGGTGAAAACTTTAGGGAAGGAAAAGGAGAAAATGGCAGAGTAAGACTCAAAAGGGAGAAAGGGCACAAAAAGAATAGGTAACTAAAATCATCTTATTTTTCCTTCTCTTTTATCTAAGTCTTTCTGGTTGTAGCAAATGCCTTAGATCAAAAGTGTCAAACTGGTGACCAGGCCATCTTATAGCCATCCCAGTGTGTCAAGAAGCAGATTAAAATGTAATTGAGAAATGGTTAGTAAGATAAATAAATGTAAAATATAGATAATGTTAATTTGTGATTTTCTAAATCAACATACTGCCTGCCACGATCTAATTATATTTGAGTTTGATAACACTGCCTTGGAAAACACTACTATATTTCAAAGATACTTAGCCCTCTCCCCCCTCAGTATTCTTGAGGTTTTTTGCTGTTTGATGGCATATTTACTTTCACTTCACCTATATTGATTGGTTCCCCACTCCTATCTCTAGGGGCATCATGGCATACTTAAAAGTATAGGGGGAACAGAAAATATTAATATATTTCAGATAATCAAACTGGTATCAGATCTACTCCATTCTGTGACTGGTGCATTGAGGGAAGACTTTAGGAAGGATAAGGTCATAGCAACTAACACAGAGAAGAAAACTATTGAGAAGGACTCATTTCTCCTCAGCTTCAATTGCTATCATGGCTACTATTGCAAGACTGTATTACAATGACATGTTCATTGTTTAGATTATGAAGGGGGATTTCAAACTATCTATAAAGGGTGCTCAACTAAGCAAATTTAAACTCTAGTGCCAGTGATATGACCAAAGGTCACCAGTCCTCAGACACTAAGATGCTCAACAAAATATTTCAACTTTTGTCAGAATTAAATAGGGTCATTTTTTTTCCTGAAACTTTATGAAGCACTAACAATAACAACAATAACAACAATCTCAGCACTTTAGAGAATAGAGAGATAAGAGTATATTCTCTCATATTCTGAGAGATCTATTTTTCCACCAGAAAAGCAACTTTTTTTAACCTTAAGGTCAATCGCATCTTTGACGAAGCATTATAAATTCACCCCTTTTTACAAGATGAATTAATCAACTATTAATTATTCAAAGAATTTAATGATCCACAAAGTCTGTTATATTTCCAAGTATGTTTCTAGTTAAGCATATATAAATGATAGCAGTAGTATATAAACCAGCACTTGATTTCAAGTTACAATATATTTCAAATTTGTGATTTTAATTTTCAAAACTAAAAATATTAAAGGAATCATTCCTGAAGTAATATATTCTTTATCTGATATTTTACTTATATCTTAAAGAGTTTTAGGAAAAAGAATATATTTTATGACTTTTTCCCATTTTAAAAAAATAAAAGCTTTAATAAGATTTTTTTTAAAAAAAGAAAAAATCAAGTTATGAAAATAAGAATTCTCAAAGCATACATAACTGCTGCAGAAAACACTATTATTAGAAAATTAGTACAAACCTTCATAATTACAATTTTAAATGATCAAATGTTTGCATAGATACATGTTTCTTAAATATTTAAAATGTGAAAATTATTTCAAATCTTATGTTAAGCAATTTGTTATATTTTCTGGATAATGATTCATCTTAATAAGATCTACTAACAGTGGATGTAACAATTTAAAATGTATTATGCAAAATGACTCTCTGTTAATTCTAAACACTACCAATTCTAAGTGTGGTGGCAGCTTTATCACTAGAATTTTTACTTTTATTTTTTTGGGTTTTTTTTTTTTGCTTCTAGAGTAAATGGAACAAAGATTTTGTGGATATTTGGATATTGAAAGGATAGGGCCAAGTTAATATTTCATTTAATATAAATATAGTATAGTATAGTAATAAAAAAAAGGGCAGTTTGCCAGGGTAATTGAGATATTAGGAGAATCTAAGTTCAAATCCTGCCTCTGAAAATTACTAGATTTATGATTCTAAACAAGCTATTTAACCTTCCCAGTATCTATCTGGAACCAACTCCAGAAATGTGGGGAGAAACAAAATTACTATGGAAATTACATGTAAGGAAAATGGACCCTTCAACATAGCCTTGATTTCCAGCTTGCATTTTTAGAGAGTTTGAAGAATTTCCCATTAAGTGAAACCTTGACACCTCCCTCTCCCTCCCTTCCTCCCTCCCTTCCTCTCCCCCCCCCCTCTCTCTCTCTCTCTCTCTCTCTCTCTCTCTCTCTCTCTCTCTCTCTCTCTCTCTCTCTCTCTCTCTCTCTCTCTCTCTCTCTCTCGCTGTCTCTGCCTCTCTGTCTGCCTCTCTCAGTCTCTTTCTGTCTCTCTCTGTTTCTCTATGTCTCTCTCTCTGTGTGTCTCTCTTTCTCTCTCAGTCTTTTTCTTTGTCTCTTAGTTTCTTTCTATATATCTGGGGTTTTTTTTCTGTCTCTCTCCTCTCCCTCTGTCTCTCTTTTCTCTATCTGTCTCTGACTCTGTGAGTGTCTCTCTCTGTCTCTCTCTGTCTCTCTGTCTCTCTCTGTCTCTCTGTCTCTCTCTCTCTCTCTCTGTCTCTCTCTGTCTCTCTCTCTCTCTCTCTCAGACTATTATTCTAAATTATATAATTTTTCTGACTTCTGTTTGCTATTGTTTGAATAATGGTTTTTCTCATCCTTCAGTATTTGTAATGGTCTGCAGTGTACTAGGATTTGATGTAAATGTGTCAAAATCTAAATTGTAAGCTAAAGTCTACTTTCTATCCTTTAAAGGATAGTAACCAGGAAAGTTAAAGTCTTTGTTTGGAACCTAAAAGTTATGTCCCTGAATCAACAATATTTAGAGTATCATAAATATAATTTTAGTCTGGTGATCTTTTCCCTGCTCTCCTCAAGACAGTAATAGGAGTCACTCTTGGAGAAGGGAGATAAGATTCTAGAGATATTTATGAATGTTTCCCATTAAGCCTCCTATGCATATAGATATCAACATGGACACGCACATTGTGTATATGTAATGAGATTTGTAAACCTTAAAATACAATATAAATGTTATCTATTAATATTATTCTCACAATTCACCACCCAGAGTAATAACTTGGTTAAGACAACTAGGGATTTATTCTAGGATGCTAAAATTTAGAGCATGGTGATGAATTCATTTGACCAAATTTCTTTCTGCATTACTGAATGACCTACAGGGAAGCCGAGCATAAGGTAAAGTTGGAAAGGCAGTGAGGGGGCTACTTTTCACATTTTAAATGTGCTACTTTTCCTTGAGGTGTGTGGAGTCCAACCAATCACAGGTTATCTGGTTTGTCTTTTTGCCATTCAGTGATTTTTTAAAACCTTTGACCAACTATTTAGACTGCATTTCCTGTAAAGATTTAGTGTAGAGACTGAGTCTTCATTTATAAGATCCAGCTCTACAATTCACTTATCATATTTCTCTCAGGCCCAGAATGTTACCAATATCACCCCAAATGATGACACAATTATCAGCAATTTAGCAGCTATTTATCTTTTCAACTGGCACATTTAAAAATTGTGACCTTATAAAGGAAGTAAAGACACACTTCTTTCCCCAAGAAGCAAATGGGGACCCCTGACATTCTTCAGTTTTATAGGGCAGTAGAAGTGAGTCTCAGGGGCATTTCACAGAGTTTATATAAAATAAGCTGGTAATTCCTATCCTTTGACTTGATGCTTAGCCTGGGTTTGAAAGTCTACAAATTAATTTCCTGATGTGGTCCTTCAGAATCTTGTGGAGTGGTTTGAGGATCTACTATCTGGTTATGGTGATGTGACACCTGAACTGAGAGAGAGACAGAGACAGAGACAGAGAGACAGAAAAATAGAGAGAGACAGAGACGATGAAAGAGATTCAGAGAGAGGAAGAGACAGAGACAGAGAGAAAGAGGACAAAGACAGAGAAAGAGTTAAGTCTTTATTGAAAATTATTTATTTTGGATTCTACTGATGCTAGTGGAGTTTTCAACAGTGTTGGAATGCTTTAGAAGAGAATACTTTATTAATGATTTATCAGTTGGAATAAAAGCTATAAATATTTAATGGTCTTTAAATGAAATACAGTTAAAACATCACAGTTTTCTTCTTCATTGTTAAGCTGCCACTGACATGGATTGGAACCTGGTTGACAGTTTCTTCCATTGGGCTTGCTTGCTGTGACTGCCTCAGAGGACCCATCATTTCTCCTCACAATGAATGGCTCCAGCAGTAGGCACAAACA
The DNA here is from genome assembly GCF_048593235.1 of Sminthopsis crassicaudata. Lineage (NCBI taxonomy): Eukaryota > Metazoa > Chordata > Mammalia > Dasyuromorphia > Dasyuridae > Sminthopsis > Sminthopsis crassicaudata. The sequence goes on along the minus strand of NC_133617.1, from coordinate 684,923,402 downwards.
TTCTTGGTAATAAAACAGTTTAAAGAGGAACAAACGTTTCACTTTATGAGGACAAATGTCTCTTAGGATACGATCATTTCAACTCAGTGACTGAGGAAAAGAAGGGTAGTTTTCCTTTAGTTAAACTAACAAACATTGCATATATCAACTTGTCTCTTTGTGTGCTATCAAAGGTGGAAGCAGTAGTAGGTGTGATGATTCAGAAAGGTAGAACTTGATCATTATGGCTTGATTGAACTGGGCAGGTGACCTCAGTGAACTATGTATTCAATCCTCTGTCACTTTTGCTCCTTCTCCTTTGGTTCTTGGAGGCCATCATCCTCTGCTTTTCTTTACACCTCCCTCCCCATACCCTTCTTATTCTATCATGTCTTTCTTCCTCCCAGATTCCATTTCCACACCATTTCATTGGATCATGCAATAGAACTATAGATTTGGGGCTGAAAGGCTGAGATTATTTAATCCACACTTTCATATATGAAGGAAAACTCTCTCATTTCAGCTCATCATGTGTCTTTTTTTAGACTTTTAAGGGTCTTTAAAACAATCAATAGCATTTAAATATATTCAGCTTTCTTGCAGCTTTTGCTTCTAATAAGTGCTAGTCTTGATCCTGTGCTGCTAATATTCTAATCATTGTTTTGGAAAACATGGACCGCATGCTTTTCAAACCTGCAAATGACATGAAGCTGGAAGTAATAACTAGCATTTTAGAGGATAGAGTCAAAATTTAAACAATAATAATACTAATCTCACAGATTAAAATGGACTGAATCTAATGAAACAGAATCAAACAGAAAACAATATACATACATGCATGTATATATATATATGTATGTGTATTATTGTGTATGTGTGTATATATAATTATATATAATACACATTTTACATATGTATATATAATGGTGTATATATGTGCTTATATCAAAATCTCATCCTCCTTAACCTTGTAACTCCACATCTTCCATTTTTCACCATTCTATTTGCTTTCTCTTTCCATCTAATGTCATTAAAGTGTTTTTTTTTCTTTTTTGGCAAGTCAATTGGGGTTAAGTGACCTTCCCAAGCCATACTGCTAGTAAGTGTCAAAGTACCTAAGTCCAAATTTGAACTCAGGTCCTCCTGTCTCCAGGACAGTTGTCCCAGTCCATCTATAAAATGAAAGGAGTGTAGCCTGCATAGGCCCTGAGATTTTTTTTACTGTTCTAAGAATGTATGATTGTCATATGAACATTTTCTTTGTATCCCAAGTGTCAATCTCCATGCCTTGCTTTTTTTCCCCCTTCTATGGCAAGCTAGTTAAGGAACAGAGACTGGTGAGTCAGAACCAATTAATTTATCAATATAGGGAACATCTGGTATGTAAAATTATACTCCCTAATGCAAACTAGAAATTCTCATAATTTATAACCTTAAAGAATTTCCTAGAAAGGCACTGAAATAGTAAGTGCCTTAATATCACAGTTATTATATGGGAGGGACTTGAACACAAGTCTTTGTAACTGCAAAGATGAACCTCTACTCATAAAGCCACACTGCCTCTGATTGAATCTTGTGGATGGAGTAAAACTGTTGAATTGAACTGAATTCTGATTTTCTTTTCTGTTTTCTTTTTCTTCTTACTTTGTTCTTTTAACCTTTAAAAATCTTTAAAAATATGCATTAGGTGGTATTTTGAAATAACTTTTCAAAGTTCAATCTAATTTTTTTTCTTCTGAAACAACTAACATGCCTCAACGTTGAGAAGCAGAGATTTAAAAGAAGGACTAAATGCCAGGGCACATCACTATCCCCTGAACCTTTGGGGGGAAAAAATCACAAGGAAGGGGAAAAAAGGAACCATTTAACATATAGAGTGTATTTTTAAGGTTGAAATATAAATATCTGAAGTAGATGGCATATTTTGGCTGTATTCCTAGAAAAATTAGTTTGACACCCTCCCTCCCCCCAAAAAAAGAATCTCCTCTATTTCCTTCTTTAATTTTTTCATAAAATTATCACACAATTTAAACTGAAAAGAATCACCAAAAGATCATTTGTTATAGTCTCTTACCTTTAAACTAATTCATTACTAGAGATATTAACATTTATTTGAATTTATACTTAGATTATTGTATACAATCAAAATATGTTTTCAAATTTTCATTTTTATGCCCTTCTTATTGGGATAGAGAGGAATGCACAACTATGTGCCCTCATAAAAGCTTTTCCTTAAATGGATGGCATTCTTTAAAGTATGATTTACTTTGTAATTATGAATCCATTTGTTTCACTTAACATACTAAAGTGAGTCTCCTTTAAGCTCATGCTAATAGTTAGCTTTAAAAAATGCAGCAATAATCTATTTAATAAACCCAAGTGGCTGATAAAGCTGACAGTAATGTTCTTGGAAAGGATAACAAGAATAATCAGCTTGGCAGAGTTAGTCACGTATCTTTTAGAAGTGGGAGTGGGGAGGGATGCCATGATAAGCCTGAGTGGAATGAACATTTTGTTTCATTTGCATGATGCCAAAAGCCTAGCGTATGCCTTCTCTGGGCTGATTTGAATCTTATGAAAATGACTGTCATCCCAATAATTGAATTGGAGCTCATTATGATTCACTAAGTTTGGTCTTGCTTCAAGGAGACAGACAGTTGTCAGAGATAACATGATCAAACCACACCCAATACAAGACAGAGAAGCCATCAGGCTAAATATGGACCATTTACTTAGGGTTAAAAAAAAAAAAAAAAAAAAAAGGCAAGAAACTGGATCCCTGGAACCAAGTCTACTATCTCCAAGAGGCTAGAACTAGGATAGTTGGTGAAACTCACTAACAGGAATATTTAGGCTCAATATAAGCTGCCTCAGGAGGTAAGGGATTTAATTCATTAAATACAGCTGGATGGCTACTTGTCAGAGATTTTGATGGAGGATGGTGAGATATTTCTGTTCAAGTAGAGATTGGATTAAAGGACCACTAAATTCCCTTTGAACTGTGAAATTCTGTGATGTGATCCTGCAGGTTCTCCCTCATGTCTGGAATTCTCTCCTTCCTCATCTCTATTGCCTGCTTCTCTTGCCTCTTTTAAGTCTCAACTAAAAAGCTTTTTCAAGAAATCTTTTCCTCCTTTACTGCTATTGTCTTTTCCCACCAAGAATATTTCTATACAGATACACAAAATGTATAATGTATGTTTATATGTGAATGTATGCATATGCATGTAATGTACATAAAATATATGTGTGTATGTATATATGTGTGTGTATATATACACATATATATGTATATGTATATATATATATATATATATATATATATATATATATATATTATGTATAACACGTGCCTATAAACCTTATTTGTATATATCTGCTTTCATGTCTCCCCAAGGCACAATGGACCATGAGAAGGCAGAACTGTTAAAGCCTTTCTTGTATATTGATCACTTAGCACAGTGCCTAGCACTTGGTAAGTGCTTAATAAATGTTAAATAATTTATTTATTCATATTAGTTTACTTTCTGTTGTCCTTGGACAAGTTTCTTAATAAGAAGGGATTTATTCAGTGGGTCTCAGTTTTCTCACCAGCAAAATGAGAGGATTGAATATGAGTTCTAAAATCTGTTCTAACTCTAGCTCCTAAGGAATTTCTGTATGAATTTCATCTGTTCTTGTTGAATGTCAATCTTTTCCACTGAAAGATAATGCTTAACTTTGCTGAATAGTTGATTCTTGGCTGCAATCCCAGTTCCTTTGTCCTTCAGAATATCATATTCCAGGTCTTTAGATCCTTTAAAGTGGAAGCTGTTAGGTCTTGGGTAACCCTGATTGTGGGTCCTTGATATTTGAATTGTTTCTTTCTGGCTGCTTCAAATATTTTCTCCTTGATTTGATAATTCTGAAATTTAGCAACAATATTCCTTGGAGTTTTCATTTTGGGGTCTCTTTCAGCAGGTTATTGGAGAATTCCTTCAATAGATATTTTACCCTCTGGTTCTAGCACATCACAGCAGTTTTCATTAATGATTTCTTGAAATGATTTCTTGTCTAGGCTTTTTTTTTTTTTCCAGTATGGTTTTCAGGGAGTCCAATAATTCTTCAATTGTCTTTCCTAGATCTATTTCCAGGTCAGTTTTTATTTTGTTTTTGTTGGTTTTGTTGTTGTTTGTTTTTTTGTTTTTTCCCAATGAGGCATTTTATATTTTCTTCTTTTTTTTTTCATTTTTTTTGGTTCTATTTGATTCTTGATGTCTCATTGATTCATTCACTTCCATTTCTTCAATTCTGATTTTTAGTGAATTATTTTCTTCAGTCACCTTTTTTATCTCCTTTTGCACTTGGCCAATTGAAGTTTTAAATGAGTTGTTTTGTTCATTTTTTTTTCCTTCTGATAAATTCTGTTTTTCCATGAATTAACTTCTTTTTCCATTTCATCAAATCAAATTTCTCTAAATCTATTTTAAAGAAGTTTTCTTCAGATAATTTCTGTGTTTAGTTTTCTAAACTATCCTACAAAGATAGTTTACTTTCCCATTTCCTTTTCCTATTTTTCTTTTAACTTTCTTTTATGATCCTTTTTGAATTCTTCCACAAGAGCCTTGTGAGATATAGACCAACTCATCTCTCCCTTTTGGGCTTTATCGGGAGATAATTTGCCTTTCATGTCCTCAGGATTTCTAGTCTATTCTTCTCTGTCTCCATAAAAGCTATCTATAGTCAGAATTCTTTTTGCTTTTTTGCTCATTTTTAAAAGTTGAGGTCTACTCTTAGGGCAAAAGGGAGATTGTCCCAAGTTTCCTTAGCAGATTCATGCTGTCCTGGAGCCAATACCACTGACCTGTGCTAGGTGAACATAGTCAAGTTCTGCATTATTCTGGGGTTCAGGGGCTCACACTTTGCCCTCTGTAGCTGTGTTGGAGGTATTCCAGCTAGTCTGCTGATCCACTGGCTTCTGAACCAGAAAAGGGTAGCCAACGCTGGCGTAGTTTGGCTAAGAACTTCCTGGTAGATTCCCCTTGTGCACAGGCTATATCACCCTGAGACCCTGAGCTGAACCTGCACTGCTCCCCCACCTCCAACCCCACCTGCCTGATTGAAACAAACCTTTTCTGGACTTATTCTAAAATATCTTCGCTGGAAATTTGTTACAATTCAAATTGTTGTGGGTTCTGAAATCTAAAACCAATTCAGAGGCTTGATCTGGAATTGGTCTGAGAGAAGCCAGGAAAAAAATTAGACAAGCAAAGGATATGAACAGACAATTTTCCAATAAAGAAATTGACACCATTTCTAGTCTTATGAAAAGGTGCTCCAAGTCATTACTGATCAGAGAAATGCAAATTAAGAAAACTCGGAGATACCACTACACACCTCTCAAATTGGCTAGAATGACAGGAAAAGATAATGATGAATATTGGAGGGGCTGTGGGAAAACTGGGGCACTGATGCATTGTTGGTGGAATTGTGAACAGATCCAAACATTCCAGAGACCAATTTGGAACTATGTTCAAAAAGCTTTCAAATTGTGCATACTCTTTGATCGAGAAGTGTTACTACTGGGCTTATATCCCAAAGGGATCTTAAAGAAGAGAAAGGGACCTGTATGTGCAAGAATGTTTGTGGCAGTCCTCTTTGTGGTGGCCAGAAACTGGAAACTGAGTGGATGCCCGTCAATTGGAGAATGGCTGAATAAATTGTTGTATATGAATATTATGGAATATTATTGTTCTGTAAGAAATGACCAGCAGGATGATTTCAGAAAGGCCTGGAGAGACTTACATGAACTGATGCTGAGTGAAATGAGCAGGACCAGGAGATCGTTGTATACTTCAACTACAATGCTTTATGATGATCAATACTGATGGATATGGCTCTCTTCAACAATGAGATGATCCAAACCAGTTCCAATTGTTCAGTAATAAAGAGAATCAGCTACATTCAGAGAGAGAACTATGGGAAATGAGTGTGGATCACAACATAACATTTCCACTCCCTCTGTTATTATTTGCTTGCACTTTTGTTTTCCTTCTCAGGTTTTTTACCTTCTTTATAGATCTGATTTTTCTTGTGCAGCAAGATAACCGTATAAATACGTATACATATATTGTGTTTAACATATACTTTAACATGTTTAATATGAATTAGATTCATACAATTTCTTTTACATTTGTTTTTAAGATTTTTGAGTTCTAGTTTCTCTTCCTTATCCCCACCCATTATCCCCACAATTAAGAAACCATATGTGAAGTTATGCAAAACTTTTCCAAAATATTAAGTTATGAAAGAAATCATAGATCTCCCATCCAATTGAAAATAAAAACCTTCAAGAAAAAAAATTAAGTTAAAAATAAAGAGAGAAAGTAACAATGTTTCAATCTATATGCAGACAATCAGTTCTTTCTCTGGATTTATTTCATAAATCCTTCAGACTAGGTGTGGATGATTGTACTACTGAGAACAACAAAAACAAAGTCATGTACAGCTAGTCATCTGAGAACATTGCTATGACTTTGTATATAGTATATTTCAGTTTGTTCATGAAGGGCTTTCCAGATTTTGTTTAGTTTTGTTTCCTGAGAATATCCTACTTATCATTTTTCAGAGAATAATATTCCATCAGAGAAAATTGCTTCAATTTTTTTTATATTTGTAAATTACTATTACTATTGCTAATTGAATTCCCCCCATTTTTTCTCTCTCCTTTCACCACTCCCTTCCCCAATATGCCCTCTTTTATCACCTTCCCTCCCTTCCCATATCCCATTCAACTTCTATTTTCCTACCGGGTAAGAGAGATTTTTATACACCTCTTGTTATTTATGTTATTTCCTATTTGAATCACTTCTAATGAGAGTTAGGTTCACTCATTTGCCCTCTCCTTCCCTTCTTTCCCTCCATTGTAAAAGCTCTTTCTTGCTCCTTTTTTATGGCAGATAATTTGCAACATTTCACTTCTTCCTTTCCCTTTCTCCCAGTACACTCCTCTCTCACCCCTTAAATTCATCATTTAAAAAAAAAAAAAAAAAGTTTTTATCCCTTCATGTTTAACTCACACCCACACTCTCTACACACATTCCTTCTAACTGCCATAATAATGAGAACATTCTAATGAATTACAAGTATCTTCCTCCCATGTAGAAATGTAAACAGATAAACCTTATCCAGTCCCTTATGCTTCTCCAGAGTCCTGAATTTGAAAATCAGATTTTTCAGTCAGCCCTGATCTTTTCATCACAAACACTTGAAAATCCTCTGTTTCATTGAATAGCCTTCTTTTCCTTTGATTCTTGGTTGCAATCCTATCTCCCTTGCTTTCTAGAATATCATAATTTCCTGAAAGACAATGGCCAGACTCTTTCTTTTTATTACAACTTTCAGGTAGACCAATAAATTTTAAAGTATCTCTCCTGGATCTAAATTCCAGGTCAGTTGTTTTTTTCCAATGATATATTTCACATTTTTTTCTATTTTCTTTTTTTGGGGGAGGGGAGAGGGTTTGCTTTATGTGTCTTGATTAAAGTAATTAGCTTCCATTTGCTCAATTCTATTTTTTTAAGGAATTATTTTCCTCAGTGAACCTCCTTTCTCAATTGGCCAGTTTTGCTTTTTAAGGCATTCTTCTCATTAGGCTTTATTTTTTAAATTTCCTTTTGCATCTCTTTCGATTCTTTTCTTAATTTTTCCTCTTTTTCAGCTCTTCCATAGCCTGAGATCAATTCTTATTTTTCTTTTTGATGTAGGAGCTTTGACATTGTTATTTTCTGAGTGTGTTTTGGTCCTCCTTGTCACCATAATAACTTTCAATAGTCAGAAACTTTTTTTTTACTACCTGCTATTTTCCCAGCCTATTATTGTATTTTTAATTCTTTGTTAAACTACAGTTCTGTTCCCAGGGTGGAAGGTACACTGTCCCAAGCTTCAGAGGTTTTGTGCAGCTGTTTTTAGAAATCCTCCTGACCATAAGTAATTTTTTTTTTCTGCCCTGAAATTGTTAGGTGTGTCTCTGCTGTAAAATGTAATGTATAGTTGTAAGATCTAGTGGGCTGGCAGAGGTTGCAGCTCAGCTGATCTTGGATGTTCTAAGATGACCACCCCATTGTCACAGACCCTCTCCACTGACTTTCCTAGTCCTCTCTGGTGTCCCTAGGCTGAAAGGTCCAAAAACCTCCAGCATTGCTGCTGGTTCAGATGTCCCACCTTGTTGATGCTGGGTTCTGGACTGGAGCTGGGCCCAGCCTGTACTTGGATTGCACCCTGGGTTTTGCTTCCACAGACCTTTTCTGCTGACCTTCTAGTCCTCTTTAGGTCTCTGGGCTGAGAGATCTAAAAACCACCAGTACTGCCCCTAAGTCAGAGATTGGGCCCAGATGGGGCAAGAGCTGGATCCAAGGCTGTACAGCCTTGGTATGTCCTGACCCAGAACTCCCACCCTGGAGTCACAGAACTTTTCTGCTGAGCTTCTGATTTGCCTTCTGCTGGAAAATGTTCTATTCTTCTGGGGTATTCTGATGTTTTAAATTTTGGAGCGGTTTGGGGAAAAGGTTAGGTGAGTGCCTGCCTTTATTCTGCCATCTTGACTCCACCTTCTGCCCTGATCATTTTGATGAAAAAATTTATGGGAGCAAGAATCAAGACGAGCAAAGAAGCTGCCATAATGGTAGGTGGGAAATTCCCAGTATCAGCAGGGAATCCAAAGCAGAGAGAAAGAAGTGATTTTATTTCTACCATCATGAACATCATCAGGACCACCATCACTCTGGTTTTTCCTTCTTTTTGGAGAAGAAACTTGTTCTTCCTTGAAACATGTTTACCTTCCTTTAAAAGATAATTTGACTAGAAAGAAGAGCTATGAGAGGTCTCCCTCCACCTCACCCTTGCCTGAAGGGAGGAGGTCTACAGGTATTATACAAATTGTACATATTTTCAAATTTTTTCAATATTTTTATCACTTGTGCTGATTCTTCTTTTTTCTTTGTAATTTATTTTATTCTTTTAAAATATTATTTCAGATTGCTCTCACATGGGGCAAAGGAAGATGTAAAAAAACTATTATAAAATTTTAAAAAATGAAAAGACATTTTATAATAATAAATTTTAAAAGTTTATGGTTTTTTTTTCCTTAAGCTAGCAAATTTGATTTAAAAAAAAAAAAAAAAAAAAACTACTATTCACCCAATATAATTGCCAAACATTTTGAGGAGGAGGAGGAAGTGGCAGAGAGAAAACCTGAAAGAAAGGAAATGTTAATTATTGAAATTTATTTCTACAAAATTGAACTTGGTGTTTCCAGAGTGACCTTTCAGTCTGGAGAGATTAAAAGAGGGAAGGATTAGGAGAAATATAATCCAAGTAGTCCAAGTCACAAGTGAGTGTTAGATGCATAATTAGCAACAGTCTTTTTTCTCCTTTGCCCTGAAAGTCTTCACTAAGCTTGAAAGAGAAAGCCATGTGCTTCTAAGAGGCTGCTGGGGAAGCCCTAGTAACAAGAATAAAGGGAAAGTTACTTGTATTAGCATACTCGATGGATCTCTGGCTCAGTCAATAACTGATAACTGATAGCTCAGTCTAATTATCTGGACAATGTTACCAAATAGTTATATTATTAGATTTTCATCTCCTACCCCGAAGATATTGGAAGTGCTTATATAAGATATCACAGGCACATCTCCATCATGATATAAAGCTAGTTTACTAAAAGTATAAACTGCTGTGATTTATTAGCAATGCTGAACTCCTGAGGAAAACTTTGCGATTCCTATCAGAATTATAACAGAGGTGATATGCTCACAATGTAACACATTGTGATGTAACACAATTAACAAACACATTATCTTGTAGCACAAGATAAACCCTACCTTTTGTTACCTAACACTTAATACACAGTGGTGTTTTCCCATTGTCTCACAGGTGGAAGGATGTTGTACGTGCATGTGGTGAGAGACAGACCCCGTGTCATTGGCAGGACGGCCACAGCTGAGATGAATTTCTGGTGTCCTGCCCAGAAAACAGAGGCTTCATAATACTTGCCTGCATGGCTGTCTATTGTGAAAACTCCTGTGACTATTTCTGACAAGCCTATAATCATAAGATAATGCGCAATGTGTGGCCTTCCATGCAAGACAATGGCATTATTATTGATTTAAGTGACATATCTTGTGGCTTCTATAGGCATATATATATATATATATATATATATATATATATATATATATATATATATATAGATATAGATATATAGATATATAGATATATAGATATATATATATATATATATATATGTTGCATTAGGGAGGAGAGATTCTACAGCTGCCTAAGAAAAGCACAAGGCTGGGGTAAGATGGAGCAGGACAGGTAGCATATCTGAAAAAGAAAAAATGGGAATAAAAAAGAGGTTGAGAGCATAGAATGATGAAGAATGAGCTGGAGAAGGATAAAGGAAGGTACCATTATATCTCTCATTTATGCCTTTTCTCTTTTGTCTACTCACAATCACTAACCTTTTACAAGCACTTATTACCTCATCTCTGCAATATTTCACTAGCTTTCTGATGGGTCTTTCTGTCCTATTCTCTTCCCGTCTAATCCATCCTCCACTCAGCTGCCAAGGTGATTTTACTAAAGTGCAGATCTGATATATCAGCTTCCTACTTGCTGTTAATAACAGTAATAATTATAATAATAGCTAATATTTACATAGTGCTAACCAGGTACCAGGAATTGGGGTAAGCACTTTATAATTATTTTATTATTTGATTTTCACAACAATTCTGGAAGGTGGTACTATTCTAGGTAGGTGCTATTATTATCCCCATTTTACAAATGAGAAAATTTTGACAAGCAGAGATTTCAACTTGCCTAGTGTCACATAACTACTGAGACTCTGAAATCACATTTGAACTCAGGTCTTCCTCACTTATAGCCTCATACCCTAGCTGTTTCAGGAAAATGTTAGCTCCTGAAGGCAGAGACTGTGAGGTTTCTGGGTTTTTTTTGTTTTTTTAAATCCCCATCACTTAGCCTGGAATGTGATATGTACTTAATATTAGTCACTAGATGATTAATCTTGATGTTCAGCAGAATCAGTCAATTAAGCACTTCTGTGCTAGGCATTTTACTAGCCAATGGGAATGAAACAATCTCAACTCTCAAAGAACACAAAGTCTAATGGGAAGAAGATAAGAACATGTATAAGTATATATCGCTGGAGGTATTTTTACTACTGCTGCTGTTGTTCCTTCTCCAGTTCATTTTACAGATGAGGAAAATGAGGTAAACAGGGTTAAGTGACTTGCCCAGGATCACACAGCTAATAAGTACTTGGAGGCTGGATTTAAATTCAGGTTCTCCAGACTCCAGGAGTCCAGGAACATTTTCTCTGGAGGTGTTAAGCCTCAGGCTGCCAAAAACAGAATTAGATAAGCAAGAAGGGAATAGTTGGGAGAGGAAGGACTTAAAATCTTTGACTTTTGAATGATCCAATGTTAGGTCATCTATGATCTACAGAATCCTTGGGGCACTAGCATATGCTCCCTGTTGTAATCCAATTTGATCCAAAATGCTAATAATGTTCCTTATCTTCTAACACTCCACCAAGATACTCATGGGCTCTCAGTCTAAGAATAATCTGAAATTGAGACAGACATTCAAGGTTTCTACAGAATAGGGAATATCTCCTAATCCCACCCCAGATTATGCCTAAATCAAAACATGATATGAGAACATTTTATAGACTGTGAGGTTTAAATGACTCACTTTCACTGATGAAGCTGAAGCCCACACTGAAGAAGTGGCCACAGAATATATATTCATGGTGGAGGACCCAAAATCAGACTTTCTCACTCTAAATTCAGAGCTTTTTTCCAGGCTTCCTTTGATTTATCAAACATGGATGGAACTGAACAAAGCCTCAAAAAACAAAGCCACACTTCATGCTAACTGAACTGAATCAGATCCAGCTCTATCTCTAGCCACTGGTAAGAAGGAATGAGAGAGCAAAGGTTTGGGGTTTTTTCATTTGAAAAGCAAAAGATTCCATAGGACTTTTTACATGCCCACTTTTGCCTAAAGCAGGACTAATAAGACAAGTTTCATCCATATCCTGGAGGATCCTATTTATATAATTCTGAACTCAAATGCACTAATGTTGTAGGGTTTTTTGTTTTTGTTTTT